>NC_135238.1:222659448-223259448 GCF_051348905.1 Ranitomeya variabilis
TTTTAAGGTAGATTTCATTTACTTAAAGGGAAATGCTTGATAAACCTTTGCGGGAATATAAATAACATTTACCAATCCTTTTCTTTACCTTTCTTCACCTTCCGTCTGTCACAAGGTGATACAACATTTTCTGACGTCTTTCACATCATTGCGGTATAGACCTTTACCTAGCAAGTGCTGAGCGCAGTCCTTCCAGGTGGAGATGTGCCCTTCATTGTGGCATCTTTCAGGCTATATCAAGGTGATGAGGACCATTGCTGAATCCCACATATGTCCTTCTTGATGACTGATTACGTGAATGAACTGCCGCACTCCTTGCACTGTAACGCAGGGCAGTGTGGATCAAGATTCGGGGTTATGGCGAGGCCAGGTTTTCAAGAGTTTTCTAATTAGCACATACTTCTATTATTATCTCTGTCCTAATTAGCAGAAGGAAGACAACGCGGCTCAGTATTTCCTTGATAATTTCAAGTGCTTAGAAGTCTGAGCTTCTCTGGCATATGAAGGATCTTTTAGAAAATACCAAGAGATTTCAGATCAGGGTGGTCATCTCTGTATGAAAATGAGAAAAATCAAGATGAATAAAATTACCGTATATACTCGAGTATAAGCCGAGATTTTCAGCCCAAATTTTTGGGCTGAAAGTGCCCCCTCGGCTTATACTCGAGTCACGGTCTGTGGCAGGGTCGGCGGGTGAGGGGGAGAGGGCGCTGAGGCATACTTACCTAGTCCCGGCGATCCTGTCGCTCCCCCTGCCCGTCCCACGGTCTCCGGGTGCCGCAGCTCTTCCCCTGAGCGGTCACGTGGGACCGCTCATTAGAGAAATGAATAGGCTGCTCCACCTCCCATAGGGGCGGAGCCGCCTATTCATTTCTCTAATGAAGCGGTGCCGGTGACCGCTGATAGAGAAAGAGGCTGCGGCACCGAAGACAGGCAGGGGAAGGAGCGGGACGCCGGGAGCAGGTAAGTATGACGTATTCACCTGTCCTCGTTCCACACGCCGGGCGCTGTCGCCATCTTCCCGGCGTCTCTCTGCACTGACTGTGCAGGTCAGAGGGCGCGATGACGCATATAGTGTGCGCGCCGCCCTCTGCCTGATCAGTCAGTGCGGAGAGACGCCGGGAAGATGGCGCCGAGGAGCTGCAAGCAAGACAGGTGAGTATGTGTTTTATTATTTTTATTGCAGCAGCAGCAACAGCTATGGGGCAATAATGTACGGTGCAGAGCACTATATGGCACAGCTATGGGGCAACGGTGCAGAGCACTATATGGCACAGCTATGGGGCAATAATGGTGCAGAGCACTATATGGCACAGCTATGGGGCAATAATGGACGGTGCAGAGCACTATATGGCACAGCTATGGGGCAACGGTGCAGAGCACTATATGGCACAGCTATGGGGCAATAATGGTGCAGAGCACTATATGGCACAGCTATGGGGCAATAATGGACGGTGCAGAGCACTATATGGCACAGCTATGGGGCAACGGTGCAGAGCACTATATGGCACAGCTATGGGGCAATAATGGTGCCGAGCACTATATGGCACAGCTATGGGGCAATAATGGACGGTGCAGAGCACTATATGGCACAGCTATGGGGCAATAATGGTGCAGAGCACTATATGGCACAGCTATGGGGCAATAATAGTGCAGAGCACTATATGGCACAGCTATGGGGCAATAATGGACGGTGCAGAGCACTATATGGCACAGCTATGGGACATTAATGGTGCAGAGCACTATATGGCACAGCTATGGGGCAATAATGGTGCAGAGCACTATATGGCACAGCTAGGGGACAATAATGGTGCAGAGCACTATATGGCACAGCTATGGGGCAATAATGGACGGTGCAGAGCACTATATGGCACAGCTATGGGGCAATAATGGTGCAGAGCACTATATGGCACAGCTATGGGGCAATAATGGTGCAGAGCACTATATGGCACAGCTATGGGACAATAATGGTGCAGAGCACTATATGGCACAGCTATGGGGCAATAATGAACGGTATGGAGCATCTATTTTTATTTTTGAAATTCACCGGTAGCTGCTGCATTTTCCACCCTAGGCTTATACTCGAGTCAATAAGTTTTCCCAGTTTTTTGTGGCAAAATTAGGGGGGTCGGCTTATACTCGGGTCGGCTTATACTCGAGTATATACGGTATATACAGTAAGTTCTGAATAAATACTTGGCCAACGGACCAGTACTGGGACTTTAAGAAAGAGTAAGAGGAGGCCTAGTGTGAAGAATCACATTTTTATTTCTATTATGTGGATTCCGACTGCTTGTATCTCTTTTACTTTGGAAAGATGTATCACCGATATGGGAAGAAGTACGGCTGGTGGAGGCAATGAGATACTTTGGGGAATGGTTAGCTTAGATATCTTGGCTCCTGGAATTGCTGAAGTTGGGACACATACCGCCAACCTTGTTAAGACCATGTACCTTCCCAGTCATGGCAGCAGTATTTCCTAATGGCAGTGGTGTCTTTTAGCAGGACAATGGTCGGTCAGGAATGGTGCGAGGAACATGATAAAAAGATCAACGTCATGACTTGTCTCCAAGTTCATAGATCTTAGTTTAATCAATCACCTGCAAAAACAAGTCCAATCCATGGAGGCTACATCGAAAAAACATACAGGACCTGAGTCTAAAGTCATGGGTGCCAGCTATCCCAAGACACCTTTAGAAGCCTTTTGAAGTCCATGTCTCCCCAAGTTAGAGCTGTTTGTTGTTATGTCATGTTATTTTTCCTTTGGATGTTAAGCTAGTCCCATCACTGTCCTTACCTACTTTCTACTAATCTTTTCCAATGAGATAAAGGTTAATATAAGGCCAGAGAGGTGACGCATAACACAGGGATTCAAAGAACGCCTAAAAGTGAATCCCTTTGCCATGACTGGCTACCAGCTCAGGCACTAGGCATATCATGGTGTATCATTTCTAACCCAAATTCTGCTTTAATATCAAAATATGTGGGAATTACCGTAGGTCTTTAAGTTCGTCAATAATATGTTAATCGCAAAGTGAAATTGAACCAAAATTAATTGAGATCACAAAAATCTTACAAAGGCCTCATTATCAGTATGAGTATCCCCTGGATAAGCCGCTCTGTGCTCCCACGTCAAACATGTCCACCTTTATCCAGATAGACGACCATCCCAGGTGATGTGACATTTCCGGGAAGGAGAGACAGAAGACTGACAGTGTTTCAGGAAGGAAATAGACTGTGAATGAATCAAATGACCTATTCATAGGTGAAGCGCTGTAAGAGGGAAAGTAGAAAGTGATGCCACAGAGGAGACATGATGTCCTGAAGAACTAGCTGCTTATCTTATGAGCCCTCTTTCCCCCTTACTTTAAAAAGTTAACTAATATTTCATAAATTTGGCTTAAACTGTGTGGGCATATATAGCCAGTCCACATGCAGTTTCTCACCTACTTTTAAAAGAGTCAACAGTGGCGTGAAACAACAAAAAGTTGCACATTTTTTGCTCAAAGGATGTATAAAAAACGTTGGCAATTTTTGCCCCCCCCGAAAAAAAAACTGAGACAAAAGCCTTGATAACTAACTTAGAGAGCTAACTTAGTGATGAGGACCCAGAGTAGTAAAGCTGGGCTGCACATAAGGTTCAATGTTGCAGAACTGGATAGCGATGTAGCAGAGCTACTGATGAGGAAGCAGTGTAGCAGAGCGAAGTTTGCAGCAAAGTTCAAAGGCAAAAATAGGCACAACAAAGTTGCAAAAAGTCCAAAGTAGCAACATGAATGCGAACTATTATATGCAGACCCGTGGAAGCGCAAGCACAGAGCGAAACGGCCGTCGTCTTCTCCTGCTCACCCGAGCTCCATTCCTCACTCCCCCGGCCATGAAGTTTTATACATGAAGATTCAATAAAGTTGGAATTTTAGATCGGTGAGTGCCTTCTCTTGTTCTTCTTTTATGGCTAACTATTATATGTTCTGAGTGATTGACATCACAGAGGAGGAGAAAAATGGGACCTAGACCCAGAAGGGGCGAGTCATGTGGAGTTTTTCTGTTGTTGGGGACCCCGATACTAATTATGCAGCATGGGTATCATTGCACATCCTCTTGTATTGAAGCTTTTCCGTGCCCTCGGTGAATTCAGGGGTCTGGTAAATTTGGCTGCGATCCTTTGAGGGTTTTGCTCTATTACTTTCAGCAAATAATGAAAATTTCATTTAAACCTATAGAAGTTAGTGCTACAATCTTCAATGTGATTTTCGACTCACTTCCACCCAGCTTGTCCCGCTATATCTCCATGCAAATATTGTTATATGATATCATCAGCACCAGCTTAATTGCAGCACTCGATGATCATTTCCTAGGATTTGTGTTTTATTATCCGTTATCACTAAAAACTGTACTTAGGTTTCTTTAAACTCCGTGTTTAAGAGTCTGGAAGAGATCAGTGAGTTGTCGGCGCCGGTGGATGTAATGAAGCTGAAGGTGTGTTTTTCAGCAATAAATGCAGTTTCCACCAGGAGCCGGCGGTGCTAAAATCTGTAAACCCGCTGTCACTATTCCTGGTAACCTTGATAAAAGCATATTTATGTGACGGCAACTCACCAAGGCGTCTGAGAAAGAGCTCTCCCTGGTTTACGCCTCACCGTCTGTCTGCAGATCATCAGGTATCTCGGATGTCACAATTTCGAGTTATAGGCCTATTTCTTGAGTAAACTGAGCTGAAAATACATGTACACAGGGATGCTTTCAGAAATCCTATGTAAAAGCAGCACTGGAGGTAAAAAATAATCAATGCATTACATTAACCCCTTACTGACCTCGGACGTACTATACCGTCCGAGGTCAGCTCCCCTGCTTTGATGCAGGGCTCCGCGGTGAGCCCGCATCAAAGCCGGGACATGTCAGCTGTTTTGAACAGCTGACATGTGCCCGCAATAGGCGCGGGCAGAATCGCGATCTGCCCGCGCCTATTAACTAGTTAAATGCCACTGTCAAACGCAGACAGCGGCATTTAACTACCCCATCCGGCCGGGCGGCCGGATATGACGTCATCGCCGACCCCCGTCACATGATCGGGGGTCGGCGATGCTTCTGAATGGTAACCATAGAGGTCCTTGAGACCTCTATGGTTACTGATTGCCGGTGGCTGTGAGCGTCCCCCTGTGGTCGGCGCTCACAGCACACCTGCAATTCTCCTACATAACAGCGATCTGATGATCGCTGTTATGTAGCAGAGGGGATCGAGTTGTGCCTGCTTCTAGCCTCCCATGGAGGCTATTGAAGCATGGCAAAAGTGAAAAAAAAAAGTTTTTAAAAATGTGAAAACAATAAAAAAAACATAAAAGTTTAAATCACCCCCCTTTCGCCCCAATCAAAATAAATCAATTAAAAAAAAATCAAACCTACACATATTTGGTATCGCCGCGTTCAGAATCGCCCGATCTATCAATAAAAAAAAAGCATTAACCTGATCGCTAAATGGCGTAATGAGAAAAAAAATCGAAACGCCAGAAATACGTTTTTTTGGTCACCGCGACATTGCATTAAAATGCAATAACGGGCGATCAAAAGAACGTATCTGCACCAAAATGCTATAATTAAAAACGCCAGCTCGGCACACAAAAAATAAGCCCTCACCTGACCCCAGATCACGAAAAATGGAGACGCTACGAGTATCGGAAAATGGCACTTTTTTTTTTTTTTTTGCAAAGTTTGGATTTTTTTTCACCACTTAGGCAAAACATAACCTAGACATATGAGGTGTCTATGAACTCGTACTGACCTGGAGAATCATAATGGCAGGTCAGTTTTAGCATTTAGTGAACCTAGCAAAATAGGCAAGCAAAAAACAAGTGTGGGATTGCACTTTTTTTGCAATTTCACTGCACTTGGAATTTTTTTCCCGTTTTCTACTACACCACATGGTAAAACCAATGATGTCGTTCAAAAGTACAACTCGTCCCGCAAAAAATAAGCCCTCACATGGCCAAATTGACGGAAAAATAAAAAAAGTTATGGCTCTGTGAAGGAGGGGAGCGAAAAACGAAAACGGAAAAACGAAAAATCCCAAGGTCATGAAGGGGTTTAGGGCACTGGCATCCATAACACCAGTCTTTTTACCATCTAAGCCATGTTCACGTATGGCATAGCGGAATTATCATATTTTTGGAATATTTTCCACATGAAAAAATCATACTAGAAAATCTTCATGGCTTCATGATTAAGACACCAAGTCGAAACACGTCGGAATAACGCTGCCACTCCATGAACTCTTTGTGCATGCTGTAAGATAAATTTTATCTTTCATTTTTTTGTGTGGTTTACCATAATAACTATTTTTAAAATGAAGAAATAAACAAAAAAAATTTTACTTCAAAATTCCTGCTGGATTCATCGTATCTTTTTTTATGGTAGTGTTCACTATTGACTACTGGGCGTATCTTGCTATGAGGTACGGTAGCAGTTTTTTATTGATAATCTATATTAGTGATACAGTGATTTACATGGATCACTCCCTCATGATTTAATTTATCATCTAGTGTTGCCTTGTGGGACAGATCATGACCTTCTAAACTGGTGCTATCATATAGGGTAGATCATGACACTTCAATCTAGTGTTAATATACAGAGCAGATCATGGCTTTCCAGCCTGGTGCTATCATAAAGGGCAGGTCATGGCTCTCCAACCTGGTGTTGCCACACAGGGCAGATCATGGCTTTACAACCTGGTGTTATCATAAAGGACAAATCATGGTTCTCCAGTCTGATGTTACCGAATATGACAGATCCTCTTCATTATTTCCCATCTAGTGCCAAACCTATGTGGTTGATTGACGTTAATTATGGTTGAGATGTCAGTCAAGCACATGGAGTAACTTTAGATCGGCAACAATACAAACGATTGGTACACAAGTCGGGAACCATCCCACCCTCTATGCACTTGAAGGCTCATTTACATAAAGATTTCAAATGTATTTTTTCATCAATGAAATATCCTTTTGCAGATGGGAAGGTATGTGTGAAGTTGTATTTTAAATCCCTTCCCAGAAATATAATAAGTTTGGTGAAGCCTCAGTTAGATTTTCTTTAATCGAGGGTCAACAGTCCAAGAAGCCTAAACAGTTGATGTGTGGCAAAAGAGAGAGGGGCCTTGCTCCATCATTAATCATGGTGGGTGGTGGGTATGAGACCAAGGCACCCACATATGGTGAAAAGAGTAAGTTCATAACTGAGGTTCACAAGAAGCTTATTTCCAAGGGATGGGAAGATGGGTGAACAAGATCGAAACTCACCAAGAGAAGACCCTTCCCACTAGATTTTTATTTTATTTGAACCTCTTAGATTGCTTGGGTTCATCTCTAACATCGGTTCGGAAATTATTTTAAGGAACTATCAAACGGAATAAGTGATTGGCTGCGTCATTTATGCAAATACTATAGTAACAGAGGGATTCCATTTATCATCTGGATTTAGTGTTTTAGAACAGAAGAGAAAGTTCTGCGTGAAGGACACTTTCTTTTCTATTCTAAAAAGACAAATACAAAATGGATCCCATCACAATCAATGGAGTGCCGATGCTTCCATTTGCACAATTGATGCAACAGATGACTTATTACGTTTGTGTTTTCCCGACAATGGAGCCGGCAAATGAAATGGAAATCTGAACAAATGTGAGTCTAAATGGGACATAAATACTTAGAGCTGGATCGGTATAGTCCGCCCGTGCTCATATCTCCTTCACTATAAATAACTGATATAAGCCAATATTTTTTTGTTGTTTTGCACGTGGGCAGCATGAAAAATACATTTTTGCAGTCGCTAATTATTATATGTTTGTTTTAATATTTTTTAATAGTGTAAAACAATGCAATATCCAGACGAACAGGAGTGTAATTTGTGAGAAGTATCAACTTTTAATGAGAGGAAAAAGGCTGGCGGCAATGACTCGTAAATGTGTCCTTTGGGCTAAACCCTGCGCCGCGCAGGTTCTAGTCAGGACAAATTTAGCTAAATGGCACTCGCAAGTGATCATGTGAGCAAGATCTAACGAGGAATTAATCTCCCTGAAAGTGTAAGTGAGATAGGTAAGATGGCCGGAAATGCGATTATATGATTATATCTAGGAAGGTAAATGCAGCATGTATTTTTCATGTCTCAGTTTAACCACCTGAGCCCTCGCTGGTAATGTGCACCTAGGAAAACAAATTACTGCCTCGTTTGCCAAGAAGTCATAAGCATGCAGCATTATTCTTTCCAAACTGGATTAGAATGGTGCAGCCAGTGTGCGGGGATGGAGACGTCAGCAGCGAAACGTTAAAGGGGCTTTTTATGAAAATAAATACAAATGGCTCTTTATAATAATGTCGTCCCACATCTATGCAAATTACTGCATCTGTCTTGCCGTATCCACAGGTGTAATAGAAATTGCTGGGTTGTAATCACATCAGTGGTTTCTCGCCTTCTTGTTGAAGCTGATGAAACATTTGATGCTTTAGTTCCATGACAATATATTAGATACAAGTGTGTGTAGATACGTGTATTTAAAGGGAGCTGGTCACCAGAAAAAACACTATGAACCTGCCGATATGGGGTCAATCTGCGGATTAAGGGCTCATACTCACTTGCGCGAGACACAGATGAGTCTCGCATGTTAGTACCCGATGCTGCTGCCGGCTCTCAGATCGGAGCGTGCGGCCGCATAGGAATACATGCAGCCGCACGCTCCGCTCCTATGTGCCAGGTGCAGTGCCGGTATTGCTGTGCGAGACTCATCCGAGTCTCGCGCAAGTGAGTATGAGCCCTAATAGCTTGCCTGGTGCCCGCACTTAGTCGAACGCTGCAGAGAGAAAATTAACTTTATTTTCCCCGGCAGTGTTTGGGTTTCAGTAATAGGGGCAATACCGGTGTGGGCACAGTCATCGCTCTGAGTAGGCTGCAAAACGTGCCGGGCCGGGCCGGGCCGGGGTATTCTCAGAGCAGAGCCGCCCTGTGACTGAAACCCGAACGCTACTGGGGGGGCCAAAAAAGTTAATTTTCTTCCCGCAGTGTTCAGCTAAGTGAGGGCGTTAGGCAGGTTAACAATCCTATTAGCCATGAGTTTACCCAGAAGCTGCCAAGCATGTGTAGCAATTACTGTAACGCCAAAACTTGCGAGTCTTGCTGTAAACGGAGAGATTTGTTGCTCTCCTGGAGTAAAGTTAATTAAATATTACCTTTAGTTTTACATATCCTTTTAGAACAAGTTGTCATGTGTAGGTACATGAAGAACAACACCATTTCTGCCAATATATGACTTGTATCCTACATCTTTTACCAGTTTTCCCCTCTGCAAGTTCTTATCTCTAATTATCAGTTGTCTCTGAACTAGTGGGTGGGGACTAGCTGCAAATATGCTGTTTTATCCCATTCTTGTTAAGATCACCAGGCAAGAAAAAAATGGGTTTTAGATCGATTTTGAAACATGTTGCTATCTTTTAATAAATGTTCGTTGTTTTTCCACACCTTCTCATCCTTGTCTTCACAGTGACAGTGCCCACCACAATATTTATTTTCTTATTTTTTTCCTCGCAATTATTTTAATGAGCAATTTTGTTGGCTTCAACGGGTGGAGCAGCAGTTTATATGAGGAAACCACTTTAATACTGGCGCGCCAGCTAGGACCATGGGGTACTCGGGCAAGGTCCATCGGTTCTTAAGGTGAGATGTCACGGCAGCAGTGACCTGCTCCGTGGCCGGGGGCATCCAATAAAAGTTAATGAAGGGGGAAAATGGGAATTGTTTGTGACGCCACCCGTGGTATTCAGCAATGAGATGTTGGCCAACGCTGCATTTCAGGTCCTCTGGGGCAGATGGTGATGCAGTAGAGTTGGTACAGCTCTCCACGGGTAGAGCTAGGCCCCAGGGCAGTTATATTGTTAAAGATGGTGAGTGTTGTTGGGCAGGGCAGGTGACGAAGTAATAATTCAGAGGACAGCAGGGTGCAGTTTCCACATCTTTACTCACAGTTCTTAGATGCAGTTCCTAGCCGGGGTGCTGTGTAGTCCGGGTCTGTGGTCCAGCCAGCTCTCAGGTAATTTGGGTGCACTTTTCCAGGACCCCTTTCTTATGTTCCTTTCCTGGCCGTCTCGCTGCGCTGGCTCCCACCTCTCCTGCCCTGCGCCTTTACACACAGTGTCCCAAGCCAGCAGCCTCGGATTTTGTGAGGCGACGTCTCTCTAGTCCCCTGGGTCCTATGTGGCTGCCTTTTCAGCGAATGTGTGTGGATGTGGCTGTAGCACATACAGATATCACAGCCTCCAGCTTGCTAGCTGAGACTTGTAGTTCTCCAGTAGTCTTGAGGGGCCGGTTCCCCCACTGCGACCTGGTCTCTCCACCTGGCGATGGTCAGCGTGGATGCAGGCCCCACGGGTGGATTTCTCACTACCTGTGCCCCTAGGACCCCTTCTTTCTCTTCCTTCTGAAGCTTCACCTTTCCCTAGCTCCCTCTCTCTGGGAGCTCTGTTATGATCCTTAGTGGTTGAGGATCACAAATTACTCAGCAAGGTGACTAAACATAGGACAAGCTCTAGGGAGGTGGAAAACTGGACTGACCGCAAAACTGAACCTATCCAAACACACTAGAGGTAGCCGGTGAACGTGCCTAAAATCCTAGACGTCTCTAGCCAGCCTGAGGAACTAACTACCCCTAGAGAGAAAGAAAGACCTCTCTTGCCTCCAGAGAAATAATCCCCAAAGATATAGAAGCCCCCAACAGATAATAACGGTGAGGTAAGAGGAAGGCACATACATAGGGGTGAAAGCAGATTCAGCAAATGAGGCCCACTAATACTAGATAGCAGAAAATAGAAAAGTGACCTATGCGGTCAGTAAAAAACCCTTACAAAATATCCACACTGAGATTTCAAGAACCCCCGCACCAACTAACAGTGTGGGGGGAGAACCTCAGTCCCCTAGAGCAACCAGCAAGCCAAGAAATCACATTTTAGCAAGCTGGACAAAAAACATGATGAATGCTGATAATCAGAAAATAAACAAACAAGAACTTAGCTTGTCTTGGAGAGACTGGGAGCAAGGTAGTCACAAGGAATCTGAAGAGCACTGAATACATTGATAGCAGGCAAGGAACTGAGTATTCAGGTGAGCTAAATAGGAAACCAACCAAGGATAACGAACCAGCTGATGCAGCCAACCTGCAGAAAGACAACACTACACAGTACCGCTTGTGACCACTAGAGGGAGCCCAAAAATAGAGTTCACAACAGAGCTTCTATCCTCACGTGTGCTCTGTTCTCCTCTTCCCCACAGACTCTCTCTTCTCACTTCCCTCCAACTGTCATCACCTTTCTTGCCTGAGTGAGATCCCGTCCCTTTTTTTAGGGTCTCCCCAACTTGCCAGGCTAAAGTGATGTGATGTTGGATGCAAGTGTGTGGTCCCTGGGTAGTGCCCCCTCCTTACCTGAGAGCGGAGTCCCACACCTCTGGATGAGGTGCAGTACCTCTGTGGCGACCAGACCTCAGGGGCGCCACACTACTATTCTCATCAAAGTTGTGCCTGTGTAGCGGTGCCTGAACAACACTGCTGGGCAGGACTCAAATATGGTACAGTAAACGAGGAGGCAGAAACAATACACAGGCTTTAATGAAAGACAGGGGATTATATGCTGGAAAATGAGACTAACAGTTATTGTAAGGATAAACAGCAATAATAGATACAAGCTGCACTCCAGCTTTGGCAATGCAAAGTTCATTACAAACAGTATAAAGCAATTTCTGCAAACTACTCTCTTCTAACTTTCGGCCTGGTTTCCAATAATCAGGTCGCACTGCTACAGCGCCCTAGCTAAAAACCCTGCTCTACGCCCTAAAACAGTTCAACACCGGTGTCACTCTCACAGTTCTATATCACTTATAAGAAAGTCTGGTAGCTGCTGCTTGGTAAAGCCAAGTTTGTTGTATTGAGTTCTTCCTTAAGGTCATCTGATCTGTCTTCTTCCAGATCCGGGCAAGTCTCATTCCCACTTTCAATGCTGAGTGATTACTGGCAGCACAGCTGTCATGATCCATTCCGGGGTTTTGTGCTGTCTGCCCTTTTTCTGGGCGAATAATGTCAAGGGTTAACTTTGCTCTGCCTTGTTCTGGGTTCAGGTTTGCTATTTAGCTCCGATGCATCCTGCTGGCGGTGTCAGGTGTAGTTCTGCCTTTGGCATGTGTACCTGACTCTGGTAGCTCTTGATTTGTCCTGCTGTGGTCCCTGACTTTCCCCATGTCTGTTGACTCCCTCTGTCTGCCCTTTTCCCAGTGTTTCCCTGTTTGTTGGTTTGATTCTCTGGTTTTTGACTTGGCTTGTATTCAGACTCGCTTCTGCCTTCTGTCTTTGTCTTATCTGCTTCTGACCGTTGCTGAACTCCCTGGCTTGTTCCTGACCACGTGTACTGCTGCTAATTTTGGTACTTCTGCTTTTGACTGTTTTTTGACTCGGCTTGTCTGACCACTCTCTTGCCACTTGGTGGTGCCTGTGCTGCTGTTCTGTGGTGCTACTCTGTGTGCACAGTCTCACTTCCCTCTCAAGCTCCCCCTGGTGGAGGTTGCACTATACTGCCCTGCAGCAGCACGACATTAGCGTTGTTTTCTCTCTCAGGTTACAGATGCTCTGGGAGAACTACCCTGGCTATGCAATGCAATGTGACTCTTTCCTTTTGACATAGTGACATAATTAGCCAGTTAAGATATGGCTCGTTCACTATCATCATTAGGAAAGGTCAGGTGATGCAAACTTCCAAGCTTTAAAAAAACCCAGTCTCCTCTAATCTTATGCCAAAAAGCAGCAGCCATGGGTTCTTCTAAGCAGTTGCTTAGCACTCTGAAAATGAAAATGGTGGAGGCTCACAGAGAAGGAGAAGGCTATAAGAAGATAGCAAAGTGTTTTCAAGTTTCCCTTTCCTCAGTTTGAAATGTAATTAAAAATTGGCAGTTACCAGGAACAATGGACATCAAGATAAGGTCTGGAAGACCAAGGAAAATTTCAATGATAGCTGCTAGTAGGATTTCTAGAGAGGCAAATCAGAACACCCACCTGACTACAAAAGACTTTCAGAAAGATTTATCAGACTCTGGATTTGTGCTACATCATTCGATCTACTGTTCAGAGACACCTGCACAAATATGGCCTTCATGGAAGAGTCATCAGAAGAAAACCCTTCCTACATCCTCACCATAAAATTCAGCATCAGATGTATGCAAAAGAACATCTAAACAAGCCTAATGCATTTTAGAAACAAGTCCTGTGGACAGATGAGATTAAATAGAATTCTTTCGCCACAATGATCAAAGGTATGTGTGGAGGAAAAAGGCACAGAATATGAGGAAAACAACATCTCCACAACCATTAACCATGGGGGTGGATCAATCATGCATTGGGGTTATGTTGCAGCTAATGGCACTGGGAATATTTCACAGGTAGAGGGAAGAATGGATTCAATTAAATTACAACAAAGTCTTGATGGAAACATAACACTATCCGTAAAAAAGCTGAAGTTGAAAAGAGGATGGCTTCTACAAATAGATAATGATCCTAAACACACATGATAATCCACAATAAACAACCTTAAAAGGTGCAAGCTGAAGGTTTTACAATGGCCCTCACAGTCCACTGATCTGAACATCATTGAAAATCTGTGGCTAGACCTCAAAAGAGCAGAGGATGCAAGATGACCCAGGAATCTCACAGGACTGGAAGAATCTTCCAAGAAAGAATGAATGAAAATGCTTCATACACGAATTAAAAGACTCTTGGCTGGTTACAAAAAGTGTTTATAATCTATGATACTTTCAAATGAGGGTGCTACTAGGTACTAACCATGCAGGGTGCCCAAACTTTTGCATCAGCTCATTTTCCTTTTTGCAATTTTTAAAATGTAAAGGATGACATGTTTTATATATTTCTTTTTGCCTAAAATACAAAGGAAATGTGTAATCTTTAACTTTAGGCCCTTTAAAGATAATTTAATCTTCAACTTGCCTAACTATTCACAATAACAGTAATTTTGACCAGTGGTGGCCAATCTTTTACATGCCACTGTAGCACATCTTAAAAGGTAGCAGCAATATGAAGTACATTATATAGCAGTGCTGATCAATATGGCGAAAGGAACACTTACTAGAAACAACAGTTTAATCTCCTTCGCCTCTACGCATCCTTTTCTTATACTAAAACAGGAAGCAGTAACCTGATCTCTCAGTGAGCTAACAACCTATTTTGTCTTGAGCCAGACAGATTGCAGCATTTTTTTTAAAGAGAAATGTCTCATAAATGTAAAAATAAGCAATATTCTATGATAAGATATGTCAGAAAGTTTCTTCTACTCACTTGTACTATCGATTTAAGCAAAGTTTGTTAAACCAACAGCGACTACTTAAATTTCTTCTGTAACAGGACTAAGTCCACATGATTTATTGAGCCATCATCATATGATGCTCTACACAATGCCCTAAGCTTGATTTCTACTCTTTAAGAAGCTATTAAGATCCTTTGGTGAAACCCCTGGGGTCCCCAAAATCCATTTGCAGAAAAAAGGAAAACTCTTATTTTATAGGTCTCAATGAATATTACAAAGGAAAAAAAAACATATTCGGATCTTTCTATAAGATTCTCATTTAGATCTTTTGGGAAAAGTTGCACTTCGGGAAGATGAAAAAAATAAAGAATTTCTGTGTATATCGTTGAAAGACAAACATATTTTGAAAGGCTGTTTACACACATGATTACAACTCTGTACGTTTGCTTAGCCCAGCTGGGAGCATACTCTTTCTGTTGCCGCACACGGTGCCCGCTGTTAATGATGTGAACTCCCACCTTACACTTTAGAAACACACAACAGAAAGCTCTGCTCACTGTAAGAAGTAAAGATTAAAAGTCTAAGACGCCCATAGGAAATAATCCATGCCAGGTTTAAATGAACCCTCACGCTAATTCTTTTTTATATTTCTTAAATCATTCATAAAAATGTTATCTATCAATTTTCCTGTGAATAATTTATAGAAAGCACTAGGGTATTACAATAAATTATACATGCATGAGATTGAGAATCATTAGCACCCAGCTACCACTGTTCGCAAATGGATCCTTCACAGTTATCATACTGAACAGGCTTTGCGGCCTAGCCTTGGAGTTATTGCAAAGAAAATGAAAACCCCGGAAACAAGAACGAATAAGCCATAAGGGGAAAAACATAAAAGCAAAAAGTAAGGAGTATTACAATGTAGCAAGAACATTACAAGTAAAAATCAAAGGAGAAAACAAGTCCATGAGTTGTCCTTGTCTGTTGTGCTAGTAAAGCTACTGAAAAAGCTACGAGACAACCAATGAGGCCACCAAAACAGATGTTGGCACCAATTTTTTCCCACTCCTGAATGGTACCCATCTCTTTTAATATCTTCATTTGTCCATTTTTAAGAAAGTAACATAAGAAAAGAAAAGCACTGCATGTGTGGGTCAAGTGCTGTTCTTGTTAGGGCTCATACTTATCTGCATTTAAAATGGACCGGTGAACTCTGATAAAAAATCACATCACACATGGACCACGCGTGTGCCATGTGATTTTTATGATCTCATCCCATTAGAAACCCGACATTTCATCTGCCAAGTATAGAAAATTCATAGTGTAAACCATCAGAATACAATAGAAGAGAAATATATAGAATAAAAAAAAATGGGGTGGTGTCCCCTTTACTTTTAATAACCAGCTGAGGGAAAGCCGACAGCTGGGGGCTGATGTTTATAGCCGGGCTAATAAACATTCCCAGGCTATCAATAGCTCACAGCTGTGACAGCTGTCTACTTAGCCTTCACTGGTTATTAAAATGGTGAACCCAAAAAAACACAAATTACGTGGTCATACCTATAAATGGTTACTAACCAACAAAGCTTAGGCAGACAGCTGCACAATGATATCAATAGGCTAGGAAGGGGCCATAGATATTGCCCCCCTCCCAGACAAAGAGCATCAGCCTCAGCCACCCCAGAAATGGCGCCAATTCTGGTGCTTATCCTCCACTCTTTCCACTTGCCCTGGTGCAAGGTTGAGGTTGATATCAGCTTTGTATTGTCTGCTGACATCAAGCCCACGGGTTAGTAGTGGAGAGGTGTAAAATGTAATAAAGACACACACAGAAAAAAGTTTTTTAGTTGACAGAAGCAAACAAGTCATTCATTTTAAATACATACTCCCCGACCCTCTTTTTCCCATTTATTACTGCATAAATAAAAAATAATAAACCACCATATACCTCACCTGTCAGCCGATAATCCCTATGTGATGCTGTCCCACAAAGAACTCCAGCTTTGCTTTGGTGTTTTGTTGAGCGGTGGCATGATGCGACCGCTCTTCAAACCTCCTGGAAAACACTGAAACAGGTGAGTGATTACACTCCCGCAGTGTCTAGCACTACCGTAAGAAAAGTCACCTTTGGTCATAAAGGATAAAACCAAGTCACTTCACTGACATTACCACTCGCTGTGTCAGAACTTTGACTAGGAACTTGGTGACCTTTCTCACTTCAGCACTTGACACTGTAGGAGTGTCTGTATGTGAAGTGGATGACAGTAGTAAAAATGCTGAGTATTTACAGAGGACTTGGGGCATTGAAGAGATTTGTTGGCTCTTTCAGAATTCTAGGATTGATCCCTTTTCTGGGAGTCTTAATTGCTGTACATCACTATGCCATGCATTGGATGGAGTGGTGTAAAGTCACCACCAACACTGAAGTCTGGAGGAAACGTGTTCTGTGTAGTGATTGATCGCACTTCTCTATTTGGCATCTGATGGAGGAGTCGGGGTTTGGTGGATGCCAGGAGAACGTTACCCGTCTGGCTGCATTGTGCCTTAGGCCGCTTACTTCCTGTACTGCTTCAGCACAAGACATTGGACAGACATGGAGGAGTTTGGTAGGAAGAACATGACCGGCCACACAGAACCCGGACCTCAAAAACATCCAACACCTTTGAGACCAATTAGAATGGAGATTGTGAGTCTGACCTCTCCTGAATATAAGTGTCTGACCTCACAACTGCTCTTCTGGATGAAGGGCCAAAAATTCCCACTGACACCTTCAAAATCTCGTAGAAATTCTTCCCAGAAGAGTGAGAGTTATTATAGCTGCAAAAAGGGAACCAACTCCATATTACCATTTATTTATGTTTAATGTGGATTCAGAAAAGCCACTTATTTTTTTTTTTTTTTAAATATTTTCAATTTTGTCTATTTTTCATTTTCGAGTGAAAGTGCCCTGTAACTTTTGTATACAAGTCGATCCACAGAAGCTGTGGTAGGGCTGAGTATTTTCTTCTGCTAAACCAAGCCCCTGTTTGCTTTCCTAAGAAATGTTTAGCCATGCTGGCCTAATTTTTTTTAGTAGCTGCAGGATCCAAGTCTTGGTAAATTGCAGAATACAGGCTCCTCTCATGAGTCGCGCTCTCGTTTGCCAAGTGGGACCTCGGTCCAGAGTCATGGTAGAATAAAATTAAAGACAAAACAAACAGAAAAAGTTAAGCGGTTTGGTGTAACTTGGAGGTTTATTTTTGTGGTTTAACATAGTCCAAGAGAAAATAAAGCACAGCACAAGCCGGGGAATACGAAGAGTTTCTAAGTGAGGATTGTAGTGAGTGTCGCCTATCCGTATTGCTTTCAAAAACATAAGCATTTTTTTTTAACCCAAGTTTATTTATTTTGTTTATTATGTTATTCAACGCCGGGATGTAATGTCTCATTCCAGTTGCTATTAAAGTTGGCTTACAAATCACTGCTAATAGGGATATGACACATACAACCTCTGAGTTATACGCTCGGCAACTAAAGCTGATGTTTAGAAATCCACGTGAAACAGCAAACTAAGAGAGGAGTAAGTCATAGATCACTGGCAGGGTAGAGAGGGCTGGAGAAGGAAGACATTCATTAAACACCAGCCGGTCTCAAGATTCCTGAGTCCGAAAACTGACAGATTAAATTAGGTAATGTTACTTGCAAAAAAAAAAACCTTTAGCATGGCATAGCAGTAGAGCTGAACCCAATGTGTGATATTGTGATTGGTTGTACTGTCAAGTTATGGGAACCAGTCTGCCACTAAGGAATGACATTTGCCAAATAGTCCCACCCCTGAATATAGACTGTACCTCCATAGGAAGAGTTTGACGCATGACTCTATGACTACAGTGTGATTCTGCATAGTAATAAAGCCAACAAGGCAAGGAATGACATTTGTAATATGAAAAAAACTGACCTTCACATCCAAACATAAAGTAGGTCTGAAAAGGTGCTTACCTAGAGTCACCAACTCATATACAATCAAACAAATAAAACAGCACTCTGTAGCGCTATAACATGCAAACATGAAAAATGGAAATTAATTTGCATTATTGCACTAGAAATATGAAAAATTGAGAATACTTAGTGCATAAATTGGCCAATTCATGTGTATGGCAGCCATGACAAGGCGATTCTCGTTGCCAGGACTTAATGCCAATCCTCTCTTAGACTGAAGCCTACATCTTTTGGGAACATATGTATCTTCTACAATTAGGGTGCCAACCTCCACTGGTAGGTAGGGCTTCTCTCATGGTCTTACAGGGTAAGATTAGTCCCCCTCCCATACTATTTAATTTTAATGGTTACTAGACCTTTTTTGACATGAACACTGTTTATTGGGTGGTTCCTGGTTGATCCTTGTACCCTTTTTCTTAATGAGTACTTTTAATATAACAATAAAATTTAATTTTTAGGGGCTTTTTGTTTTTCTTTGTGGTTTTGCTCCTATATCGAGATGCCCATTTATTTCTCTACAGGTTTTGCTATGTTCATGTCCTAACCTTAATCCCACCTGAGAACTCCACCATCCTTCTCAGGATGGCCAAGAACACGAGTACCCTGGAAGACCCATTTTTGGGCTTAGATTAACCTTGTCCCTTTCTGCCCAGGACACCCCCAATTTGCCAGGACTGAATCTGAAAAACTAGGACAGTTGGTTGGCAATTATGCATCTGCAACCTCGTTTGGGACCTCTAATGGCAGTGATTTCATTTACCACCCAGCTTGCCCTGAAACATCTCGGTAAATCAAGGACCTATTTCCTGGTGTTTATTATTCTTATTTTATTCCAATTTTAGACAAGATTTGCACTCACATCAATGATGAAGGTGCTGAATATTCAGACAACCCTTTCCCGTTTTTTAATGTGTTAATCTTGGTAATTATTATCTCTTACACATTTCCATCATGTTCTTATAATATCTTAGTTTTATTTTGAAAGTCTTTCCGCGAGCAGGTTGTAAGCCCCGCAGACTTGCTGTAAGTGCTTTTAATATATCCCGCAATAAAACCATGTATATCTTTAAGGCACTTCAATTTGATAATGTATTTTCCTTCATTGAATTACACATGAAAGACACATCAGTCATTTTATAATTGAAAAAAAAAAAAGAAAAGATTTAACCATCCTTGAGAAATTACCATACCTTCATACACAAGAGACCTAATTCTGCTGCGCACAGCATCCCAATGCTTTGGAAAAAAATTTATGGTCTTGTACAAATTTAGAAAAACATGGCCACTTTCTTCCAAAAAAGCAGTACCACTCCTAACCATATGCCATCTCTGATATTGCAGCTCGGCTCTAGTAACCCCTACCCACCATACATGTTTGGCAGTGGCTTACCGTTGGTTGCCACCACCAAAGTCAAGGCGATCATTTTGCGACTCCTAACTGATGAACTTTCACAGCACTCCCTGATTCCTTTCCACCACCTCAGTACTGAGCCCTTCATCCACCGGGTACTTCTAGAGATAAGGTACTCTGTCGAGAATCAAATTTGGCAAAACATGCAAATTTTACATGAAAATTCGATTGGCAGCAAATCTTCCCAGATCACAGAGAATAACAAATGTAGTATGTAAATTTTTTTTAAAAAGAATACTCACCTGTCAGCAATGAATATTATTATTTTTTTACTTTTGCTTGATCGTCTGTGCTTCAGAGAAATGGCCACAAAGGTAAATGAAAAAAGTCTGTATTCTCCTGAATTTTTGTAAAATTCGAAAATTCAATTAAGCTCAAATAAATTCGCTCATCTCTAAGCAGCACATGTTTTGGAATTTGAGGAAAATACTGATGTAATTATAGTTTTCACTTTGACCTTTTAAAGTTTTTTTTCTTTTTCTGTCCAACAATCCAAATTAAAATATACATGCAATGTTATATTTTTTTATATTTTTTTGTTTAATTACAGTAATCCTTATCCTAATCCAAGTCCTAATGCTAACCTTAAATACATTGTCCACTACTTTATCACTGATGACTAACCCGTACCCATCTGCTTCCCGCACTGACTGTGACTGCCGGCCGGAAAGCAGGGCACAGCGGTGACGTCACCGCTGTGCTCTGCTTTTACTTTACGGCCGGCACTCACAGTCAGTGCGGGAAGCAGACGGCGAGGGACCTGACGGACACCGGAATGTGAGTATGTACTGTTTGGTTTTTTTTACATTTACGATGGTAACCAGGGTAAACATCGGGTTACTAAGCGCGGCCCTGCGCTTAGTAACCAGATGTTTACCCTGGTGACCCAGGGACTTCGGCATCGTTGGTCGCTGGAGAGCTGTTTGCGTGACAGCTCCCCAGCGACCACACAACGACTTACCAACGATCACGGCCAGGTCGTATTGCTGGTCGTGATCGTTGGTAAATTGTTTAGTGTAACGGTACCCTTAGGATAGGATATCCATAGGATAGGTCATCAATGACTGATTGGTCACGGTGCAGCTCTGATAGCTGACATTCCCACCAATCAGCCGCTCTTGGTGTAAGCGTTGGCAGCCGCTGGCCAGAAATGCTCAATTGCAAAGCTCCTCTGTCTTCTGAAAGTGGCTGTGGCTGGAAACTGCACATCCGCCTCCTACTGACATGGATAGGTCATCAATCATAAAGCAGTGGACAACTTCTTTATACCTTTCCCTAGCACTAAGACCTAGCACTAAGCCTAATCCCAGCACTATCCCTCGTTAAGGTTAGAAAAGTGTAAAAATATAAATCAACTCTTGGGAAGAATAAAAACAGCATTGTATGATGTGCGATGGACATGATTTAATGCTACTAGCTATTGAACCCCGTTCTACGCCTGGGTAGTAAGTTTCTCTCCCTCCCCCCTCTCTCTCCAACCCTCCTCTCTCTCCTTCTCTATCCCCCTCTCTGTCTCTATCTCTTGATCTCTCTTCCCCTCTATCTCTTCCCCTGTTTCTCTGTTTCTCTCTTTCCCTTTTCTCTTTCTTTCTCCTCCTCTCTCTCTCCTCCTCTATCTCTTTCCTCCTATCTCTCTCCCCCTCTCTATCCACCCTCTCTTCCCCTCTGTCTCTATCTCTCATTTTCGCTTCCTCTTCTCTCTCTTTCCCTGTTTCTCTCTTCTCCCTCTCTCTCTCTTTCTCCCCCTCTCGCTTTCTCTCCTCCTCTCTCTCTTTTCCCACCTCTCTCTCTCTCTTCCCCCTTCGTTCTTTCCCTCCCCCTATCTCTCTCCACCCCCTCTCTCCTCCCCTTTTCCCCCACGGGTGAAGCTGCCGCTGCTCCAACCAGCGTCCTGACATGCACTTACTACTGCGCATATCCCGGAGGTTTCGGACAGAAGGTCACATCTCTGGTTATATTATAGATTAGCTCTTAATCTTCTGTTATCTCGGCCTCTGCTTATACAGAGCACAGCAGTGGAGATGAGTTTATCAAGTGCTCTGTGTAGGCAGCAACTGACATGGTCAATTTTAGATAAGGTGTGGCCGTGGGCATGTATTAAAAGTGGGACTAACAATGCTAACATATTGCACCACAGAGGAAAGTATTCTAATGTGCATGTGCCGGTTCTACTTCCAAGTCATCGGCACTCTTCTGTCCTCTCCTGGTGCAGGCGCTTTACAGTACTCTGCTCTATCCTCGGCAGGGCAGAGTGCAGTAAGCAGAAGTGATTGGGGGCACCGTGTGGATGATGTAGGATGTGTCTTCCACTTGAAGCAGGGCAGGACAGCAATTGCGGGCAGAGAGGAGGCGACAAAACAAAACCTGCATCACCCATAGACCCAGCTATTTTTTGGGTTATGTAGAAGGGTTGGGTGGTTATATACAGGTTGTTAGACTACAGTAAAAGAGGCGGTAAAGTTGATGGCCATAGTTTGTAATGGGAAAAACTGGCGCCAGGTTCCCCTTAAGAGCTGCGTCCTCTGGAGAAGAGAAGACAGAAGCAGCTATAAACCACTCCTGTCCTTTCTTCCTGAATTGCAGGAGCAGAAATGTTAAATCATTATATACAGTTACCATGGTCAAGATTTCAACTATAATCCTTGACACTTTTTTGGTGTACATTATATTTAATCCGGCACTTTGCAATTTTACCATGCCCCATTTTTTAGAAAAGCCCCATCAACTTTTCTTAAAAGAAGATGATCAATTGATAACATAATTGTACACCTCACTATGTGCACTTCGGCAAAAAAAAAAATCATGATGATAAAATCTGTCTACAATCATCTAAACATTTATAGAAAAAAATGTTTAGCTTCAATGTATTTTTTCTCTATCAGTAACTGATTTTTTTAAAATTAGCAATCTTCTATGAATAACCATTGAATTAGTGTTTTACCTACAGGATAATGACAGCATGCCAAGAACATATGCTACCGTGGACTATGATGACTTGTAGGCAGGCCACTTCTACAAGCTCGGGGCTCTTCGCTGTAGGATGGAGTTATATGTTTGTACTGAACATGTAAACTGCTATTGAGGTGACTGTAATAAAAAAGCAACCAGGTTACAAAATAACATCTGGTTCTTCAACCTCACAGCAGATGTTTCTTCTGATTGAAATCTATGGAAAGCATGGTGGCCCAGTGCCTAGTAATGTTGCCTTGCAGCACAGGGTACCATGTGTTAGAACTCGACTATGGCAGCATCTGCCTGAAGTTTCTATATTGAGCCAGTGAAGATTTATGACATTTAGGCGATGTGCACACGTTCAGGATTTTCGCGTTTTTTCGGCCGTTTTCTATGGAAAAAACTCTAAAAAAAAGCTTACATTAAGCTTTTAATGCATTCCGCAATTTTTGTGCACATTCTGCGTTATGCATCGCGGTAAAAAAACGCAGCATGTTCATTAATTTTGCGGATTTTTCACATTTTTGCCGCTATGTTATTGCATTGGGAAGCTCAGAGAAAAAACACAAAAAATCTGCAAAAAACACAATAAAAACGCGAGCGGATTTCCTGCAGAAAAAGTCCGGTTTTGTTCAGGAAAATTCTGCAGACATTCCTGAACGTGTACACATAGTCTAACTGTCCTAATATGGTTTTCAAAGTGTCCAGCAAAATGCATGTCCATCTAATAATCAGAGTGACGTTGGACACACATGCTCAGTAACTCTCACAACTACCAGTTTTCTGCATAGTGGCTATAGAGCAGCTAATATTGCAATATAGCTGAGAGGGCATAGTCTCTCAGCAGTCAGAGTTAGATGGGATTATATTTACAGCTGCCAGAGGGGGAAGGAGACTAATTCCGTACAGAACCCTTCCCGAGAGCACAGATATAGCACAGCTATAGCACCTAAGACGGAAAAATGAAAGCAAGAAATGATTGAAAATGTATTAGTGTATACTAGAAAAACTGTAAACTACATTGAAACCACTATTAACAATTTATTTGGTAATAAAATAAAATTATGCAACATTGTCCCAAGTGTACATGTAGATGTCAGGAGGATATTTCAGATTAAATAACTTTATGTACAATGTTTTCTTGATATTCCAAAACTCTACTACAGTAGTGTGTGCTCTAAGAATTGGCAGATTTTCATTATGACATATTCCAGAGCACAAAGGCATTGAGAGCCAAGACCCATGTTCCAGGTGCCCTCTAAAGACTAGAATGGACCCTTTTCACAGGAATTCATTTTCAGATCCTTGTTATTATGCTGTTTGAAACCTGCTCTTTATATTAAACTCCACTCTTCTGATTATATCTCTCCCAGCAATATACTATATGTTGTCCCTGAGTTCTGTAATTTCAGAACGCTGCTGCCAGTATAGGGAGGAGAGCTAGGCTAACGGTCCCTCTTGCATGTCTGGGCTAGAACTGTCAGGGCTGTCACCATTATTCCGGGGGGAAGAGATTGCTGAGCAGATTGCGGAGCAGTTCAGGACACCTGACTGACGGGGTGGGTCCGACTTAAATAGTGGTGTGCGCGGTAAGACAGGGTTTTTGGTGGGGAACCAGCATGAGAGCACAGAGACGGTTGACTCCCTCTCGATTTACCCATGCCAGTTATCCGTGTCTTCTCCTGACTGACGACACAGAGCCCAGAGAGGTCGCCACACCGCACAGTGACAAGTAAGGACTGCAGAGCATCGTTCCGCTCACTATCACAGAGGTACCGCTGAGTCCTATCCCTGCATTGCCTACTGAGTGCTGGCCTACTCCTGTGGCCATAACCACTGGACTGCATACTATTCCTGCGGCCTTGTCTGCTGAACTGTTTTCTATGTCCGCTGTGCCACGGACCTACACCTCTACAACCTCTTGTGCCCATACTAGGAGACCATGTGCCGAAGGACCCAGAGGATTCTGTTATGACCCCAATGGCGAGGGTCTCAGAGGAACGTGGAAGTCTGCAGAATACAAAAATCCAGCTCATAGGGCAGTGGTAACTGGGTTGACCATATATCTACTCCTAACGCCAACACTAGAAGTAGCCGGGGATCATTCCTACGTTGATTCTAGATGACACGCGCCAGCCGGAGAATCTAGCTACCCCTAGCAGAGGAAAACAAAGACCTTTCTTGCCTCCAGAGAAGGGGACCCCAAAGCTGGATAGAAGCCCCCCACAAATAATGACGGTGAGGTAAGAGGAAATGACAAACACAGAAATGAACCAGGTTTAGCACAGTGAGGCCCGCTTACTGATAGCAGAATAAAGAAAGGTAACTTATATGGTCAACAAAAACCCTATCAAAATCCACACTGGAAATTCAAGAACCCCCGAACCGTCTAACGGTCCGGGGGGAGAACACCAGCCCCCTAGAGCTTCCAGCAAAGGTCAGGATATAGATTTGGAACAAGCTGGACAAAAATACAAAACCAAAACAAATAGCAAAAAGCAAAAGGCAGACTTAGCTGATATAACTGGAACCAGGATCAGTAGACAAGAGCACAGCAGACTAGCTCTGATAACTACGTTGCCAGGCATTGAACTGAAGGTCCAGGGAGCTTATATAGCAACACCCCTAACTAACGACCCAGGTGCGGATAAAAGGAATGACAGAAAAACCAGAGTCAAAAAACTAGTAACCACCAGAGGGAGCAAAAAGCAAATTCACAACAGTACCCCCCCTTAGTGAGGGGTCACCGAACCCTCACCACGACCACCAGGGCGATCAGGATGAGCGGCATGAAAGGCACGAACTAAATCGGCCGCATGAACATCAGAGGCGACCACCCAGGAATTATCCTCCTGACCATAGCCCTTCCACTTGACCAGGTACTGAAGCCTCCGCCTGGAGAGGCGAGAATCCAAGATCTTCTCCACCACGTACTCCAACTCGCCCTCAACCAACACCGGAGCAGGAGGCTCAGCAGAAGGAACTACAGGCACAATGTACCGCCGCAACAAGGACCTATGAAATACATTGTGAATAGCAAACGACACAGGAAGATCCAGACGAAAAGATACAGGATTAAGGATTTCCAATATCTTGTAAGGCCCAATAAAACGAGGTTTAAATTTGGGAGAGGAGACCTTCATAGGAACAAAGCGGGAAGAAAGCCACACCAAATCCCCAACGCGTAGTCGGGGACCCACACCGCGGCGGCGGTTGGCAAAGCGCTGAGCCTTCTCCTGTGACAACTTCAAGTTGTCCACCACATGATTCCAGATCTGCTGCAACCTATCCACCACAGAATCCACCCCAGGACAGTCAGAAGGCTCCACATGACCCGAAGAAAAGCGAGGATGGAAACCAGAGTTGCAGAAAAAAGGCGAAACCAAGGTGGCGGAACTAGCCCGATTATTAAGGGCAAACTCAGCCAACGGCAAGAATGTCACCCAATTGTCCTGATCAGCAGAGACAAAACACCTCAAATAAGCCTCCAAAGTCTGATTGGTTCGCTCCGTCTGTCCATTAGTCTGAGGATGGAAAGCAGACGAAAACGACAAATCAATGCCCATCCTACTACAAAAGGATCGCCAGAACCTGGAAACGAACTGGGATCCTCTGTCTGACACAATATTCTCAGGGATGCCGTGCAAACGAACCACGTTCTGGAAAAACACAGGAACCAGATCGGAAGAGGAAGGCAGCTTAGGCAAAGGAACCAAATGGACCATCTTGGAGAAGCGATCACATATCACCCAGATAACGTACATGCCCTGAGATAGCGGAAGATCAGAAATGAAATCCATGGAGATATGTGTCCAAGGTCTCTTCGGGACAGGCAAGGGCAAGAGCAAACCGCTGGCACGAGAACAGCAAGGCTTAGCTCGAGCACAAGTCCCACAGGACTGCACAAATGACCGCACATCCCTTGACAAGGAAGGCCACCAAAAGGACCTGGCCACCAGATCTCTGGTGCCAAAAATTCCCGGGTGACCTGCCAACACCGAGGAATGAACCTCGGAAATGACTCTGCTGGTCCACTTATCCGGGACAAACAGTCTGTCAGGTGGACAAGACTCAGGCCTATCAGCCTGAAATCTCTGCAACACACGTCGCAGATCCGGAGAAATAGCTGACAAGATAACTCCATCTTTAAGAATACCAACAGGATCAGCGACTCCAGGAGCATCAGGCACAAAGCTCCTAGAAAGAGCATCGGCCTTCACATTCTTTGAACCTGGTAAATACGAGACAACAAAATCAAAGCGGGAGAAAAACAATGACCAGCGGGCCTGTCTCGGATTAAGGCGTTTAGCAGACTCGAGATACATCAGATTTTTGTGATCAGTCAAGACCACCACACGATGCTTAGCACCCTCGAGCCAATGACGCCACTCCTCAAATGCCCATTTCATGGCCAACAACTCCCGATTGCCCACATCATAATTTCGCTCGGCAGGCGAAAACTTCCTAGAGAAAAAGGCACAAGGTTTCATAACAGAGCAACCAGGGCCTCTCTGCGACAAAACGGCCCCTGCCCCAATCTCCGAAGCATCCACCTCAACCTGAAAGGGAAGTGAGACGTCAGGCTGGCACAAAACAGGCGCCGAAGTAAACCGGCGTTTCAACTCCTGGAAAGCCTCCACGGCAGCAGGAGCCCAGTTAGCTACATCGGAGCCCTTCTTGGTCATATCCGTCAAAGGTTTCACAATGCTAGAAAAATTAGCGATAAAACGACGGTAGAAGTTAGCGAAGCCCAAGAACTTCTGAAGACTCTTAACTGACGAGGGCTGAGTCCAATCAAGAATAGCTCGGACCTTGACTGGGTCCATCTCCACAGCAGAAGGGGAAAAAATGAACCCCAAAAAGGGAACCTTCTGTACACCAAAGAGACACTTTGAGCCCTTGACAAACAAAGAATTTTCACGCAAAATTTTAAAGACCAACCTGACCTGCTCCACATGCGAATCCCAATTATCAGAAAAAACCAAAATATCATCCAGATAAACAATCAAAAATTTATCCAGATACTTCCGGAAAATGTCATGCATAAAGGACTGAAAAACTGAAGGCGCATTGGAGAGCCCAAAAGGCATCACCAAGTACTCAAAATGACCTTCGGGCGTATTGAATGCGGTTTTCCATTCATCACCTTGCTTAATGCGCACAAGGTTGTACGCACCACGAAGGTCTATCTTGGTGAACCACTTGGCACCCTTAATCCGGGCAAACAAGTCAGACAACAGCGGTAAAGGACGTATTTTTACCGTATATTATAGCCGATAATCAATACAAGGTCTCAAAGATCCGTCCTTTTTTGCCACAAAAAAGAATCCCGCACCAAGAGGGGAAGAAGACGGACGAATATGTCCTTTTTCCAGAGACTCCTTGATATATGAACGCATAGCGGTATGTTCAGGTACCGACAGATTAAACAGTCTTCCCTTAGGAAATTTACTGCCTGGGATCAAATCTATAGCACAGTCACAGTCCCTATGAGGAGGCAGTGCACTGGACTCAGACTCACTGAAGACATCCTGATAATCAGACAAATACTCCGGAACTTCCGAAGGCGTAGAAGAAGCAATAGACACAGGCAGGGAATCCTCATGAATACCACGACAGCCCCAACTTGAGACTGACATAGCCTTCCAGTCCAGGACTGGATTATGGGTCTGTAACCATGGCAGCCCTAAAACGACCAAATCATGCATTTTATGTAAAACCAGGAAACGTATCACCTCGCGGTGTTCAGGAGTCATGCACATGGTAACCTGAGTCCAATACTGCGGTTTATTTGCTGCTAATGGCGTAGCATCAATACCCCTAAGAGGAATAGGATTTTCTAATGGTTCAAGAGTAAATCCACAGTGCTTAGCAAATGAGAGATCCATGAGACTCAGGGCAGCACCTGAATCTACAAACGCCATGACAGGATAAGATGACAGTGAGCAAATCAAAGTTACAGACAGAATAAATTTAGGTTGCAAATTACCAACGGTGACAGGACTAACAACCTTAGCTATACGTTTAGAGCATGCTGAGATAACATGTGTAGAATCACCACAGTAGTAGCACAAGCCATTCCGGCGTCTATGAATTTTCCGCTCATTTCTAGTCAGGATTCTATCACATTGCATTAAATCAGGTGTCTGTTTAGACAACACCATGAGGGAATTTGCGGTTTTTCTATCACATTGCACCGAATTAGGTGTCTGTTCAGACAACACCATGAGGGAATTTGCGGTTTTGCGCTCCCGCAACCGCCGGTCAATTTGAATAGCCAGTGCCATAGTATCATTCAGACCTGTGGGAATGGGAAAACCCACCATAACATTCTTAATGGCTTCAGAAAGGCCATTTCTAAAATTAGCGGCCAGTGCACACTCGTTCCAATGTGTCAGCACGGACCATTTCCGAAATTTTTGGCAATACACTTCAGCCTCGTCCTGCCCCTGAGACATAGACAGCAAGGCCTTTTCTGCCTGAATCTCAAGATTGGGTTCCTCATAAAGTAAACCGAGCGCCAGAAAAAACGCATCAAGATCAGCCAATGCCGGATCTCCTGGCGCCAGCGAAAAAGCCCAATCCTGAGGGTCGCCCCGTAAGAACGAAATAACAATTTTTACTTGCTGAGCAGAATCTCCTGATGAACAGGGTCTCAGGGACAAAAACAATTTACAATTATTCACGAAATTCCTAAACTTAAACCTGTCTCCGGAAAACAGTTCAGGAATCGGTATTTTAGGTTCTGACCTAGGATTTCTGATAACATAGTCTTGTATGCCCTGCACACGAGTAGCCAGCTGGTCCACACTTGTAATCAAGGTCTGGACATTCATGTCTGCAGCAAGCATAGCCACTCTGAGGTAAAGGGGAAGGAGAAAAAAAAAACTCAGAATCTTCTTTCTTATAATCCCTCTTCTGCAATGCATTAAACATTTAATACTGGCCTGGCAAACTGTTATGACCCCAATGGCGAGGGTCTCAGAGGAACGTGGAAGTCTGCAGAATACAAAAATCCAGCTCATAGGGCAGTGGTAACTGGGTTGACCATATATCTACTCCTAACGCCAACACTAGAAGTAGCCGGGGATCATTCCTACGTTGATTCTAGATGACACGCGCCAGCCGGAGAATCTAGCTACCCCTAGCAGAGGAAAACAAAGACCTTTCTTGCCTCCAGAGAAGGGGACCCCAAAGCTGGATAGAAGCCCCCCACAAATAATGACGGTGAGGTAAGAGGAAATGACAAACACAGAAATGAACCAGGTTTAGCACAGTGAGGCCCGCTTACTGATAGCAGAATAAAGAAAGGTAACTTATATGGTCAACAAAAACCCTATCAAAATCCACACTGGAAATTCAAGAACCCCCGAACCGTCTAACGGTCCGGGGGGAGAACACCAGCCCCCTAGAGCTTCCAGCAAAGGTCAGGATATAGATTTGGAACAAGCTGGACAAAAATACAAAACCAAAACAAATAGCAAAAAGCAAAAGGCAGACTTAGCTGATATAACTGGAACCAGGATCAGTAGACAAGAGCACAGCAGACTAGCTCTGATAACTACGTTGCCAGGCATTGAACTGAAGGTCCAGGGAGCTTATATAGCAACACCCCTAACTAACGACCCAGGTGCGGATAAAAGGAATGACAGAAAAACCAGAGTCAAAAAACTAGTAACCACCAGAGGGAGCAAAAAGCAAATTCACAACAGTACCCCCCCCTTAGTGAGGGGTCACCGAACCCTCACCACGACCACCAGGGCGATCAGGATGAGCGGCATGAAAGGCACGAACTAAATCGGCCGCATGAACATCAGAGGCGACCACCCAGGAATTATCCTCCTGACCATAGCCCTTCCACTTGACCAGGTACTGAAGCCTCCGCCTGGAGAGGCGAGAATCCAAGATCTTCTCCACCACGTACTCCAACTCGCCCTCAACCAACACCGGAGCAGGAGGCTCAGCAGAAGGAACTACAGGCACAATGTACCGCCGCAACAAGGACCTATGAAATACATTGTGAATAGCAAACGACACAGGAAGATCCAGACGAAAAGATACAGGATTAAGGATTTCCAATATCTTGTAAGGCCCAATAAAACGAGGTTTAAATTTGGGAGAGGAGACCTTCATAGGAACAAAGCGGGAAGAAAGCCACACCAAATCCCCAACGCGTAGTCGGGGACCCACACCGCGGCGGCGGTTGGCAAAGCGCTGAGCCTTCTCCTGTGACAACTTCAAGTTGTCCACCACATGATTCCAGATCTGCTGCAACCTATCCACCACAGAATCCACCCCAGGACAGTCAGAAGGCTCCACATGACCCGAAGAAAAGCGAGGATGGAAACCAGAGTTGCAGAAAAAAGGCGAAACCAAGGTGGGGGAACTAGCCCGATTATTAAGGGCAAACTCAGCCAACGGCAAGAATGTCACCCAATCGTCCTGATCAGCAGAGACAAAACACCTCAAATAAGCCTCCAAAGTCTGATTGGTTCGCTCCGTCTGTCCATTAGTCTGAGGATGGAAAGCAGACGAAAACGACAAATCAATGCCCATCCTACTACAAAAGGATCGCCAGAACCTGGAAACGAACTGGGATCCTCTGTCTGACACAATATTCTCAGGGATGCCGTGCAAACGAACCACGTTCTGGAAAAACACAGGAACCAGATCGGAAGAGGAAGGCAGCTTAGGCAAAGGAACCAAATGGACCATCTTGGAGAAGCGATCACATATCACCCAGATAACGGACATGCCCTGAGATAGCGGAAGATCAGAAATGAAATCCATGGAGATATGTGTCCAAGGTCTCTTCGGGACAGGCAAGGGCAAGAGCAAACCGCTGGCACGAGAACAGCAAGGCTTAGCTCGAGCACAAGTCCCACAGGACTGCACAAATGACCGCACATCCCTTGACAAGGAAGGCCACCAAAAGGACCTGGCCACCAGATCTCTGGTGCCAAAAATTCCCGGGTGACCTGCCAACACCGAGGAATGAACCTCGGAAATGACTCTGCTGGTCCACTTATCCGGGACAAACAGTCTGTCAGGTGGACAAGACTCAGGCCTATCAGCCTGAAATCTCTGCAACACACGTCGCAGATCCGGAGAAATAGCTGACAAGATAACTCCATCTTTAAGAATACCAACAGGATCAGCGACTCCAGGAGCATCAGGCACAAAGCTCCTAGAAAGAGCATCGGCCTTCACATTCTTTGAACCTGGTAAATACGAGACAACAAAATCAAAGCGGGAGAAAAACAATGACCAGCGGGCCTGTCTCGGATTAAGGCGTTTAGCAGACTCGAGATACATCAGATTTTTGTGATCAGTCAAGACCACCACACGATGCTTAGCACCCTCGAGCCAATGACGCCACTCCTCAAATGCCCATTTCATGGCCAACAACTCCCGATTGCCCACATCATAATTTCGCTCGGCAGGCGAAAACTTCCTAGAGAAAAAGGCACAAGGTTTCATAACAGAGCAACCAGGGCCTCTCTGCGACAAAACGGCCCCTGCCCCAATCTCCGAAGCATCCACCTCAACCTGAAAGGGAAGTGAGACGTCAGGCTGGCACAAAACAGGCGCCGAAGTAAACCGGCGTTTCAACTCCTGGAAAGCCTCCACGGCAGCAGGAGCCCAGTTAGCTACATCGGAGCCCTTCTTGGTCATATCCGTCAAAGGTTTCACAATGCTAGAAAAATTAGCGATAAAACGACGGTAGAAGTTAGCGAAGCCCAAGAACTTCTGAAGACTCTTAACTGACGAGGGCTGAGTCCAATCAAGAATAGCTCGGACCTTGACTGGGTCCATCTCCACAGCAGAAGGGGAAAAAATGAACCCCAAAAAGGGAACCTTCTGTACACCAAAGAGACACTTTGAGCCCTTGACAAACAAAGAATTTTCACGCAAAATTTTAAAGACCAACCTGACCTGCTCCACATGCGAATCCCAATTATCAGAAAAAACCAAAATATCATCCAGATAAACAATCAAAAATTTATCCAGATACTTCCGGAAAATGTCATGCATAAAGGACTGAAAAACTGAAGGCGCATTGGAGAGCCCAAAAGGCATCACCAAGTACTCAAAATGACCTTCGGGCGTATTGAATGCGGTTTTCCATTCATCACCTTGCTTAATGCACACAAGGTTGTACGCACCACGAAGGTCTATCTTGGTGAACCACTTGGCACCCTTAATCCGGGCAAACAAGTCAGACAACAGCGGTAAAGGATACTGAAATTTGACAGTGATCTTATTTAAAAGCCGATAATCAATACAAGGTCTCAAAGATCCGTCCTTTTTTGCCACAAAAAAGAATCCCGCACCAAGAGGGAAAGAAGACGGACGAATATGTCCTTTTTCCAGAGACTCCTTGATATATGAACGCATAGCGGTATGTTCAGGTACCGACAGATTAAACAGTCTTCCCTTAGGAAATTTACTGCCTGGGATCAAATCTATAGCACAGTCACAGTCCCTATGAGGAGGCAGTGCACTGGACTCAGACTCACTGAAGACATCCTGATAATCAGACAAATACTCCGGAACTTCCGAAGGCGTAGAAGAAGCAATAGACACAGGCAGGGAATCCTCATGAATACCACGACAGCCCCAACTTTAGACTGACATAGCCTTCCAGTCCAGGACTGGATTATGGGTCTGTAACCATGGCAGCCCTAAAACGACCAAATCATGCATTTTATGTAAAACCAGGAAACGTATCACCTCGCGGTGTTCAGGAGTCATGCACATGGTAACCTGAGTCCAATACTGCGGTTTATTTGCTGCTAATGGCGTAGCATCAATACCCCTAAGAGGAATAGGATTTTCTAATGGTTCAAGAGTAAATCCACAGCGCTTAGCAAATGAGAGATCCATGAGACTCAGGGCAGCACCTGAATCTACAAACGCCATGACAGGATAAGATGACAGTGAGCAAATCAAAGTTACAGACAGAATAAATTTAGGTTGCAAATTACCAACGGTGACAGGACTAACAACCTTAGCTATACGTTTAGAGCATGCTGAGATAACATGTGTAGAATCACCACAGTAGTAGCACAAGCCATTCCGGCGTCTATGAATTTTCCGCTCATTTCTAGTCAGGATTCTATCACATTGCATTAAATCAGGTGTCTGTTTAGACAACACCATGAGGGAATTTGCGGTTTTTCTATCACATTGCACCGAATTAGGTGTCTGTTCAGACAACACCATGAGGGAATTTGCGGTTTTGCGCTCCCGCAACCGCCGGTCAATTTGAATAGCCAGTGCCATAGTATCATTCAGACCTGTGGGAATGGGAAAACCCACCATAACATTCTTAATGGCTTCAGAAAGGCCATTTCTAAAATTAGCGGCCAGTGCACACTCGTTCCAATGTGTCAGCACGGACCATTTCCGAAATTTTTGGCAATACACTTCAGCCTCGTCCTGCCCCTGAGACATAGACAGCAAGGCCTTTTCTGCCTGAATCTCAAGATTGGGTTCCTCATAAAGTAAACCGAGCGCCAGAAAAAACGCATCAAGATCAGCCAATGCCGGATCTCCTGGCGCCAGCGAAAAAGCCCAATCCTGAGGGTCGCCCCGTAAGAACGAAATAACAATTTTTACTTGCTGAGCAGAATCTCCTGATGAACAGGGTCTCAGGGACAAAAACAATTTACAATTATTCACGAAATTCCTAAACTTAAACCTGTCTCCGGAAAACAGTTCAGGAATCGGTATTTTAGGTTCTGACCTAGGATTTCTGATAACATAGTCTTGTATGCCCTGCACACGAGTAGCCAGCTGGTCCACACTTGTAATCAAGGTCTGGACATTCATGTCTGCAGCAAGCATAGCCACTCTGAGGTAAAGGGGAAGGAGAAAAAAAAAACTCAGAATCTTCTTTCTTATAATCCCTCTTCTGCAATGCATTAAACATTTAATACTGGCCTGGCAAACTGTTATGACCCCAATGGCGAGGGTCTCAGAGGAACGTGGAAGTCTGCAGAATACAAAAATCCAGCTCATAGGGCAGTGGTAACTGGGTTGACCATATATCTACTCCTAATGCCAACACTAGAAGTAGCCGGGGATCATTCCTACGTTGATTCTAGATGACACGCGCCAGCCGGAGAATCTAGCTACCCCTAGCAGAGGAAAACAAAGACCTTTCTTGCCTCCAGAGAAGGGGACCCCAAAGCTGGATAGAAGCCCCCCACAAATAATGACGGTGAGGTAAGAGGAAATGACAAACACAGAAATGAACCAGGTTTAGCACAGTGAGGCCCGCTTACTGATAGCAGAATAAAGAAAGGTAACTTATATGGTCAACAAAAACCCTATCAAAATCCACACTGGAAATTCAAGAACCCCCGAACCGTCTAACGGTCCGGGGGGAGAACACCAGCCCCCTAGAGCTTCCAGCAAAGGTCAGGATATAGATTTGGAACAAGCTGGACAAAAATACAAAACCAAAACAAATAGCAAAAAGCAAAAGGCAGACTTAGCTGATATAACTGGAACCAGGATCAGTAGACAAGAGCACAGCAGACTAGCTCTGATAACTACGTTGCCAGGCATTGAACTGAAGGTCCAGGGAGCTTATATAGCAACACCCCTAACTAACGACCCAGGTGCGGATAAAAGGAATGACAGAAAAACCAGAGTCAAAAAACTAGTAACCACCAGAGGGAGCAAAAAGCAAATTCACAACAGGATTCATCTATCAGGACCTGCCAGGAGAACACTAACCAGGAGCCTGAGCGGTCCGAGCTGCAGGATATCAGAGTAAATGATGCCCCAGGACGGATGGCGGCACCCACTCTATCCAGGAACAGAGGGCAGCGACAGTGGTGCCGCTTTGCAGGCAGAGCAGCTGGGAGAGAGAAAGTAGAATGCAGGAACAGGACCTGTGATCACGTGATCACAGGTCACAAGGGAAGGGGCGGGGCTTAGAGCAAAGCTGCCAAAGGAGACAGCGGAGTGTACAGCAGAATCCCTTGGTTTGGAGGGGAACAGTAACCATGGGACACCAGGGAAGGAAGGGCACCAGGGAAGAATAGTCAAGGCAAGCCGAGGTCTGGGAAGCAGGGTCAGATGAGGAAGTACTGAATCAGAAGACAAGTAGCAAAAACCCTAGGACACAGCCGAAGTCAGAAACCAGAGAAGCAGATGAGGTACATAATCAGTAGGCAAAATCACAATAGGTACAATCCAGGGCAAAACCAAACAGACAGAAGAGGTCTCAGGCACAGGCACACAGGGGTCAACATACTCAGCCGAGGGCAACCTATGATGCCTAGACCTACAAAGAGGCTATAAAAAGCCTCGCTGAAACCAAAGGGAGGCTCCCAAGATTAACCCCAGCAGCTCCAGACCTAAGCATCCCAGGAAAACCATGACAGTACCCCCCTCTCAATGGGGGGCCACGGGACCCCCAGGCTTCTCAGGATGCCTGGCATGAAAGGCTTGAACCAGACAGTTTGCGTGCACCAAACGAGCAGGCACCCAAGACCGATCTTCTGGCCTGTAACCCTTCCAATGCACTAGATACTGCAATGATCTGCAGACCATGCGAGAATCCACAATGTGTCCCACCTCATACTCCATGTGTCCCTCCACCAGCACCGGGGAAGGAACCGATCCCGGCTCCTCCATCACAGAACCCAAGGGTTTCAACAGAGACCTATAGAACCCATCATGAAGCTTCAATAAGGCCGGGAGTCATAAACAATAGGCCATCGGATTAATCGCCTCAATAACCTCATAAGGACCGATAAACTTTGGAGCCAACTTGGACAATGGTACCCTGAGGCTGATGTTCTGAGTGGAAAGCCATACCTTGTCACCGAGCTGTAACACCTGACCAGTGAATCTTTTTCTATCCGCAAAAAATTTATACTTCCACTGAGCCCTGGAGATATTACGCCAGACCTCTGACCACAAATTACTGAGCCTACTGATGCACCCCTCTTCACCAGGACACCCAGAATCCCATCAAGAGAATTCTCCGAAATGAGAGTTTAACCCCAAATTGATCAGAAATGGAGATTTCCCCATGGATTGATTAACTCGATTGTTAAACGCAAATTCCGCTAAGGGCAAAGCATCACACCAGTCGTCCTGCAAAACAGAAGTTAAACACCAAAGGATCTGTTCAAGGGATTGATTGGTAAGCTCAGTTTGGTTGTTACTTTCAGGATGATATGCCGAAGAGAAAGACAGGGAGATACCCATCTTCTTACAAAATGCCTGCCAGAATTTAGCCACAAATTGTACCCTCCCTGTCAGAAACCACATTCAACGGCACACCATGTAATCGTATGACTTGTTGATAGTGTTGAGCATTCCGATGCTGCAAGTATCGGGTATCGGCCGATACTTGCTGTATCGGAATTCCGATACCGGGATTCCGATACTCTTGTGGTATCGGGTATCGGGTATCGGAACAACATTAATGTTAAAATGTGTAAAATAGAGAATTAAAATAAAAAATATCGCTATACTCACCTGTCCGACGCAGCCGGGACCTCAGCGCAGGAACCGGCAGCGTTGTTTGTTTAAAATTCCCGCTTTTACATGGTTACGCGAAGTCCCGGCTTGTGATTGGTCAGGGCGGCCATGTTGCCGGGCCGCGGACCAATCACAGCAAGCCGTGACGAAAATACGTCATGGCTTGCTGTGATTGGTCCGCGTCCCGGCAACATGGCCGCCATTAACCAATCACAAGCCGTGACGTCACGGGAGGCTGGAAACGCGCTCATTTTAAAAAGGGCGCGTGTCCAGCCTCCCGTGACGTCACGGCTTGTGATTGGTTGCGTCGCGGTCAACCAATCACAAGCCGGGAGGCTGGACACGCGCCCATTTCAAAATGAGCGCGTCCAGCCTCCCGGCTTGTGATTGGTTGATCGCGGCGCAACCAATCACAAGCCGTGACGTCACGGGAGGCTGGACACGCGCCCATTTTAAAATGAGCGCGTGTCCAGCCTCCCGTGACGTCACGGCTTGTGATTGGTCAGGGCGGCCATATTGCCGGGACGCGGACCAATCACAGCAAGCCGTGACGTAATTTCGTCACGGCTTGCTGTGATTGGTCCGCGTCCCGGCAACATGGCCGACCTGACCAATCACAAGCCGGGAATTCACGTAACCAAGTAATAGCGCGAATTTTAAACAAACAACGCTGCCGGTTCCCTCGCTGAAGTCCCGGCTGCGTCGGACAGGTGAGTATAGCGATATTTTTTATTTTAATTCTTTCTTTTACACATTTATATGGTTCCCAGGGCCTGAAGGAGAGTTTCCTCTCCTTCAGACCCTGGGAACCATCAGGAATACCGTCCGATACCTGAGTCCCATTGACTTGTATTGGTATCGGGTATCGGTATCGGATTGGATTCCGATACTGTGACGGTATCGGCCGATACTTTCCGATACCGATACTTTCCGATATCGGAAAGTATCGCTCAACACTACTTGTTGAATAAAACATTTGGACAAGGTTTCTGCTGAAGGTAAGGCTGTCAAAGGTATAAAATGAGCCTGTTTGGAAAACCTGTCCACCACCACCCACACGACAGTATTACCCCGGGAAGGAGGGAGATTAGTAATGAAGTCCATGGACAAATGAGTCCATGGCCTCTCTGGGACTGGCAAAGGCACTGTTACGGAACCCCTCAGCACCCAGACTATGTTGTGCAGTTATATGTATGTATAATAGTTTTCATGTGAGAGGCATGTCCCTAATGCATCAGCCCACAGGCTGCGCCACTGGGCAGAGGGGACAAGATATCCCCCTTCTGACCTCTCCCACCTTTGTAATTCCCACAGTAAATATCGGCAGGCTCCGGCCCCCTGCAGCTATTGTAATGTATGTCTGGCCTGCCGCTTTTCAATAGTCCTGCCCTCTGTACCTGTGTGATATATATTCTGTGTCCTGTGAGTAAAGTGTTGTCATACTGGAAATACGTGGAGAAGTAGTGATATTTTATATGCGCCCATGTAATCAAGGAATTCCAGCCAGCGTCCTTCATTCAGACTCCAGCTAAAGCAGAGTGGACCTCCTGAAACACGGGGTGGTACTAAAGAGGTACTCCAGCACAGTAGACCCCATTACACTGGTGGCAGCAGTGGGATGTGATACCCCATCTACAGGAGGAAAGGAATGAATGAAAAACAACTACCAGAAGTTAAAGAGGACTACATTAAAAGATCTGGTGGAAGCCTGAGGGTTAATTGCTAGCAACAAAGCAAAAGCGGATTTGATAGCAGCCATCATGGAACACGACAGTGCAGCGCCCTCCAATGTGAACGTGGAGGAGACTGAATTCCAAAGGGAGGTAAAGAACAGACTGACGTTCTATGGCCCAAACCCTGCAGTAGAGATCATACGAGAGGTGATGGCTGATGTGCGTACTGATCTGAAGGAAAAGATGGCCGAGCAGACCAGGATAGAGCTAGCCAAGATGGAGATGGCAGAGCAGACCAAAGTGGAGCTGGCCAAGATGGAGATGGCAGAGCGGAGAGAGAAGAGTCAGCGAGCAGGGGGAGCTCTGGCCTCCGACCAGGTACCTTCAACAGTAAGCCACAAAAAGATCCAGTATAATGCCTTCCGACAGTTGGGGGAGGCAGAGGAAGACATTGATGGCTTTCTGCAGGACTTTGAGCGGCAGTGTGCCCTTCATCAAGTGAAGCCGGAGGAACGAGCTCAGATTCTGGCCAGCAAGCTGACCGGCCGGGCAGCGGACGCCTATCGCATGGTACCTGATGAGGACTGTATGGACTATGAGCGGATCAAAGAAGTGATCTTGGCCCGGTATGCGCTGACACCAGAGGCATACCGCCAAAAGTTTAGCGGACTTATAAAATGCGTAATCGATACCCATGCTGAATGGGCCTGAAAATTACGGCGGTCACTGCTACAGTGGGTACACGGGAGCCAAGCAACCACTAAGGAGGACATCCTCCAGCTCTTCTTGTTAGAACGATTCTTTAATGGACTAAACCCCGAGACACAGGGGTGGCTTCAGGACAGGCGGCCAACGACTCTTGAGGAGGCCGCTCGTCTGGCCGATAAACATCATGATGCCAGGAGGCCTCAGTTGTCCGGGTCAAAGATGGTCGCTAGGGGTCCACCCATGGACCTGGAGGCCCCCAAACCACCGAAGATTGTAGGGGGACCAGCTAAAAACCCGGCCTACTACAGTCCCCCTGGGGCACGATGCCACACCTGCCATCAGCTGGGCCACTTGCAAAGACAATGTCCCAACCGGACTCAGCATACCCAGTGGCCAAAGGCTGGAACAGCTACCTTCAGCCGGGCCGCTGTATACTGCTACCAAGGAGAAGCTGACCCGGCATTGGGGGCTACGACTAACCAGGGGGTGGAAGTGATGGAGGCAGTGCTGCATGAAGTAGGCAGGCAGCCTGGGCAGATAATCGACAACAGCATCGACAGGTTGTGTGGGTTAATGGGAAACGTATGCAGGGACTAAGAGATTCCGGGGCAACTTTGACCCTTGTGAAGCCTCATCTCGTCCGGGACCAAGAGAAGATGGACCGGACAGTGGCAGTCCGTGTAGCAGGGGGAGCCATACATCGACTGCCCACTGCCAGGATTCACCTGAACTGGGGAGTCGGGGATGGCCTTGTTGAGGTCGGCTTGATGGAGGATTTGCCTGCAGACGTCTTGCTGGGAAATGACTTGGGGCCCATGTTGTCTGCCTTCTCGGTTGCCCCTCTGGCTGAGACATATCTTGTAACCACCCAGAGACAAGCTCGAGCTGCGGAGGTGGAATCACACTCAGAGGAGGCCCAGGTAAGACATCCCATCCCTACACGTATTCCCATAGCCAGACACATTTCTTGGGCCACCCCAGCTGAATTTAAGAAGGAGTTACTTGAGGATCCTTTGGAGGGATATCGTGGGAAGGCACAGGAGGGGAGAGGGGTACCGGAAGGGGAACAGTTTGTATGGAAGCAGGGACTCCTCTACCGGATCACAGAGCAGCACCACACAGGGACGAGCCCCACTATAAAATGACAGCTGGTAGTTCCCAAGAAGTATAGGCAGGATTTACTGTGAATCTCTCATGACATACCCTTGGCCAGGCACTCCGGCATCAGTCGCACCAAGCATCGTCTGACACAAAACTGCTTTTGGTCGGGGGTAACCTATGATGTTCGTCAGTACTGCCAGACCTGTGACAATTGCCAGCGCATTGGCAAGAGGGGAGATCGATGCAAGGCCAAATTACGCCCCCTCCCCATTGTGGAGGAACCATTTAGCTGAGTAGCAGTCGATCTGATAGGGCCGTTAGCCAAACCCAGTCCGTCAGGGAAAAGGTATATATTGACAGTGGTAGATTATGCCACACGGTATCCAGAGGCGGTTGCGTTACCTAACATACTGGCAGAGATTGTGGCGGCTGCCCTGCTCCAGGTTTTCTCATGGGTTGGATTTCCCTGGGAGATTATCTCAGACCAGGGTACCCAGTTTACAGCAGAGGTAACCAACCAACTATGGAAGCTGTGCGGCGTAAAGTCCATTAGAAGCACCCCGTACCACCCGCAAACAAATGGGTTGTGTGAATGCTTTAACGGGACGTTAAAACAACTCATTGGGACTTTTACCAGGACCTACAGGGACTGGGAGAAATTCTTGCCACACCTCCTGTTTGCCTATCGGGAGGTGCCCCAAGAATCCACGTGGTTCTCCCCGTTCAAACTGGTAAACGGGAGACGGGTAAGGGGACCCCTAGACTTAGTGCTAGAACACTGGGAAGGGGAGGGCATCATAGAAGGGGTACCTATTGTACCCTATGTGCTGGAATTCTGGGACCACCTACAGGAGCTAACCTAGGCTGTACGTGGGAACATGCAGGTGGCCCAGCGGCGCCAGCACGTATGGTACGATTGGAGGGCCAGAGAATGCACCTTGGAAATTGGACAGTAGGTCCTGGTGTTAGAGCCCACTAGGCAGAACAAGTTCCAAGCTGCATGGCAGGGGTCCTACCAAGTAGTGGGGAAAATAGCCGACACCACCTATAATGTCGCCGATTGTGACGACCAGGGTTATCTGCATGTTCCACGTGAATATGCTGAAGCCCTACCGGGAGCGCCCTGAAGAGGTAGTGGCCATCTGTGCACCTGAAGCAGAGGATTTAGCCGGACTTCCCTTGCCGGATGTCTTAGGGGAAAGGACTCAGTCTAAAACATGGGACCAGGTACACTGGGGTGAAGACCTAGGTCCCCGGGAGAGACAGCTGGCGGAGGCGTTGTTGAGGCAGCGACAGAGGATGTTTTCGGGGAGACCAGGGTACACTTACCTGGCACAACACAAGGTTGAGACCCAGGATCCGACCCCCCTGCGACAACCCCCCTTCCGCATCCCTGACTCTGTACGAGAAGGGATGCGACAAGAGATACAAGAGATGTTGTGTTTAGGGGTCATTGAAGAGTCAGATAGTCCCTGGGCATCCCCCGTAGTGTAAGTGCACAAGAAGGATGGGACTACACAGTTTTGTGTAGACTATCGTAAGCTCAATGAGAAAACAGTGATGGATGCGTATCCCATGCCTTGTGTGGATGAGTTGTAAGACCGGCTGGTGGGGGCAAAATATTTGACCACCATCGATCTATGCAAAGGCTACTGGCAGATTCCCCTTAGTCCTGACACTATTCCCAAATAGCCAGTTTCCTACTCCACACTGATGAGGGGCAAATACCCCGAAACAGCTGTCTGTGGACGGATACCATGTTTTGGCATAGGTGGTTTTCCTTTATTGGATGCTGCCCTTCCCGTCGTTGTTCCTTCCCAGTGAAAGACCTGGCTATTTATTGCTTGCGTTGAGAAACATGTGATGGTGTCTCCGCGGCTTTTCTACATGCATTTGCATATTTCCCTTTAGGGATGGGGGCAGTGTTCTGGATCACTGCGTTGAGAAACACGTGATGGTGTCTCCGCGGTGTTGGATGTTTTGATCTCCCTGAGGTCATTCATCCTTATGTTTATAGACTTTTCACTAGGCACTGCTCCTAATAGCCAGTTTCCTACTCCACACTGATGAGGGGCAAATACCCCGAAACAGCTGTCTGTGGATGGATACCATGTTTTGGCATAGGTGGTTTTCCTTTATTGGATGATGCCCTTACTGTGGTTGTTCCTTCCCGGTGAAAGACCTGGCTATTTATTGCTTGCGTTGAGAAACACGTGATGGTGTCTCTGCGGCTTTTCTACATGCTATTCCCAAGTCGGCATTTGTCACCCTGTTCGGCTTATTCCAGTTTTGAGTTATGCCATTCGGGATGAAGACTGCCCCGGTGACCTTCCAGAGGCTGGCTGACCGGCTTCTGGATGGTCTCCAGGACTATGCTTGTGCCTACCTGGATGACATCACTGTTGTGAATTTGGATTCTGGGCTCCCCCGGTGGCTACTGGTGGAATTGAACTGGTGTCTTCATCTTCTCTGTTCACCTGTTCCCATCAAGATGTGGGAGTCGCTATATAACCTTGCTGCTCTGTTAGTTGCTTGCCGGTCAACAATGTTATCAGAAGCCTCTCTGTGCTTGTTCCTGCTCCTAGACAACTACTAGATAAGTTGGACTCTTGTCCATGTTTGTTTTTGCATTTTTGTTCCAGTTCACAGCTGTAGTTTCGTTACTGTGTCTGGAAAGCTCTTGTGAACAGGAATTGCCACTCTGGTGTTATGAGTTAATGCCAGAGTTTTAAAGTAATTTCTGGATGGTGTTTTGATAGGGTTTTTAGCTGACCATGAAAGTGTCCTTTCTGTCTTCTGCTATGTAGTAAGTGGACCTCTAATTTGCTAAACCTATTTTCATACTACGTTTGTTATTTCATCTTGATTCACCGCCAATACATGTGGGGGGCCTCTGTCTCCTTTCGGGGTATTTCTCTAGAGGTGAGCTAGGACTAATATTTTCCTCTGCTAGTTTTATTTAGTCCTCCGGCTGGTGCTGGGCATCTAGAATCAACGTAGGCATGCTACCCGGCCACTGCTAGTTGTGCGTTAGGTTTAGTTCATGGTCAGCTCAGTTTCCATCTTCCAAGAGCTAGTTCCTATATATGCTGATGCTATGATCTCTTGCCATTGAGATCATGACACATCACCATCTACAGCACGCCATGGGAAGAGCATCTAAATCACCTAGAGACAGTATTGGACTGGATCCACAAGGCCGGAATCAACCTGAACCCAAACAAGTGTCACGTGGGCAAAGCAGAGGTTCAGTATTTAGGGCATTGGGTGGGAAGTGGGAAACAGTGACCAGAACCAGCCAAGATTGAGGCCATAGTCAAATGGCCTATCCCACGCACTAAAACCCAGGTCATGGCATTTCTAGGGACAGCGGGGTATTACAGGAAATTCGTTCCCAATTACATCAGCGTAGCCAAGCCCCTCACTGATCTGACCCGTAAGAACCAACCCTGCCAGGTAAACTGGACCCCAGAGTGTGAGGAAGCCTTTTGCCAGCAAAAGGAATCCCTCACCAATACCCCTGTATTGGCCGCACCCGATCCAACTAAACATTTCCTTGTTCACACAGACCCTTCTATGTTTGGATTGGGGGCAGTACTGAGCCAAGTCGGGCCGGATGGCCAAGAACACCCGATAGCTTACCTGAGTCGGAAACTACTGCCCCGTGAAGTAAGCTATGCGGCCATCGAGAAGGAGTGCCTGGCGGTAGTATGGGCACTCAAAAAGTTGCAACCATATTTGTATGGACGACAGTTTTCCCTCCTAATGGACCATAATCCCCTAGTCTGGCTTAATCGGGTCTCCGGAGACAACGCCAGATTACTGCGGTGGAGTTTAGCCCTACAACCTCTGGACTTCACCATCCACTACAGACCCGGCAAACAAAACGGTAACGCAGATGGACTAAGTCAACAAACGGAACTTGTACCAACCCCATAAACTTCGGTCATCCCCAAACCGATCCGTTAAGGATCAGACTGTGTATGCCGATCGCATCGCTGAAAAAGGGGAGCCGTGTTACGGAACCCCTCAGCACCCAGATTATATTGTGCAGTTATATGTATGTATAATAGTTTCAATGTGAGAGGCATGTCCCTAATGCATCAGCCCACAGGCTGCGCCCCTGGGCAGAGGGGACAAGATATCCCCCTTCTGACCTCTCCCACCTTTGTAATTCCCACAGTAAATATCGGCAGGCTCTGGCCCCCTGCGGCTATTGTAATGTATGTGTGGCCTGCCGCTTTTCAATAGGCCTGCCCTCTGTACCTGCGTGATATATATTCTGTGTCCTGTGAGTAAAGTGTTGTCATACTGGAAATACGTGGAGAAGCAGTGATATTTTATATGCGCCCATGTAATCAAGGAATTCCAGCCAGTGTCCTTCATTCAGACTCCAGCTAAAGCAGAGTGGACCTCCTGAAACACGGGGTGGTACTAAAGAGGTACTCCAGCATGGTAGACCCCGTTACAGGCACCAATCCCCTGGCCGGCCGGCAATGAGAGCTCTTGGAAAGGGCATAGACCCACATGCAGAAACATTTTTCCTTATATCAGAACCCATAGACGGCCACCAAAAAACCTGTGCCACTACTTCCCCCGTGGCCGAAATACCCGGATGAGCACTCAGCTTAGACTCATGAAATTCCCGCAGAAACCTAGACCAGAACTGCTCAGGAACAAATAATTTACCTTCCGGTTTGGATGTTGGAGCAAAGGACTGGGCCTCCACAATCTCCTGCTCCAGCTCAGATGAGACACCTGCCACTACCACACCAGGATGCAGAATGGAGGACAGCAGTTCGGGGGGCAGACACCAGCTCAAAACTATGCGACAAGGCATCCGCTTTAACATTTTTGGACCCTGGACGAAACGTGATAGAGAATTGGAATCACGAAAAAAAGCGACCAACGGGCTTGCCTGGGAGTTAAGGTACCGTCACACTAGGCGATATCGCCAGCAATCCGTGACGTTGCAGCGACCTGGATGGCGATATCGCTGTATTTGACACGCAGCAGCGATCTGGATCCCGCTGTGAAATTGCTGGTCGCTGCTAGAAGGTCTGCACATTATTTGGTCGCTAGGTCGCCGTGTATCGCCGTGTTTGACAGCAAAAGCGACGATACCAGCGATATTTTACACTGGTAACCAGGGTAAACATCGGGTTACTAAGCGCAGGGCCGCGCTTAGTAACCCGATGTTTACCCTGGTTACCAGCGTAAAAGTTAAAAAAACAAACAGCACATACTCACCAGCGCGTCTCCCAGCCTCTGCTTCCTGACACTAAAGCGCCGGCCCTAAACTGAAAGTGAAAGCAACAGCGGTGACGTCACCGCTGTGCTGTTAGGGCCGGAGCTCAGTCAGCGTCAGGATGCAGAGGCTGGGGGACGCGCAGGTGAGCATGTACTGTTTGTTTTTTTAACTTTTACGCTGGTAACCAGGGTAAACATCGGGTTACTAAGCGCGGCCCTGCGCTTAGCAACCCGATGTTTACCCTGGTTACCCGGGGACCTCGGCATCGCTGGTCGCTGGAGAGCGGTCTGTGTGACAGCTCTCCAGCGACCACACAGCGACGCTGCAGCGATCGGCATTGCTGTCGCTATCGCTGCAGCGTCGCTTAATGTGACGGTACCCTTAGCCTTTGGGCGGACTCCATATACGTTAAATTCTTATGATCAGTGATCACAGTGATGGGATGAGCTGTCCCCTCCAAAAAATGCCTCCATTCTTCAAATGCCAACTTAACCTCAAGAAGTTCCCAATTGCCCACATCATAGTTTCTTTCAGCCAAACAGAACTTTCTGAAAAAGAAGGCACATGGCTTAAGATTGGTTAACGTGGCAGGACCCTAAGACAACACTGCTCCCATCCCCACCTCCGATGCGTCCACCTCGACAATAAATGGCTTAGACGGGTCGGATTGCACCAAAGTTGGGGCAGACATGAAGCACTTCTTTAAGATCAAAAAGGACTTTTTAGCCAACGGAAACCAATCTTTGACATCTGCCCTTTTACGTGTGAGATCTGTGAGGGGTTTACCTACCTGTGAAAATCCCTTGATGAATGTACAGTAATAATTAGAGAATCCCAAGAAGCGCTGGAGCCCCCTGAGATCCCGGGGTTGCACCCAATCTAAAATAGCTTGCACCTTCCTGGGATCCATATAAAAAAAACCACAAGATACGATAAGACCAAGAAAAGACAGCTCTTGCACGAAAAACAAACATTTTTCAAGTTTAACAAACAACCGTTTCTCTCAGAGTTTATGGAGAACTGTTTTTAAGTGATGCAAATGAATATGACTGTCAGCAGAATAAATCAAAATATCATCTAAATAAATTAGCACAAAATGGCCAATAAGATCTGCAAAAACCACATTGATAAAGTTTTGAAACACTGCCGAGGCATTAGTGAGGCCAAAAGGCATTACCAAATTTTCAAAGAGCCCCTCGGACGTAAGGAAGGCTGTTTTTTATTCATCCCCCTCCCTCACCCTTATGAGATTGTAAGCCCCCCAGAAATCAAGTTTGGAGAACCATTTAGCTCCAGACAGTTGATTACACAAATCCTTAATTAGGGGAAGGGGATACGTATTCCTAACAATTTTCTTAACAAAGAAAAAAACGTCCGCCACAGGAGAGACAGAAGGCCATATGTGACCCTTGCGAAGGCTCTCCGTAACATACTCCTTCATGGCTAACTGTTCAGGACCAGACAAATTAAACAGATGAGCTTTAGGTAGTTTAGCCCCGGGAACTAAATCAATGGCGCAGTTAAAGGATCTATGAGGTGGTAAAGCCTCAGCCTCGCTTTCGGAAAACACATCTTCGAAGTCCTTTAGGTACTCCGGAAAATACCCTCCAGACCGACAGATGACACAGAAACAGATTTAACAGGTTTAACAATCAGTGTAGACTTATGACAAGAAGTGATACAGTTAGGCCCCCACATAACAATTTCCCCCATTTCCCAGTTGATAACCGGGTTATGGCATTGTAACCACCGCATCCCCAGTACAAGCCCAGAAGGCAGATTGTCCAGAACAAAACAATTTAACTCCTCCACATGAATAGAGCTCACTTTGAGTGAAAAGGCCTCAGAAACACAAAGAATCCCAGCTTGGGTGAGAGAAGATGAATCAATGGCCACAACCTTGAGGGGGGTCCTGAGCCTGACTGTCCCTATCTTGCACTGGGTAATAACATGGGAGCTGATCAGGTTGATGGAAGAACCACTGTCCACAAAAGCTGTAGAAAAAAATGACAATTGTCCACCAGCAGTTCAACTTGCAGCAACATTTTAGAACATGAGGACAAATGTACCTGAAGGTATTGGTAGCTTCCTCGATTACCACCCAGACCTAGTAGTTTCCCGACACCTTGGAGGATGATGGACAGGAAGGACATTCCTTTCTCCACTGTCCAGACTCCCCGCAGTAAAGACACAACTGTTTCTCATGACGGCTTCTCCTTTCCTTCTCCTCAAGGGTGATGGCACCAATCTCCTTAGGTTCAGGAGAAGAACAAGTTCCTTTGCCACCGGAAAACAATGGGGTCTCGTACTGCATCACTCCCCTCGACCGCAGTCTGCGATCCATCCGCACGGCCTGGGTCATAGCCTTCTCCAGAGAGTCAGGAGGGGGGTGCAGTGATAGGGCATCCTTCAAGCATTCAGACAGACCTCTCTGGAACAAACCTCTCAGGGCATCATCGTTCCAAGAGACCTCCGCGGCCCAGCGTCTCAACTCTGAGCAAAACCACTCGGCCGAGTGCTTCCCCTGACACACACTCATTGCCATAATCCTCTGCCAGGCGCACTCAGTCTTTTTCATCAAAGATATGCCCCAGAGCCTCAAAGAAAGCATCCACAGTCAATCTCTCGGGGGCCGTGGAAGGAAGTGAGAAAGCCCAGGCTTGAGGAGCTCCTCTAAGTAAGGACATAACCACCCCCACCCCCACCTTCTGCCCTTCATCCCTAGAGGAGCGGGGTCTTAGAGAAAAAAAAGTTTGCACCCGTCCCTGAAAACTCTGAATTCCTTCTTATCTCCTGAGAAGAAATCAGGCAATTTAACAGGGGGTTCAGGGGGCATCAGAGCAACATCCCAACCCCCAGGGCGCCTGCAGAAAAGGCCCCTTGCACAGTATCAGCTAAATGCTGCTGAGACTGCGCCATGGTCCGTTGATCTACATTAAGCTTTTGAAACATGTGAGTCAGGTGTTTAACCTGCTCAGACAGAGCCTGAAGGGGATCCATATTCCCCCCAAAGGAGCAGTAAAAAAAGGCAAAACTGTAGATAAATGGGTCGGATATAATATCAGGACCTGCCAGGGGTACACTAACCAGGAGCCTGAGCGGTCCGAGCTGTGGGAGATCAGAGTAAGAGATGACCCCGGACGGATGGCGGCACCCATCCAGGAACTGAGGGCAGCGACAGTGGTGCCGCTTTGCAGGCAGAGCAGCCAGAAGAGAGAGAGTAGAATGCAGGAACAGAACCTGAGATCACGTGACTGCAAATCACAAGGGAAGGGGGATGTCGAAGGAGACAGCGGAGTGCACAGCAGAATCCTGAGGTTTGGAGGGGAACAGTAACCATGGGACACCAGGGAAGAGTAGTCAAGGCAAGCCGAGGTCAGGGAAGCCGGGTCAGATGAGGAAGTACCGAATCAGAAGATAAGTAGCAAAAACCCTAGGACACAGCCGAAGTTAGAAACCATAGAAGCAGATGAGGTACATAATCAGTAGGCAAAATCACAATGGGGCACAAACCAGGTCAAAACCAAGCAGACAGAAGAGGATTCAGGCACTATGGCACAGGCACACAGGGGTCGACATACTCAGCCGAGGGCAAAAGTATAACCTACGATTCCTAGACCCATAAAGAGGCTTTAAAAAGCCTTGCTGAAACCAAAGGGAGGCTCCCAAGGTTAACCCCAGCAACTCCAAACCTAAGCATCCCAGGCAAACCATGACATCACCACCGCAAGGAGACAATGCATCGCCTTTCTGCGGGACTGGATCGGAGACTTCTCGCGCCACCTGCTGTGCCACCAAGGGATCTTCCAGCCACCTCCTACCAAGGCCCAGAGACTGATAAGTTGAACTATTGTTACCTTTATCATAATACCCCCCTGCTTGATCTATTGTGTTACGTAAAAATCCTTGTTATCCCTTGCTCTGCCTCCTGTGTGTCACTGAATCCTATGCACCTGCTAGCATCCTACACCTTCACCAGCTCTCATGTACACAGCTTAATTCTTAGAATAATTTCCAGATGTGAGCGAATGGATTCGATAAAAATTTAATTTGTGTAAAATTAGCTTTTCTTAGAATTCAAACAATTTGCGATTCAATTCACGTGAAACTGCAAAAAAAGTCACCCTTTTACAAATTGCAGAAATATGCAACAGCAACAGAAGGTTCTCCTGACTTCAGGCATGGCCACACTGGCTTCCTCATAATGCCTTGCAGCTATTACATCACATGATATAACACAGCTAATCAGAAGGAACTATCAAAGCCCGTATAAAAGATGAGGCAGGCAATGTGGAAGCCATTTTGTAATGAATATGAATCGTGTGAGGACACACCTTAGCAATAGAGATAGGGAGAGAATGACATAAAACACTGAATAAACATTACAGATACTGTATGATAGCATAGAGGTGAAGAATTGTTACTATCCATTTAATCATAAATAAGAAAAATAAAATAAGCATATCCCTCTATCAATGGATAGGTGAAAAGGTAGGGCATCAATTTGAGAGAAAGGAAGAGAAAGCCATAAAACACTGAATAAACATTACAGACACTGTGTGAAAGCTTACAGGTGAAGAATGTTTACCATCCCTTTAATCAAAGCCATGAATGCTGAGTTCACTTTGACATTACTAAGACTGTGTTTGCATTAAAGAGCTTGAAAAATGGAGAATAGGAGACCTCAGAGTGTTACACAGCTGTTTTAGGGCAGTTGCAAACTTTGAAATACCTACAATATGCTGCAAAACGATCCACTGCAAATCAAATTTTTTTTAATATTTTGACGAAGCTGGCGAATTTGAATTTCAAAACGTTCTATCATCTCTGCTGTTTTTCTCTTTTGGATAAATCCTCCACTGTGGGGTCTTGTCCTTCTTCAGTGCCCCTTCCTTTGCTATAAATAATCTCTTCCCCTTCATGGCTGTATCCGAACACTGTGCTATTCTGAGAGTGCGGCACAACTAAGAGCGAGAGCAGTTGTAGCCTAATGCTATGGGATCTAGGTCAGAAATTCCTGCAGAGCCAGCTATGTAAAGCAGCTGTACAGAGTCTACAACAGTGAAATAGTAGAACATTTTTAATAAGGATTAATGATAAGTTGCTTCATTTTACACGTGGAAATAAATAAACAAATATAACATAGCCCTTTGGCGTACCAAATCTTCAAGGAAAGATTCTTGATTTTTTCAATTTAAGTCCTAAATTCTTTTTAAAAAATTGAGCTTTTTAAAAGTTTTAATTACTTTTATTATATAACGCTAAATGATAATTGATCCAATCATTAGAACAATTGATTTAATACAACCCATGCATACAGCAAATATTTATATCACAGTAAATCGCATGTAGAATGTATGAGATGACTTCACATTGATAAATGCTTCATGAATCCACGTGGGACACAAGTAATGGGAATGTTGGACTCAGAACCAGGACTTGTGCTCATCTGGGGCTGATTTCTTGCCTTAAAATATTTAACTGCACTCTTAATTGAACTGGAACTTTAAAATGTGCCGGGACCGAGGAGATCAATATCCATTTCAAATAGCGATCAATAATCAGGATCCGTAGATTGGTTTGTCTTACAGACAGTCTCCTGAATTTCCCAAAATGAAACAATGGTAAATATTTCCTATATTACAGGATTATAGAAGTCTGACTACTTTTTATACTCTAATTAATTGTATATTATTACAAAAAATATATGAAGTAGAGGTGAGTGAATGTTTTAAAACATTCGTGTCATAGTCAATTGGGCCTCTGGGTTTTGTTCTTTTTGCTACTTTCATACTTGCCATAATTTCTAAAGCATTTCCCAGGAGGTGGAAGTTTTATTTTTTTGCATAGCCATGCCCCCCTTCAAAGCAAGCCACACCTAGTTAACACCCCAATACTATCATTAATTAGTGGATCTGGTCCCCGGGGCTCAACATCACAGCAATGAGAAAGGCAAAGTAAGCTTTTGTCGAACTTTGGAGATTTGCCAAATCTGGAGGTCTCCCATTGGCAGAGCCCCACAAGCAATAAAATCAGAGAAGAAGAGAGGAAAATCTACAGTGCGCGCTCCATACCGGGATGTGACGTTTGGTGAAACATCGCCCACCACCCAGTCAATCAGGGGAAGTGGCCACAGTCTGCGTAAGACTTGGTCACGCCTCAGTGATGCAACCAGAGTTCGGAAGTTGACATGACATTACCGAATATCAGTGGTGTCTGCAGCTAGGGGTCACGCTATCGGCACCAAGCGAGTCGAGATAACTTCGCTCACAAACAAATATGAGAAAAGAATATATTTTCCTCGTGTTTCACTGTCTTGTCAAACCTATTTGTTTCTATTATATTTGTTAACTGATTTGCATTGAATGTTTACATGTATTATATCTTGGTGTGATTCCATTCTGTAAATTTCTATTGAAAAATCAATAAATGTTCAGTTATAAAAAAAAGAAAAAAATATATTTGAAAAACACTTATTTCAATTATTTAAATCGATGTGCACTATAAAGATTGTAGTGGACCATCTCTTTAATAGGCAATATTAGAGGAGTACCGCATTTTTCGGACTATAAGATGCACCGGACCATAAGACGCACCCCAAATTTTCTAAAGAAAAGTAGGGCAAAAAAAAATAATAATGTGTCAAATGGGGGTCCGCCTTACAGTCCAAATTCAGTTTCCTGGGGGGATCGGCACAGGTAGAGGAGTGGTCACAGGAACTGTGGTCACAGGGGTTGTTTGGTGGTCCAGGCTGGTGCGGTGGCCTCCGGTAAATCCCATCCCAGGCTGGTGCCTGTGGTTCTGCTGGTATTTTGTGACAGGTGCGGTGGTGGTGCTCTGTGGTGCGGCGGGGCTCCGCTGGCATTTTTAAAAGCCTGGAGGCCCCGCAGATCCATTGCTATGATGCGGTTGCCTCCAGGAAAATGGCCGCAAGGGGCAGTGCATGCTCAGATTGAGATCTCGGCAGCGAGATTTCGTCCCAAGATCTCAGGACGATATCTTGTCACGAGATCTCAGGATGAGATCTTGTTGCCAAGATCCCAATCTGCCGCGATGCGGTGGCCTCCGGGAAAATGGCCACTGGAGGTGGCTCATGCTCAGATTCAGATCTCGGAAAGGACCTTGGGAAAAGATCTTGGTGCCGAGAACTGAATCTGAGCATGCTCCGCCCCCGGCTGCCATTTTCCCGGAGGCCACTACATCACATCAATGGATCTCTGGGCTTTCATAAAGTGCCAGATGAGCCTCCCTGCACCAGAGAACACCACAGAGCACCACAGAGCACGACTGCCACACCAACCTGAGAAGGGAGGCTGCATTTCCCTTTAGCATCAGACCGGGACTGCCGCAACAGTATTTTACATAAAGATGCACCCACATTTTCTCCCAAAATTTTTTGGGAAAAAAGTGTGTCTTTTAGCCCAGAAAATACGGTAGTTGGAGAAAGTTTTTCTGAAAGTTTGGGTGATGTAATGTCAGCCTTATTGGCAAAAATTCACCATTCCCATCTATGAATCAGATATAAAAATAATAAACTTTTTTTTAGTGAGAGAAATGTATTTGTAATGATTCGGTGAACTGATTCCTCAGGAGACGTCTCCATAAATCTATAAACTGGGTTTATGAATTTGTGGACTGTAAACTTACTTTTCAGTAAGTGTACAAAAATTCAGAAAAATGAAACTAACATATTATAAGGACTAAGGCGACTTGACGACTTGAGTGACACCGGCCCATAAATCATGTGACATTTAATTATATCTGCTCACCAGGTCCGCCTTGGTCCTCACCTCAATTCTTTTCAATTATCTTAGTTATTTCTGATATGGAAAGAAGACACTGTATGTAATACTGAGCAAAGTCGCCCTTGTTACGTGGTAATGAAAACAGTTGTATTTATGGGTACATCGCTTGTACAATTCAGGTTCTATTTAGAATATTTTGAAAAAGTTTCCTATCTGAGCAATTAATTTGAAATGCTATATAAAGGGGAGAAGGTCAGATCTGATTCTGAGAATGGACATTGTGTAATGCTACAATCTCCTGCCAAAGAATAATATATTTAGGAGTCAAAGAGAATCTGTCAGCAGGATTTCACCCCCAAAACTATTTATATGCACATGTAGCTGTTTCAAAGACAAGTCCAGTGATACCTTTATATGTCCAGTAAGTTCCTCCAGTAAGTTGCAAATTAATGACTATGGTAGACCTGAAGCCTCTCTCGCTCCAGCTCTATTCTCCACCCAGCACTGACTTAGTCTGCTTGACTGAAGGCTTCTTTGCCTGAAGTCACACAGCATAGAGGCTGTCAATCAAGCAGGAGTAGGCAGTGCTGGGCAGGGAATAGAGCTGGAGTGACAGAGGTTTTGGAATGCAGACTTTGATGGAATAGTCTGCAGGCATCATGTTACGTTTGCAGAGCCCCTGATGTGCCTAACTGTGGAAACCCCCCAATTCTAACTCCAATACTAACCTCAACACACCCCTAACCCTAATCCCAACCCTAATCCTAGCGCTTATCCTAACTCTGCCCCTAATCCCAACCCTAACCCTACCCCTAATCCCAACCCTAATCCTAACCCTACCCCTAATCCCAACCCTACCCCTAATCCCAACCCTAACCCTAATCCTTACCCTACATCTAACCCTACCGCTAACCCTACCCCTAACCCTACCCCTAACCCTACCCCTAAACCTACCCCTAACCCTACCCCTATCCCTAATCCAAACCTTACTATTAACCCTACCCTTAACCCTAATCCTAACCCTACCCCTAATCCTAACCCAACCCCTAACCCTAACTTTAGCCCCAACCCTAACCCTAATGGGAAAACTGGGGCAGGGGAGTGATCACTGGGGCAGGGGGGAGATCAGCAGGGCGGAGGGATATCAAGGGGCAGGGGGTGATCAGCGGGGCAGGGGGGAGATCAGCAGGGTGGAGGGAGATCCACGGGGCAGGGGGTGATCAGCAAAGCAGGGGGAGAGCAACGAGGCACGGGGAGAGCAGCCGGGCAGGTGGGAGAGCAGGGGGGAGATCAGTGGGGCAGGGGGGAAATCAGCGGGGTAGGGGGAGATCTGCAAGACCGGGGGTGATCTCTGGGGCGGGGGTGATCACTGGGGGCAGGAGGGTGGGGGTGATCACCGGGGCAGGAGGGGGCTGTCAGGTGCGGGGGGGCTGAGGAGATGCAGCAGCAGATGGAGGAGATGGAGTCAGCAGCAGAGGGGGTGATCAGGGGGTGATCACCGGGGCAGGGGGGAAGGGGTGATCATTGGGGGAGGGAGCAGAGGTCAGGGGCGTGGATTCGGATGGCGGGGGGAGCAGAGGGAAGCAGGGGGGAGTACCTGACAGCAGCGACAGTGGTGATGGCGGCAGCGGCGATCGTGTTGAGTATGTGACAGGGCAGCAAGCAGGCATCTCGCTGTTCAGCTTCCACAGACGGCATAGAGCTGGACAGCAAGGCAACCATCATTTACTCCACCCTTCCACATCTGAATGGAGAGCTAGCGTCACACGGATGCTAGCTCCAATCAGATCTGGAGGGTGGTGACAAAGTGGTCACCAGAGCGATCGTAGCCAAGGGGGGGCAAAGCCATCCCCCTGAGCTCAAGTACAAGTCCCCCTGTACCTGCAGGTCGGGTGAAATTTCAGTTAACACTTTCACCCTACCTGAAGGAACAAGAACCCGCCTTGATGCCACATAGGCGTCACAGGTTGGATTGGCACCGACTTTCATGACGCCTACGTGGCGTCACAGCTCGGAAAGGGGTTATTAAGATGCTACCTGGATTTATGTGTGAGGGATGCCAGGGCTGTAGTCGTGGCCCTCAATGGCAGCTGCTGGAGCATACCCTGGCCACCCAACACATGAAACAATGTATTTTAGTCAGCGTACCTGTCTCTCCAGTCTCTGAACCATCAGGGTCACCTCTGGTCTGTTGAAGGCTCACTCCCAACTATTGCGCACAAATAGAGACAGAGTCCAGTTCCAACTTTAAACAGGTAGCTTTACTGGTTTATTTTCTCAGTACATCCAAATCCATTAGAGCATCAACCTAGGGTTCCACACAGTTTACATCCTTCACATTCCCTGTACTCTCCCTCATGTCCTTCAGCACCTTCCTGGATCGTACCATCTTGTCCAGTACTACAGCGTCCTCCCTGTCCAGCTTCACTACTCTTAGGATTCCCCTGTCCGCTTTGCCCCAGACATAAGTTGCCACATGATAGAGCCACCTGCATTCCTGTGCTGCTGTGACGTCTGCTGTCACTTCTGGCCACTATAGGCCCTGGATGACTGGGCTATCACTTTAACGTTGCGTGGCCCACTGTACAGCCTGGGCTCCCAGGCCCAGATGACCTGCCTGGGCTCCCTGGTCTGACTAACTATAATCAGGAATTCCTCTTGGCTTACCCCAGTTGGCCCCTCCCATGTTAACTAGTACCTAACTCTATGTTCCTCTCTCTATAGTATTCTAACATGCCCCCCTCTAGTGGCTAACTTACATACTATGCTTTCCCTATCTGTACAATAGAAATCATACTCAATAAATATATACAGTATATATATATATATATACATATTTATTTACATAAAATGGACCAGCACTTGTCAGGAACGTAAGTCACATGAGAAAGGAGATTAAGGCGCAGACCAGTCTTAGTACACCCTTACATATGATCACGTTTCTGCCACTTGCCAGCAACTTACTATCATTCACGTTTTGCAAGATAAAACATTGTTACCTGGAAGCTCAGCTGAGTATCATAATCTACAAGCGGGAAGAAATAAAACAGGACAGTCTCTAAGAAAATAATCTGTCCATCTACAGAAGCGGACAACCATTTTTAAAAGATACATCCTCAGTAGAGATCAGTGAATAGATTTGTAATTAACACATTTGTTATGAATTTCCCAGAAAATCCAGAATTGCTGGAATATGATATGCAAATTACCACTTGAGAAAAGAAGAGAACTTGAACTCTATAGCACCACCTGTTGGAAGCAGCGATCCACAAGTCACTATCAACCCTTTAATGGGCCTTGCAATATTGACTTACATGCCAAACTTTATTAGTTATATATGGAAATGGCTACTTTTAGTATGCACCTGTTCACACCTGTTCTCCGTTTTAAAGTGACGGTCAGTCTTTGATACTTTTTTGAAGCATCTCCTGATGGAAAAAGCTCCAAATTAAGCATTGTACAATCAAAAGGCTGGAAAGAACCCTTGAAGACTTAAAAAACTCTTCGAAACCACTTCAGGAATTGAAAAAACGTCTCCAAAAACAAAACTCAACATTTTTCACTGCCTTGAAAAAACTCTCTGTGCTCCTACCCAAGGGACCATCAATATTTGTAAATTTTACTGACCCACCAGGCGCCATATAAAATAATAAGTAAATAAATTAAGTCGTTAATGTGAAATAAATGATGTTCTATTGAGAGGAGTCATAACAAAAACTAATCCGCTTGCTGTGGTAACCATCTAAAACTTTAATTCTTTCGCTGCAACTTTTACCGTGTATTTTGTGAGGCAGCTGGAATATTTTTACCAACACCCTGAGATTGTTTACTGTTATAACGTCACTTTGTATCAGCAAGCTGCAACGGTTGCTAAGAGGTCCAGGAGTTACCGTACTTCTTTTTGTACGGAGATTGGCCAGGGCTCTGTGATACAGCACGTGGACGTTGGCTGAAGATCTCGTGTCCCGCTCCAAGCCCAGGTGCGGCATTTTTTTCAGCTCCCTCGGTGACTAGTAAGTATCCACTTTAAGCATAATCATCTAAAAACAATGCGCGGCCATCATCCAGAGCAGAGACGACGAGGGTCCGGACGGTGAAGGTTTGCGCAATAGCACATTAAAATAAACATTGTTCTGTCCACAAACACATCCCTGCTCTATACACATAACATCTGGAGGAGGTTTGCTATGTATCCTCTACCATAAAAACCCTGGAGAGAAAATAGCAAAGCAAGGAGAGAGCAAGAAACAAAAGAGTATTAAACATTTTATGATGCCGTGGGTGTGGTGCCATTATTGGAGAGGAATTTAGAAAAAACAATTGCCAGGCATGAATTTAAACATCATGTTTTTTTAGGGGAGTTTTTTTTTTCACTCGTGTACAATTTCAATCATAATATTGTAATTGGGATTAATGTAAATTTATGAGATTGGACAACGTCCAGATGCTTTTTAAAGTGGCATTCTGATCATAAGATGGCGTAAAGTTATGATATGACATCACTTCATGAAAAACCCAAAGAAAGGCAGGAAGAGCTGTGCTCTTTAAAAGGTATTCCACATACTCACTGAATAAGTGGCTACCAGAGATTAGAGAAAACATTCACACTACTCTGGTTGAGTATCCACTTTGGTACTTCATGGTAGCTGGACCAAGGGAGTGGGAACATCCTCCTCTCGAATGTTGACCATCATGGAATCACTGTTTGTGAGAGCCAAGAAGCTTTTAATAGGGCTTACTCGTACTAGCTCAATGCTAACCACTACATCTGCCAGATTCCAGGTGATTTGCCTGGTTTTCACCCATTAAACCCTTTACTGGAATCTGGACTTACATAGAGTGCCCAAGGTTAAGGCCACAAAGTAGACTCTTGGAGCAAATTGAAGACAAAAAGGATCATCACATGGAGTCAATACCAAAAGGTCAAGTCAGGTACAGACTCAGAAAGCAGTGTTAACAGCATGAATCCAAGACAAATAATAACCCTCAAGATCCCGTTCAAGATGGTACAAAAATCCCGGATTTACACCAGATCACTGCATTGTCTCTCTGTGTCGCCTATGACTGAGGTGTGACGCGGTCAAGCAACATCAGCTTAAAAAGAGGGGGAAGGCAACTATAGAGATGTCACAGAGGCATCCTGGTTCTTCTTGTGATTACTAGGCCTTAGTAACATCAGGACATGATGTAAAGCCCAATTGCTGCAAGAGGCACCCAGGATATTGGAATATGGTGAAAATTTCCACTGCTCTGGTCCAGCTGCCACAGAGTACCTGGTGAGTGGACTAGGGCAGCGCAAAACTTTTTGCTCATCTTTAGTATCAACTGATTGATCTTTATGAGTCTGACTGTTGGGACCCACACAAATCACCAGAATAGGGTATTTCTTTTGCTCTTTTTTGTTCTCCTCTGGCTGCAAGATAGTGGGCCGGAGGGTCGAATGGAGAGGTAGCTCTTGTACATTCCCTGCTGCTCCATTCAATTCTGGTGTCCAGAAATACATTTAAGGAGCAAGAGCAGATATGGAGGAGGCATGTCGGAAGAATGGCCTAGTTATCCAAATACATTTTTTTGGTGCAATCCCAAGTCTTCAAGAAAAGACATCTGAAAAGTTTTCAACATAGTCATATGATACAGTATACGAAACAGTCATATGATCTGACCAAGGCTGTATGCTGATTCTCCACCACTGAAAATCACCTTCTATCCTGTCACTTCTTGACCACTTCCCTTTTGATGATCCCTGCAACCAGATATTTATTCGTATACAACAGTTCCTTCAGGTCTTCTACTTCTAAATGTTATTCTGGGGACTGCAACCTGGGAAGCCAACAAGTAAGATCCAATCCTCAGACACTGCACCGTGGTTTAGTGTGCACCATGTAAGCTTGGTGAGACATGTAATGGGGCTGAGCTAAGCTCTAGATGTATGTAGCACTGGGCCCTAGTGCCTGAAGGGGCCCACAGCTTCCCTCTGCCCTGTAAGCGAAGACCAGTTTTATAAATGTCATTTGGAGAGTAGAGGACCCGTTACAGATTTCGCAATAGAACTCAGGATATGCAAAGTATACCTCTAGCGTAAACTATTCATGCCTGCCTCCAACATCAGAAACAAAGTTTTATTTTTCTTTGTATTCCTGCCTATCATGACAATATTACTGCTGATCTTGCTCCGTGTGAACACAGCACAAACTAAGGTACAGAAAACGTTCACCTATTGGTAGTGCTCAGAGAATGGCAATATTTCCATATTTAGGAATTTGGTCATATATGCCGTCTATATTTGTAAAATGCTCTCATATACTTAATAAAATAAATGAATAGTAAATATTGGTAGAATCTGCCTTAGTATGTTAAAGTATCTACATGACGATAACTAGAATTATAAAGCTACTTAGGAATAAGATACATTTATATGGAGAGTATAGCCTCACCCATGGATCCCCGTATAGTAAGCAGTGCGGACGCACGTACATTGTAGCAAGGGTTAATGAGAGGAACACAAGAATTAGCATGGGAAATATGTGCTTTATCTGATGCCCTTTGAAGTTATGGAAGAATAGCTATACCTTTAATTATGCTAAGCCTTGTCTTCTTCCTAAGCCAAGGGGTCCTCTTACAAAATAACAAGACATACTTGAGTGATACGAGCGCAGGAGCTGCTGGTGTGTAGGAAAACTGAGGGATTGTAAATACTAATGAAACGCAAAGCAATGAAGCCACTGTTTCTTCTTCACCATCTGGAATAATTACTTTAAAAACAAATTTATTGATAAGCTCAAAATAAGAGGAACTCGTCTGCTCTGGCATGTAGGTGCAAATGTCCCCAGGGGAACTAATCGAGACATTAATTCATCAACAACGCTGGCATGTTTAGCAAATCCCAGAAACTGCAGTAGGTACATTAATTCGGGGAATCTCTGTGCTACAGTCTATATACAGAGGTGTGCTAGACTTTCATTTATCCCATACTAACTACTATAATGTGTTTTATATTTTTGTACTTTTTTTGTTCTCCAATCCCTTCTGTTTTATCTGCTACTGTAACCTATGTCACGTCATGGTCTTCTTTACCATATTACACTCTGCTTTGCCATCCTGCGCTTCTCTACTATTGTGCATATCTTCCCATATGCACCATTCTGTACTGTACTTTCCTTTTCTTTGCGGAACACAACCCTATATAATATTCTAACTCTACCCTTTGGATACGTCACCAACATTAATCGGTGGAGTTACTACACCTCGCTATTGAGTCCAGCTGCCAACACAGATCCATAAACTGTGTAGTGGCTGATTGGAAGTGAATGGCCAATGTTGAAGCAACTTGGCAACAATTGACCAGTGATAGGACCTCCACTATTCTGATATTGATGCCAAAGGAACATATTCTTACCACTGATATTCCCAGATTTATACATAAATTTACAACTTTACTCACCAGCAGGAGCGTAACTATAAAAGGTGCAGGAGTTGCAATCGCACCGGGGCCCTGGAGCCTAGGGTCGCCCCAAAAGTACCTTTGCCCCATATGAAAAGACTTTTACTATTAAATACCTGTGTTGGTTGAGGGTCCCAGTGGAGATTTTAGATTGGTGCCAACAAGCTTCAAGTTACGTCACTGCTCACCAGTCATATAAGTGAGGACAGTAGGGTTGCAAGTTCAGAACATCTGTACACTTTGAACTGTACCATCAGACATAGGACACCGATGCCATATGATCATTGTGATAGAAGAGAAAGTAATCTCTTCAATGCTCTACCATCCTCCGTCTTGTAGGCTACTGGTTACTGTGGATGTATGGTCTGCAAGATGTCGGTGTTGTGGCACAGGCGCAGTCACCGCTTTGACGTTGTAAGGATGGTGGACTGTGTTGTCGCATTCCTGCCCTTGAAGACACCAATCGCTTTGTGTTGTACTGTAATGTGTATTATGTCATGCATCTTTGCATATATCGTGTCATGTGGATTGTGTTGTAATATACAGTGTGTAGGAGTATATGTAATGTATGCTGTAGGATTTGATAATGTAAGACATATTGTATAAGATAGGTAGACTAGGGAGGTAGTTAACTGTAATATCGGTAATGACATTAGGGTAAGATATAGTTAATGTTTGGGACTAGCCCACAGGAGTGGGGCTAGTATTAGAACAAGTGACTGCTTCCTATTAGTTAGGAAGTACGAATTTGGAGAGCTAAGTGAGCAGTAATGCTTAAAGGGTGATCCACAGAAAAAAGAGACCAAAGGTGACAGAAAGCGAGATCCAGAAGAGAAGTGACTGATGAGACATAGAGGCACTTTAGAAAAGAGTCAGTGAAGAGGAAGCTGAGTTACAAATCCCCGAACTTGCAACATTGAAGGTAACGGGTTTAAGCAGAACTTAGTATTTGGTACTAGTGGGGGTCCAAAATGGTACATCCATGGTGCCAGTAGTAGAAGAAATAGGAAGCGGAATTGCTGAGCGAGTAGGCAGACTTGCAGATCAGGACTGTTGAAGCCGGGCTATGGTGAAGTAGGACAAAATAGTGAGCTTCACTAGTCCTGGAGTAGAGTACGAGGAGTGTCAAGAAGAATGCTCCATACTGTAGCGGAAATGACCATAAGACTTTGTGCCCATTATCCACTGTATATAACCTTTGCCGAGTTACCGCTCAATAAAGACTTAATTTTTGAATGGTGGTCTTCTTCATTGAAATGTGGAACCTATAGTCCTGGCCAGCCCACACCATCGGTTACCTGCAGCCTATACGGGTGTTGCGCCCTCACAGAGCAAGTCTACAGACAATGCCAGTACCCACACTTTCATGTAGCATGACGGGGCAAAAAAGGAGACGAGTGACTCGCCTGCGGCTACACCAACTGCGCCAGTCTGATATTTGTGCAGGTTAGAAGAGGATTAGGTCACTGTCATCATTGGGGCATTAAAATGAGGTATGAACTTTTTTTTGAGGGCCAATTAGCATTATCACATTTAAAACTGGCATCATTAATGGCAATGGGGCATCATTACTTTTTATGGGTGCATTATGGGATATTATTACTAAAAGAATACACAGGAGCAATTATTACTGTCTGGAGACAAAAAGAGGGCACTTTTACCTTCTAGGCTGTACACACGGTCCTTTATTACTTTATTGGGACCACAGCGGACTATTGTAATTGAATATTGCGCACACAGATGTCATAATTACTGTCTACAGGATACAAAATGGGGCACTATTATTGTGCATGAGTAAAAAAGGTACACTAATACTGTTTGGGGGAGTTATAGCAGGGGCACTATCTGTGTAGGACTTTTTTGGAGGGGGTAATAATAGTAATGACAAATTTTGACGTTTCGGGGTAAACGTGTCATGCAGCAGGTTGGTTCAGCAGTTGGGTCTTTGCATTAAATATTATCATTAATTCAAAGAATAGGTGATAACTCATGAATTGGTGGGAGTCCGACCAGCAGTGGCTCCAATCAATCCCTTCTGATAGCCCCTTAGAGAATGAATTGAGCAGCGGTGCACAAGTATAGCCACCACTACACTCCAAAGGGGCTTTTCTCACGATGATGGGGTCCCAGTGGTTGAAACCCCTCAAATCCACGAAAAAAATGTTAACGTTGGGAATTACCCTTTGATTGTAAAATTGTTGTTGTCATGTGTTTTCCATACGGTTCTCTCTCTGCTGTCACTGTTTAGTAGAGATATAATTCCGCTGCTGAGTCCGCCGAGCATGTAAAGCACGGAGATTGCGTTTGTATACATGTAAGTGAAATTGCTTAGAATTGGGTGTCATTACAGAACGCAGACAAGTCATTTACATTTAAATAGCAGCACTTACATGATCAAAATACAGCCGACACAAACAGGCTGCATAACTTTACTTTAATTGTTATTTCTCTGCAGATATTTATGGGTTGTTTTTTTTTTCCCCCAGAATATTCTCCTACCTGACACATTGAATGCATGATGAATGAGTTTGCTGTAATTTCTAAGAAGACGCATTGTATTAAGCAGGGAAGTCATTCTGCTTTCGAACAACTTGGAAGATGTATATTGAGTTCGTACATTTTTAGCAAAACTGGGATTCCCATTGTGTAACTGATCTATATTCTTCTTCTTGCTATCATTATTATTATTTAATCCTTTAATTCCTGTAAGTGAGGTATGTATCAGAAAGATGAAAAGTGGGTTTCAGTGCACAACATAATAATCAATACATGTTACAAAACATACATTCTGTAAAAATAAAGTAGGGAGTGACAAAGTGGTTAGGAAGAGAAGACAGAATCAGGCAGTAGATGAGGGCGCAAGATGTTCATATGGCATCGCAGTGGTAGCTGGGTTCTTGTAGGGTGTACATTTGTTTCCGAAGAAGTGGATTTTAGAAGGTGAGGAAGAAACTAATTAGTTGGGGTAGCCATTGAAGGGATTGATAGAGAGGTTAGGCAGAGAAGTTGGGGGTTTATTGGAGGAGAAAATACACTGACGAGGGAAACGATAACAACTTTCAGGCTCCATATCTCGCCATCCACTACTGCTTCAAACGTGTGACTACATTCATTTTATAGACAATCCACTTGGCTATTTCACACATAACTTTGACTTGCAACTATTTAGCAAATGATTAGTTATTCAGATCCTCGTCATGTCACTGCATTGTTACTGTTATGCTCCTAAAAATCTAAATTTAAATTTGTATTATTTTGTATTTTGAAAAACCTACTTTGGCTTTCACCGCTGCCTGAATCCTTCTGGGCATGTTCTGGATCAGATTCAAGCTTGTCTCGACCGAAATCTGATCCCAGGTCTCTTCTACACGTTCCCCATGTTGGTGCATACTGGTCGCTTGACTTGGGTAAGTAAAAAGCTTTTTCTTCAACTCTGCCCACAAGTTGTTAGGGGTCGAGTTCCCGCCTCTGCACAGGGGGAATCTCGGGCCATCTCCACTGCCATCTCATATTCTTCTCCTGCCGCATTGGAGTCTGCTCAGCGGAGACATCGGTCCCAGCATCTCGCTCAGTCTGACTCTGTGCAAAGGGTTACTGCTGCCTTTCCAGCTTTTGCCATTGTAGCCAGTACTGGGCAGCGGCGAGCAGACGTTTTTGGGACTAAGTCCTGCTTTTCCCCTTCTGAGCATGCCCAGGGTAAGATCTCACATTGGAGATCAAGGGTCACATGCTCAGGTACTGCAGCTAATCCCATTGGTCCTCTAGGAAGGTCCTGAAGGTGCTCAACTTCTGTGGCAGCCTCCCATTGGTCCTTCTGGGAAGGCCCTGTACTTGCTGCAGCTATAAAAGGTTCGCATGACCGCACGGCCATGCGCTAGTATCAATTCAAGTTATGTGCTTTGCGCCATTGTGGTTATGTGTTATTGTATTCAGGGACCCGGCTGAAATAAGCCCCTAGAATACCGGCACCCCCGGTGAGGAGATTGTGTGTTTGCATTACCACTGACTGCTATCAGTTCGGCAGTTAGCTTGTGCTCCTGTGAGTCTAACAGGGCGCAGTGCTTTCCTTTCACGGCTACTCTGTGAAGTAACAGAGCTAACCTATACCGCCAAATAGTGCCACCATTCACTAGCAGCAGGTTCCTCCTGCACGGTGGACCCCGGGCTGCGAACGCATCAATAATAATAAACATCTATAATTACTCGGTGCGTTCCGCTAGCCCTAACACAAGTGATTTATTCGGCTGAGGTCTGGTAACATTGGGGGGGCCAATCCAGCACCTCTACTTCATTGTCATGGACCCATTTCTTTGCCTATATTGATGTAAGCTTTGGTCATTGTCAGGGGTGAACCTAGCCACACTGCTGCCTCTGGTGAACTTCAAAACGGCACCCCCCCAACACATATACAGTACAGCCCTCCTATAGGGCTCCCATCTCATATACAGTCCCCCCATACATTACATGAGTGATAACTATTGTACATTCTACAATAGGTCATAAATCAGACAGTATAGTCCTCCATACAGTATTCTGGGCACCACAGTGCTCCATACATAATAATGAGCCCCATATATTGCTCCATACAGTATAATGAGCCCCATATATTGCTCCATACAGTATTGTGGGCACCGCACAGCACCCCATACAGAATAACATGCCCCATATATTGCTCCATACAGTATAATGAGCCCCATATATTGCTCCATACAGCATAATGAGCCCCACATGATGCCCCATACTGTATAATGGCCACACAGTGCTCCATACTGTATAATGGCCACACATGATGCTCTATACTGTATAATGGCCACACATAATGCTCCATACTGTATAATGGTCACACATGATGCTCCACACTGTATAATGGCCTCACATGATGCTCCATACTGTATAATGGGCCCACATGATGCTCCATACTGTATAATGGCCACACATACAGTAGTTACTCCTACACACACAGCTGCACTCCGTACACCTTGCACACACGGCTCCACTCTGTACTCACGTGGCTCCGCTCCATACACCTCGCACACACCCGGCTCTGCTCCAAACACTTCATACACACCTGGCTCTGCTCTATACACCTCATACACACCTGGCTCCACTCCGTACACCTCATACACACCTGGCTCCACTCCGTACACCTCATACACATGGCTCCGCTCCATACACTGTCATGGTTCTCAATGGCGAGAGAACATAGCCCAGCATATATGAGAACTAGCTCTTGGAAGATGGAAACTATACTGACCATGAACTAAACCTGCCGCACAACTAGAAGTGGCCGGGTAGCATGCCTACGTTTTTTAACCCTAGATGCCCAGCGCCAGCCGGAGAACTACCTAATCCTAGCAGAGGAAAAGACAGTCCTGGCTCACCTCTAGAGAAATTTTCCCAAAAGGCAGACAGAGGCCCCCACATATATTGGCGGTGATTTTAGATGAAATGACAAACGTAGTATGAAAATAGGTTTAGCAAAATCGAGGTCCGCTTTCTAGATAGCAGGAAGACAGAAAGGACACTTTCATGGTCAGCAGAAAACCCTATCAAAACACCATCCAGAAATTCCTTTAAGACTCTAGCATTAACTCATAACACCAGAGTGGCAATTTCCGATCACAAGAGCTTTCCAGACACAGTAACGAAACAGCAGCTGTGAACAGGAACAAAATGCAAAAACACACAAGGACAAAAGTCCAACTTAGCTGGGAGTTGTCTAGTAGCAGGAACAAGCACAGAAGGCTTCTGATTACATTGTTGACCGGCAAGAAACTGACAGAGGAGCAAGGTTATATAGCGACTCCCACATCCTGATAGGAGCAGGTGAACAGAGGGGATGATGCACACAAGTTCAATTCCACAAGTGGCCACCGGGGGAGCCCAGAATCCAATTTCACAACAGTACCCCCCCCTCAAGGAGGGGGCACCGAACCCTCACCAGAACCACCAGGGCGATCAGGATGAGCCCTATGAAAGGCACGGACAAGATCGGAGGCATGAACATCAGAGGCAGTGACCCAAGAATTATCCTCCTGACCGTATCCCTTCCATTTGACCAGATACTGGAGTCTCCGTCTGGAAACACGAGAGTCTAAGATCTTTTCCACAACGTACTCCAACTCACCCTCAACCAACACCGGAGCAGGAGGCTCAACGGAAGGCACAACCGGTACCTCATACCTGCGCAACAATGACCGATGAAAAACATTATGAATCGAAAAGGATGCAGGAAGGTCCAAACGGAAGGACACAGGGTTAAGAATCTCCAATATCTTGTACGGGCCGATGAACCGAGGCTTAAACTTAGGAGAAGAAACCCTCATAGGGACAAAACGAGAAGACAACCACACCAAGTCCCCAACACAAAGCCGAGGACCAACACGACGACGGCGGTTGGCAAAAAGCTGAGTCTTCTCCTGGGACAACTTCAAATTGTCCACCACCTGCCCCCAAATCTGATGCAACCTCTCCACCACAGCATCCACTCCAGGACAATCCGAAGATTCCACTTGACCGGAGGAAAATCGAGGATGAAACCCCAAATTACAGAAAAACGGGGACACCAAGGTGGCAGAGCTGGCCCGATTATTGAGGGCGAACTCCGCCAAAGGCAAAAAAGCAACCCAATCATCCTGATCCGCAGACACAAAACACCTCAAATATGTCTCCAAGGTCTGATTAGTCCGCTCGGTCTGGCCATTAGTCTGAGGATGGAAAGCAGACGAAAAAGACAAATCTATGCCCATCCTAGCACAGAATGCCCGCCAAAATCTAGACACGAATTGGGTCCCTCTGTCAGAAATGATATTCTCAGGAATACCATGCAAACGAACAACATTTTGAAAAAACAGAGGAACCAACTCGGAAGAAGAAGGCAACTTAGGCAAGGGAACCAGATGGACCATCTTAGAGAAACGGTCACACACCACCCAGATGACAGACATCTTCTGAGAAACAGGCAGATCCGAAATAAAATCCATCGAGATGTGCGTCCAAGGCCTCTTCGGGATAGGCAAGGGCAACAACAATCCACTAGCCCGAGAACAACAAGGCTTGGCCCGAGCACAAACGTCACAAGACTGCACAAAGCCTCGCACATCTCGTGACAGGGAAGGCCACCAGAAGGACCTTGCCACCAAATCCCTGGTACCAAAGATTCCAGGATGACCTGCCAACGCAGAAGAATGAACCTCAGAGATGACTCTACTGGTCCAATCATCAGGAACAAACAGTCTACCAGGTGGGCAACGATCAGGTCTATCCGCCTGAAACTCCTGCAAGGCCCGCCGCAGGTCTGGAGAAACGGCAGACAATATCACTCCATCTTTAAGGATACCTGTGGGCTCAGAATTACCAGGGGAGTCAGGCTCAAAACTCCTAGAAAGGGCATCCGCCTTAACATTCTTAGAACCCGGTAGGTACGACACCACAAAATTAAACCGAGAGAAAAACAACGACCAGCGCGCCTGTCTAGGATTCAGGCGCCTGGCAGACTCAAGGTAAATTAAATTTTTGTGGTCAGTCAATACCACCACCTGATGTCTGGCCCCCTCAAGCCAGTGACGCCACTCCTCAAAAGCCCACTTCATGGCCAAAAGCTCCCGATTCCCAATATCATAATTCCGCTCGGCGGGCGAAAATTTACGGGAAAAAAAAGCACAAGGTCTCATCACGGAGCAGTCGGAACTTCTCTGCGACAACACCGCCCCAGCTCCGATTTCAGAAGCGTCGACCTCAACCTGAAAAGGAAGAGCAACATCAGGCTGACGCAACACTGGGGCGGAAGAAAAGCGGCGCTTGAGCTCCCGAAAGGCCTCCACAGCATCAGGGGACCAATCAGCAACATCAGCACCCTTCTTAGTCAAATCAGTCAATGGTTTTACAACATCAGAAAAACCAGCAATAAATCGACGATAAAAGTTAGCAAAGCCCAAAAATTTCTGAAGACTCTTAAGAGAAGAGGGTTGCGTCCAATCACCAATAGCCTGAACCTTGACAGGATCCATCTCGATGGAAGAGGGGGAAAAAATGTATCCCAAGAAAGAAATCTTTTGAACCCCAAAAACACACTTAGAACCCTTCACACACAAGGAATTAGACCGCAAAACCTGAAAAACCCTCCTGACCTGCTGGACATGAGAGTCCCAGTCATCCGAAAAAATCAGAATATCATCCAGATACACAATCATAAATTTATCCAAATAATCGCGGAAAATGTCATGCATAAAGGACTGGAAGACTGAAGGGGCATTTGAAAGACCAAAAGGCATCACCAAATACTCAAAATGGCCCTCGGGCGTATTAAATGCGGTTTTCCACTCATCCCCCTGCTTGATTCGCACCAAATTATACGCCCCACGGAGATCAATCTTAGAGAACCACTTGGCCCCCTTTATACGAGCAAACAAATCAGTAAGCAGTGGTAACGGATATTGATATTTAACCGTGATTTTATTCAAAAGTCGATAATCAATACACGGCCTCAAAGAGCCGTCTTTCTTAGACACAAAGAAAAAACCGGCTCCTAAGGGAGATGACGAAGGACGAATATGTCCCTTTTCCAAGGACTCCTTTATATATTCTCGCATAGCAGCGTGTTCAGGCACAGACAGATTAAATAAACGACCCTTAGGGTATTTACTACCCGGAATCAAGTCTATGGCACAATCGCACTCCCGGTGCGGAGGTAGTGAACCAACCTTGGGTTCTTCAAAAACGTCACGAAAGTCAGACAAGAATTCAGGAATCTCAGAGGGAATAGATGATGAAATGGAAACCAAAGGTACGTCCCCATGAGTTCCTTTACATCCCCAGCTTAACACAGACATAGCTCTCCAGTCGAGGACTGGGTTATGAGATTGCAGCCATGGCAATCCCAGCACCAAAACATCATGTAGATTATACAGCACCAGAAAGCGAATAACCTCCTGGTGATCCGGATTAACACGCATAGTCACTTGTGTCCAGTATTGTGGTTTATTACTAGCCAATGGGGTGGAGTCAATCCCTTTCAGAGGTATCGGAGCCTCCAGTGGCTCCAAATCATACCCACAGCGTTTGGCAAAGGACCAATCCATAAGACTCAAAGCAGCGCCAGAGTCGACATAGGCGTCCGCGGTAATAGATGACAAAGAACAAATCAGGGTCACAGATAGAATAAACTTAGACTGTAAAGTGCTAATTGAAACAGACTTGTCAGGCTTCTTAGTACGCTTAAAGCATGCTGATATAACATGAGTTGAATCACCACAATAGAAGCACAACCCATTTTTTCGTCTAAAATTCTGCCGCTCGCTTCTGGACAGAATTCTATCACATTGCATATTTTCTGGCGTTTTCTCAGTAGACACCGCCAAATGGTGCACAGGTTTGCGCTCCCGCAGACGCCTATCGATCTGAATAGCCATCGTCATGGACTCATTCAGACTCGCAGGCACAGGGAACCCCACCATAACATCCTTAATGGCATCAGAGAGACCTTCTCTGAAAATCGCCGCCAGGGCGCACTCATTCCACTGAGTAAGCACAGACCATTTGCGGAATTTTTGGCAGTATATTTCAGCTTCATCTTGCCCCTGAGACAAGGACATCAAGGCCTTTTCCGCCTGAAGCTCTAAATTAGGTTCCTCATAAAGCAACCCCAAGGCCAGAAAAAACGCATCCACATTGAGCAACGCAGGATCCCCTGGTGCCAATGCAAAAGCCCAGTCTTGAGGGTCGCCCCGGAGCAAGGAAATTACAATCCTGACCTGCTGTGCAGGGTCTCCGGCAGAGCGAGACTTCAGGGACAAAAACAACTTGCAATTATTTTTAAAATTTTGAAAGTGAGATCTATTCCCCGAGAAGAATTCAGGCAAAGGAATTCTAGGCTCAGACATAGGTGCATGAACAACAAAATCTTGCAAATTTTGTACCTTTGTGGCGAGATTATTCAAACCTGTAGCTACACTCTGAAGATCCATTTGAAACAGGTGAACACAGAGCCATTCAAGGATTAGAAGGAGAGAAAGAGAGGAAGGCTGCAGTATAGGCAGACTAGCAAGTGATTCAATTAAGAGCACACTCAGAACTAGAGAAAAAAAAAAAAAAAAAAATTGTAGCAGACTTCTTTTTTCTCTCCTTTCTCAGCCAGTAATTTAACCCTTTTTTGGGCCGGTCAAACTGTCATGGTTCTCAATGGCGAGAGAACATAGCCCAGCATATATGAGAACTAGCTCTTGGAAGATGGAAACTATACTGACCATGAACTAAACCTGCCGCACAACTAGAAGTGGCCGGGTAGCATGCCTACGTTTTTTAACCCTAGATGCCCAGCGCCAGCCGGAGAACTACCTAATCCTAGCAGAGGAAAAGACAGTCCTGGCTCACCTCTAGAGAAATTTTCCCAAAAGGCAGACAGAGGCCCCCACATATATTGGCGGTGATTTTAGATGAAATGACAAACGTAGTATGAAAATAGGTTTAGCAAAATCGAGGTCCGCTTTCTAGATAGCAGGAAGACAGAAAGGACACTTTCATGGTCAGCAGAAAACCCTATCAAAACACCATCCAGAAATTCCTTTAAGACTCTAGCATTAACTCATAACACCAGAGTGGCAATTTCCGATCACAAGAGCTTTCCAGACACAGTAACGAAACAGCAGCTGTGAACAGGAACAAAATGCAAAAACACACAAGGACAAAAGTCCAACTTAGCTGGGAGTTGTCTAGTAGCAGGAACAAGCACAGAAGGCTTCTGATTACATTGTTGACCGGCAAGAAACTGACAGAGGAGCAAGGTTATATAGCGACTCCCACATCCTGATAGGAGCAGGTGAACAGAGGGGATGATGCACACAAGTTCAATTCCACAAGTGGCCACCGGGGGAGCCCAGAATCCAATTTCACAACAATACACCTCATACACACACGGCTCCGCTCCGTACACCTCGCACACATTCAGTTCCGCTCTGTACACCTTGTACACACACAGCTCTGCTACATCCACACTGTAAATCCCTCCTGACCCCACACATAAGGCAGCTTACCATGGCAGCCAGCACAGCAGAGTCCTGCAATCCTTGGAGGTCCCGATCATGTGCCCCCTGACTCCTCCCCTCCTGTGACCTCATCACAGGTCCTGTTTGCACAGAGTAGCCAATATGTGGTGTGCTGCTCTGCGGGTGCAGGGATGACCGGCTGATATTGCACACCGTGGGTTGTGACTAAACTAACGGTCAGGTTGTGGGTTGTGAGCAGGGGCGCACGCACCGCACTAGTGGCACTCAGCAAATGTCAGGGATTATGGAGAGTCGGCACCAGGTGTTCTGACCGCCGCTCTGCCGCCCCCTGTCTTTCAGAGATGACTGCGCCTGAAGCAAAGAGCTCAACTTGCCCCATGATAGCGGCGCCCCTGGTCGTAGTCCTTGTGGAACACAATGTTGTCCTTTTCATACCCATAGTACTCGAGTGTACAAAGTAACTCGTCTTGTAGGATACTCACATATAGCTCAACATTGAGACCACCATAGATCCTGGTCAAGTATCTAATGCTTTTTGCTGTGAAATAACCCCATATCATCAGGCTTCCTCCACTGAACTTCACAGTTACTTAAATTTCTCAGTATCGATAGCCCTTTTTCCCTTGTTTTTCCAGATCCAGTTGCACCCATCAGTGCCTAGTCTATTGACTTTCATCTCAATGCTCCAAATCACCTGTTTCCAATCTTCTACTTTCCACTTTTTTGCAAACTCAAGCTGACGCTTCATATGATGATATTAAAGTTGAGTCTTCTTCCCCTTTTTTCAGGCCACCAATCCAGACGTGTGTAAAGTGCTTCGAACGATGCTCGCATCGACATCTGTGATCTCACTATTACTAAGCATATGAGCCACCTACAGTGCCATGTTTGTCGAACCAGAGCTGAATTGCTGACCCCAATATTTTACCTGGATGTCCACCTCTTGGCTTTTGAGTGGATGGAAAGACTTCATTTCATATTCTTCCAGCTGTCATGGCACTCATATGATGCAGTTTGGCAATTTGCTTGGCCAAGACACCGCTATCGATGAGCTGGATGATGCTATTTCTCTTTTCTTGGGAAATCGTCTTCATGGCTGCTCCTCCATTTGAACCAGTGACCTTTCAGGTGGGAAACAACCTAACACTACACTGAGCTATTAGGGAATGTGATAACAGGTTGTATTTTGTAGTATACAGGAAGAAAAATGTTTTTCCACTACAAGGAGCAAAACAGAATCAATGCAGTGACATGACAAGAATCTGCATAACTAATCATATGCTAAATAGTTACAAGTCAAATTTATGTATGAGATAAGCAAGAGCATTGTCTATAAAAGGATGGTAGTCTCACATTGGAAACAGTAATGGATGGTGAGATACGAAGCCTGAAAGTCAAAAGTTAAAAGCTTTGTTACCTTTTTGCGCAGTGTAGGACGGCACAGAGGAGGTTGTGATAAATCATTTTAGATTGAATTATCAAACAAGAGAAGTTCCTTCTCTCTAGAGAGGAGTAAATAGAATCAAGCTAAAATTAATTCTACTTGAATTTTACAAAAATTTGAATTTTTTGGTAATTCTTTCCGCAAAATAACATCCACTGGCTGCCATTTTTCTGAAATAATGCGCCATCTAAAGGTTAAAAAAATTAAAACTAAATCCTAATACACACCTCACTGCCCACGTATCCAGCCCCTTTGCTCCTCACCGTCAAACATCCTGTCCTCACTGCATCTTCTGATCCACGCTGCGAGCTCTGAAATCTTCGTGTCTCTCACACTGAGCTGAGACTTCGGCCTCTGATGAGGCACATGAGGACATTATGATACCTTAACCTTACAACCCTCCTGGGCCTCATCAGGTTCAAAAGTCTTGGAGATTTTAGTACGAGTGGATGGGGTCAGAAGATGCAATGATGACCAGATGGGTGACAGTGGGGAGCAGAGGGACCGGAAGTTAAGCAGTGACTTAAGTCTGAGGTTTTTTTATTTTTTACTTTTTATGTTTATTATGCATTGGGGTTTTGACAGACCCCAGGGTGTAAAAAGGAACATTAAATTTGCAGAAAATAAAGTCTCTGAAAATTTAATTTCCCAAGAAAAATTTTTCCTGATCCTCTCACAATAATACAGAGTAGAAATGGGAACCTAAACAGTTTCATCTACGGCAGTCATCTTCCCAGCAGTCAAGGCATGATAGCAGTTATCTTGAGGTATTAGGGAAATTTTGGGAGCTGCAACTTGAGAGGTACAAATTGGAGATTTGGAGATTTTTCGGAGACAAAAATTTTTGGGGGAAAAACAGTATTTTTTTCTTTGTTACGTAACTTTACAATATAAAGTCATACAACAAAGCTGATCCCACAGATGGAAGAATCTCAGATAATATTTTATATTCTAGATTTTTATGTCAACTGTTGACTTTCAATTTGTTAAACTGAAGGTCGAAGCAAAAAACATACATCAAAGCCGGCCAGAAACAGTCTCGTAACGTAATATTGCTGCTTGAAGTTTTCATTCCCACAGTTATTTGTTTAATAGAAATATTTTCCATGTCCCACCTGGTTCTGGCAGAAAGTCAAAATTTGCATTTATATGAGGTAGTTTATCAAAAATAACATACAGGACTCTGCTAAGTACATACTGCATTTTATTTGCGGGAAAACTGTTTGTGTTTAATGTGGGTTTTTTTTTTTTCTTAAATTAGCTTTAATGAAAGTGACTGAAAATTGTTGTTCTAAGCATTTGAAATATGCAACAAGGCCGGGTGGACCGACACGAGCATGTTTTCCATTATATGTTATCAGATCAGTCCAAAATAAGTACAAAAGTGAACAAGGGACTAGGGTAAATTAAAAAGATAAGAGAACTGTTAGCTAACAAGCAAAAAGGTCTTCAGACCCATAAAGTGAGTGATACAGCCATGGCGGAAAATATCACTTTCTTCAGATTTTCAGTTCATCTCAAATAGTTGAATGTTTGTTTTTATTTTTAATTATTTTCTGCCTTAGCTACACAACAGACCTTCACCAGATTTCAAGAGAGTTGCATGATTATTTTTTATGCTATAGGAGTCATATTAGGACAGAGAAAGTCCTTTAAATGTTGTATTTTATTTTATTTTTTTTATTTAATTAATATTTTATATAGAATAGAATAATTGCCCAAAAATCTTTAGACTTGATATGATAAAAATTGTAAAGACAATCCCTTTTTTTCAATAGAAAGCCCAAAGACCAACTGATCAACGTAGATCCTGTTTTTCTAACTAATGGCAATTATCTACAATGAGGAGGTAGGGTGGCCTGTTGAAGAGTGACTCAACTTTATTTTATTTAATTCTCTTCCAAACATTGAAAAGCTATGTGTTTCTAATATTCTTCATTTCCTTATTTTTCTCCCTTCTGTTCCAAAAAATGAGCTGCAGTGCTGCTTGAATTCCCAGTTTATGCTCCTTTATAAATTCCTTTTATCTGCTGCTCAGCAAGATCCGTACACTATATTAAAAGAAACTGTGTAGTGGACTTTCCCTGACTTAGCTTCTCTGAATTCTTGCACATACTAGGACAGGAGAAATTCCTGTACTTTGATTGCTTAAAAATAGTTTAAAGGGAATCTGTCATGTAAAAGCTACATTATTAACTTGAAGATATGGGGTTAACCTGCAGGTTAATAGCATTCTGACACCTTGCAGTGCCTGCACTGAGAGCCCTGCTGCCAGAAGGAAATTAATTTTATTACACCCCAGCAGGTTCGCTTTTTCAGTCACAGGGGTGGCATTCTCACAATTTCAGTCAACATTCTGTGTGGGTTCTCCATCCAGTGTCATGCCCTGGCATTGACTGATAGTCGGCTCTAATGCTGAACCTGCTGTCAGTCAATGCCACAGGAGTGGTGACAAGCACTGTTCACTGTACACTGAGTGGTTACCGAAACTGTTCCAGTATGACCGGAAGAGACCAAAAAATGACAAGAGGGCAGCAACCTATCAAAGGGATCAATCTAGAGCATACTGTGACAACACAACATTTATTCTTAATTATGACAGACGTATTTTACAGCAGGTCAAGAGACATAGGTCATTGTTCATATGAGCCTGAATATTGACTCTTAAATTTATGTTTGTTATGGCTTATTGTGGTGCTATCCCTGGAAGACAAGGACCAATGGTCATTGAACAATCAATATTTGCTAATATGTTGATTACCCATTGTATCAGCCCATGCAACTTATTGACCTGCAAACATTGAGGACAAACTATGCAGATTGATTGAGTACTCGAATTATGAGAGTTGACCTCATCCCATCTTCCCCCTGACCTGTGGATGATCGCCTGAATGACAGATGTAGGTATAAAAAGGGACCTCTATCCCTCTTCAGAGAGACTCTACAGATCAGCAGTGAGGGAACCATGGCTCCAACGAGAGGAATACAGATTTAAGACTCCACATGACTGTAGCCAAGACACCATGGCTCTAACTAGAGGAATACAGATTTGACTCTACAGGATGTCAGCTTAAGGGACCAAGGCCCCAGCTGGAGGAATACAGATCTAATCCATTGACCATCACTGAAGCCATGGAGACATTTGGCGAAGCCACGTTGGGGCAATCAGGTCACTTAGCCCCATGGAGACATCTGGAAAAGCCATGTTGGGACAACAAGGTCACCTGGCCCCATGGAGACATTCAGGGAATCCAGGTTGGGACAATCAGGCCACCTGGCCCCATGGAAACATTTAGAGCAGCCAGTTTGGGACAATTACGTCACCTGGCTACGTACCTCAAAGGACTGTCATGTTCCTAAGCTTGCTGCAACCCCCTCTCTGTGGATGTCTGCACAAAGCGGGGTGACACTGGTTTGGATAGTTTGCCCTGGAAACCCTGAAGTCACAGATGTTCTAATTCCGGGCAAGCCAGTCTGTCATTTGCATCATATTGTGTACTTGTTGAGACTGTACTATATGTTACTGTCTGTTTTATGGGTTCAATAAAGTATTGAACTGTTTTACTCTCAACTTGTATTGCCTGAGTAGTATTATGCCCACATGGGGCAGGAGTGCGGGCGTTCAGTTGGATGAGCCCTGGTCCATGTGGTCTTTCTACAGACAGCAGACAATAGCACCCACTGACCCTCGTGTCTCCAAACATACCATAAATAATCTAAAGAGCAACATAGAAAAGAAGTATGCCAAAGATAGGGATCACCTATAAATAATCAATATTTATTGCCTCAAAAAATGCAATTAAAAACAATTAAAAACACCTAATGACTGTGACTATAAGAGCGCGCCTGCCGGGAGGAGTAAAGTTAATTTCCTCAGGGCCCTCAGTGTGGACACCGCATGGTGAAAGAACTCTATTAACCTGCAGATTAAAACCGTTTCGGCAGGTTAATAGTGTTATTTTACATGACAGGTTCCCTTTAAGGATTTTGCCAAAATAGCAGCTGGAAGGGGCTTATAAAGGAGAATGAACTGGGCATTGAAATGCTACAGTGTTTGGGAACCAAGAAAGCAAAATAGGATTATATGCTATATTACAAAGATTCTTAACTTTGCAATGAATGGAAGATGATTGCATACAAAAGTTTAAGGCTGGTTATACATTCCCTTTGAAACAGAAACTGAAATAGATGGAAAACTTTACAAAACATGAACAAACAGGGTCAACCTAACGAAGAGTTACCTTTGAGAGTAGCTTTCCTCACTGACTCAATCAATCATAATATTAAAAACACCTGCCTACTTTACTTAGGTCTTCCTTGTCCTTAGGCCCTCAAACAATTTTGAGCCCTGAGATATGGACTTTATAAAACCTCCGTAGGTGCCCTTTGGTATCTGCCGTAAGACTTTAGCAACAGATTCTTTAATTCCTAAAAGTTGTGAACTCTATGAATTAGATTTTTTCCAGTACCTCCTACAGATGCTTGATCATATTGAGATCTAAGGAATATGAAGACCAAGTCAAGGCATTGAACTATTTATCATGTTCTTCAAAGCCATTCCTTAATAATATTTGCCTGGGGGCTCAGTGGCTGTAAGTGTCGGGCTAGAGTGCCAAATATTGCTCATATAAGAGGGTGGTGGCCCACCAGAGGATTCTTCTGTTCGCCCTTGAGGCAGTCCAAGCCTGGGTATAACTAGTGATTTGAGCTTCTGGATATAAATCCCACCATGGACAACATCTGCAAAGAGTTTGCTTAGGTTTCCTTTGAGTACTCTGGTTTCCTCCCACAACCCAAAGACAAGAAATTTAGATCATGATCTCCAATGGGGACAGTGATGATAATGTCTGTAAAGTGTTATGGAATGTGAAGGTGCTATATAAGCAAACATCAATACTTGCAGTGTTGCAGGAATTGTCACAATTTGGTGCTTTTCTAAGTTGAACACATTCTTTACGCTTGCCCGTTTTTTTCATGCTTCCAATACAACAACTTCAAGAACTGACTGCTACAGTCCACCACTTTATGGGCGCCATTGCCTTGAGATAATCAATGTTATTAATTTATCAATTATATTTAAATATGTTATGGCTGATCAATGTACTATAAATACTTTTTCCAAGGAAAAGTAGCTTTCTCGCTCATCGGATGGTGCCAAATACCTGGAACACAACTACAACTCCAACCTAGCCCACTTCAATAAATCCCAACTTCAGATTTTTATATGGATGACAAGCATAAAGGGAATCTGTCAATGGGTTTTTACTGTATAATCTGACAGCATCATTCAGTAGAGATAGAGACCATGATTCCAGTGATGTGTCACTTGCTGAACTGCTTGGTGTAGTTTTGATGAAATCCCTGTTTTCTCTTCTGCAGATGTACCCGTGACAGAATGCTGAGCAGTGTATAACCCCGCCCACACCCCTGATTGGCAGCTTCTTTTGTACACTGCCACAAGCTACCAATCAGTGTTGGGGGCAGGGTTAGACAGACTAGCTGGACTGTCTGGCACTAGACACTTAGTCCTGCAGTGATAATCTCCTTATGATAAAACACTGATTGTATTGAAACTACAGCCCACACATTAACACATCAGTGGAATCAGGGTCTTTGCCTGTACATCATTGTACTCTCAGATTACATAGCAAAAAAACTTGCTGACATACTCACTAAAGCACCAGTATTCAGTTAGGCAAATGAAGAGAGACAATACAGAAAAATATTTTTGTTCTAGGTGTAGACCATCAGGTCAGTATTGGTCTTCTCAAAGAGGTCTTTTTTTCAGAGGTTTTACCACATATTCAATATCATTGATAAATAATGTCCACATTTCATGCCCCCAAGATCTATTGTGTTGACCACGAGTCAGAAGAATCTCATCCCGGAGCATTTGTGCAAAGTTTTTCGGTACAAAAATAGGAAACAAAATCCTGTAAACAATTGACTGTAAGATAACACCAAATGTTTAACTTTCCATATACAATATGATTCCACAAAATATTTTGTTTAATTTAGTTTAGCTTATGTTGTTAACCACAAGGTTAACATAAAGGTGAACATGGGGCCATGTCCTTCTTGTCACACCCTGGGGCTCGCAAAACATAACACATTAACTAGAATGTAAACTTGGCATTCGCCACCCGCTGTATAAGAATGCTGCTCATATTTGTATCACTGGTGTTTACGTTACCACAATGACACACGGTTTATGTGACCCGATCCTGGACTCCCCAGGATTCTTGTTTATATGCTTTTTAGCAGTGTTATAATTTAACAATCAGCATTGCTGATTTAGCTTTCGTTGACTAGTAGCATTTCAGGAGGTGTCCTCAGTAGGAAATGACTCCCATGGGGTGAGAGAACACGGTTCATTGGATACTTTTAGGTTAGGTGCAGATGAGAATGTATACTCTCATCTGAGGGAATCGGGTTGATTATGCAAATCACACTCTGATCAAAAGCATTGTCTGATCCAATTCTCTTGGGTAAGGAGAGGAAGGAGAAAACAATGTCTCTATGTTCTCCTTTCTGTCAGTCCGTAGAATTCGTACGGCACTCATATGTCATTCGAGTGGAGTCCGACGTTCTCCATGGACTTATTGACTTGCATGGCCGAGTGCGAACCTAATATTTGATCAGACTCAGGCATGCTTTGTCCAGCACCATCCTAGTAAAATATCTAACATGTGCACATCCCCATAGAATTACATTGGTCCAAGTTTGAGCCAATGTTTTGTCTTGAACAAAAAATATGGTTATGTGCACAAGTCCTTCTTGTTAACATATTGACAACCCAGGACATTAAAGGGCTTGTTTCTTCAGACCATATATATGAGCTATCCATCAACTAGGTTATCAATGTCCTGATATCTGTAACCATTACTGATCAGCTGTTATTTGCTCCGGTGGTAGTTGAACCTATGATAACCTATGGGGCTGTTTACATGTCCATTTTTTTCCTCAGATCAAGTGGAAAGTGCAAAATGATGGAAATTATTAATCAGAGTGTCAGATCAAAAATGGGAATTCTATAGGTCTGTGAAAAAATCAGAAAGCACTTGGATGACATTGACATCTGTCTGTTTTTCACTGATTGATATGTGGAGAAACTTTTTTTTTAATTATCAGTGAAACAAACTGCTGAAACGTTGATGAAACTCATTCCTGTTAGGCTCATGTGGTGAGGTAGATCCTTAACCCCAAGGTCTTGGTGGGTACATAGGTCAGGGAGTCAGTGCAGGAGGCACATGAGTCATGCAGGAGAAAGGTAGCAGGATTACTGGAAGCTGCAGGCTGTCAGGAGATGTCCTGGATGCAAAAACAGGAAGGAGAAGGAAGTACTGGAAGCCGCAGGCTGACAGTAGACATCCTGGAGACCACAGACAGGAAGCAGAGGTACTGGAAGCTGCAATCAGACAGTAGACATCCTGGAGACCACAGACAGGAAGCAGAGTTACTGGAAGCCACAGGCTGACAGTAGACATCCTAGAGACCACAGACGGTAAGCAGAGGTACTGGAAGCTGCAGGCTGTCAGGAAATGTCCTGGAGATGAAAACAGGAAGCAGAAGGAAGTACTGTTAGCCACAGGCAGACAGTAGACATCCTGGAGACCACAAACAGGATGCAGAGGTACTGGAAGCTGCAATCAGAGAGAAGATGTCCTGGAGATTAAAGACAGGAAGCAGAGTTACTGGAAGCCACAGGCTGACAGTAGACATCCTGGAGACCACAGACAGGAAGCAGATATACTGGAAGCTGCAATCAGACAGGAGATGTCCTGGAGACCAAAAACAGAAAGCAGAGGTACTGGAAGTCATAGGCAGACAGTAAACATCTTGGAGACCACAGACAGGAAGCAGATGTACTGGAAACTGCAAACAGACAGGAGATATCCCGAAGATCAAAGACAGGAAGCAAAGTTACTAGAAGCTACAGGCAGACATGAGATGTCCTGTAAATCACAGAAAGGAAGCAGAGTTACTGGAAGTTACTGCTGCAGGCAGACAGTAGATATCACACAGACCACAGACAGGAAGCAGAGGTAAGGGAAGTTGCAGGCAGAGGGGAAATGTCCTGGAGACCACAGATAGGTAGCAGAGGCGCTGAAAGTTGCAGGGTGTCAGGAGACATCATGGAGACCGAAGACAGGTAGCAGAGGGACTGAAAGACACTGGCAAAAAGGACTCAAAGTTGTTTCTTTGTTTAACTTTAGGCGTTTAAAGAAAATCAAGAAAAATAAGAATTTTTAGAGCACATACATACATACATACATTTTTCAATTCCCTGCACACTACACATTAGAAAACATGGGTTTGGATGGAACTGTCTTGCCATTCCTGCAGTCTCTTTTTCCAGTAAAAGTCCAGTGATTTGAATTAGCATGGCTCAAAGCCTCAATAATAAACCAATGATTGATCTGCCTAGGAAAACTATTAGATTGCTGCTGTACAAAGTGTGAATTTAAGGTGTACATTTCATGGGTCACAGAGAGGTGCGTCCGTCATTCCGAAAACATCCTATTCTGTCAGTGCGGAAGGAAGATTGACAAGTGCAACTGTGGATGGAATAAAAGGGACAATTGCAGAACTATATTGCTCATTTTTTAGTTGCATATTTATTTCACATTTTTACTGTAGATTTCAATAAGAGAAATGCTATAAAACATCACACAACTGTGAGGTCTTAGTGACAAATACATAACAAGTATGGGAAATGCTGGAAACTGGAAAAACGTGACCTCTCTTTCCTAGAAACACTCTAGTCCATGGGCTTTGACTGATTTTGCAGTTCAGTCACATTCACGTGGCTATTAGCCTTGAGTATGTAGTATAGAAACCTTATCTGTTCTAAGAATAAGGATATGTTCAGCGTTTTTTATTTGTTGCTTTTTTTCCTACAGGAAAGAAGATGCTTTTTTACACTACCAGCAAAAGCTCTGAGAGTTTAGAAATCTCCTGCACACGCTTGTTCTTTTTTTTTCTGACTGAACTTGAGAACTGTCGTCTTTTTGAAATCAGCAGTGAGTCAATTCTTTCAGCATTTTTGCAGCTTTTAACCCATAGAAAGCAATTAGAAAGTGCAAACAATGCAGCAAACAAGTTCTGCTGTGTTTTTGCATCCTTCTTGCTGAGATTTTAGTGAATAAAATTAACTTTATTCAACATGTACTGTAGAGAATACACACATGTAATACACAGGAAAAAAAAGCAGCAAAAACTCAAGAAAAAAGCAGCAAAAAATGCAGCAAAACCTGGTTTTCGAAAGCAGCATTTTTACTGCCAAGAGAGCAGGTTGGGGATGGAGAAAAAAAAAAAAAAACAGTGTGTGATCATAGCGTAAGGCTTCCTTGGAGAAGGTTATATAAGCAGATAGACTGTTAGGCCACGTTCACACTATCAGTATTTAGTCAGTAATATACATCAGTATTTGTACCCTAAATCAGAAGAGGAACAATCAGAGGAAAAGTATAATAGAAACACATGCACCACTTCTGTATTTCTCACCCACTCCTGGTTTTGGCTTACAAATACTGATGTAAAATACTGACCAAATACTGAACGTATGAACGTGGTCTAACAAGATAGCTAGATAGGATATGAAATAGATAGATAGATATATTAATAGATAATAGATAGATAGAGGATAGATATATTAATAGAAAGATAATAGATAATAGATAGACAGATAATAGATATATACATAGATAGATAAAAGATAGATAATAGATTGATAGATAATAGATTGATAAATAGATGATAGATAACAGATAGATATGAGATAGATAGATGATAGATAGATAAAAAGAAAACAAAAAGCAGCACCAAAAGAAAACAAAGGGTGCAAAAAATCCTTCCAGGTGTATACCAAACCTCATGCTATTATCCAGAAAAATGAAGGCAGCACTCCAATAGAAAAAAATATGTATAACTTATTGGCCCATGTGTGACGTTTCAGTCCAAGATGTGGCTTGGCTTGAGAAAGGTCCACATCTTGGACTGAAACGTTGCACATGGGCCAATAAATTATACATATTTTTTCTATTGGAGTGCTGCCTTCATTTTTCTGGATAATAGATAGATAGATAGATAGATAGATAGATAGATAGATAGATAGATCGATAGATAGATAGATAGATAGATGATAGATACATAGATAGATAGATGATAGATAGATAGATAGATAGATAGATAGATAGATAGATAGATGATAGATACATAGATAGATAGATGATAGATAGATAGATAGATAGATAGATAGATAGATAATAGATAGATAGATAGATAGATAGATAGATAGATAGATGCATAGATAGATAATAGATGATAGATAGATAGATAGATAGATAGATAATAGATAGATAGATAACAGATAGATAATAGGTAGATAGATGATAGATAGATAGATAGATAGATAGATAGATAGATAGATAGATGATAGATAGATAGATAGATAGATAGATAATAAATAGATAGATAGATAGATGCATAGATAGATAATAGATGATAGATAGATAGATAGATAGATAGATAGATAGATAGATGATAGATAGATAGATAGATAGATAGATAGATAGATAGATAGATAGATGATAGATACATAGATAGATAGATGATAGATAGATAGATAGATAGATAGATAGATAATAGATAGATTGATAGATAGATGCATAGATAGATAATAGATGATAGATAGATAGATAGATAGATAATAGATAGATAGATAACAGATAGATAATAGATAGATAGATAGATAGATAGATAGATAGATAGATAGATAGATGCATAGATAGATAATAGATAACAGATAGATAGATAGATAGATAGATAGATAGATAGATAAACAGAAGAAAAATATTAATAAATCCTATTTCCCAGGATCCGAAATGACTTCAGAGTCGCACAAAGAAAAAATAGCTTTTAACCATAGAAAGTAATTACATTACATGTAGCCTAAATAACATGAAATGAGTAAATTTACTTGTATGATGGATGTAAATTGTCGCTAATTAGTAATTTCATTAAATTAAAATCTATGTGAAGGGGAGATAAATATAGTTTTCAGTCTTTGAGTGATTACATTGATTTTCTACGGTGTACAGTTTGGCTGGAAATGATCTGTAAACTTGTTCTTTTAAATAAATTTTAAAAAGTTTAATTGAATTGTTAGCAGTTTTTCTTTATCAATTAACAAAGTACAAAACTAACTAAAAGAGAGGAATCCAAATCACATCAATATTTGGTATGATTGCCTTTGCCTTCAAAAGAGCATCAATCCTTTTAGCTGTACTTGGACTAATTTCTCTACACATCCACCCGGACTCCTTACTCGGAGACTGCTACCCGGAGACGCTCACCCAGAAACCCTTTCCCGGATACCCTCAGTGGGTACAAAGGTGAGTTTGTGGAAGATAGTTTAATTTCACAGGTCATATACTATGGCAAAACTGACCACAGCAACACAACACAAAGGTAGTTATACCGCATCGGCAAGCTGTCTCTAAGGCAAACGTTTCAAACAGACTTGGATTTCAAGATGCGTTGATCAAACTCTTTTGAAGAAGCACCAAGAAATGGGAAACATTAAGGACTGTAGATACAGTGGTCAGTCAACAAAACTTACTTCAGCAGTAGTGTTGAGCGATACCTTCCGATATTCGAAAGTATCGGTATCGGATTGGATCAGCCGATACCAGCAAAATATCGGATCTCGCCGATACCGATACCAATACAAGTCAATGGGACACAAATATCGGAAGGTATCCTGGATGGTTCCCAGGGTCTGAAGGAGAGGAAACTCTCCTTCAGGCCCTGGGATCCATATTCATGTAAAAAATAAAGAATAAAAATAAAAATATGGATATACTCACCCCTCCGGCGGACCCTGGACCTTAGCGATGTAACCGGCAGCCTCCGTTCCTAAGAATGCAGAGTGAAGGACCTTCGATGACGTCGCGGCTTGTGATTGGTCGCGTGACCGCTCATGTGACCGCTCACGCGACCAATCACAAGCCGCGACGTCATCGCAGCTCCTACACTCACTGCATTCTTAGGAATGGTGGCTGCCGGTTACACCGCTAAGGTCCAGGGTCCGCCGGAGGGGTGAGTATATGCATATTTTTTATTTTTATTCTTAATTTTTACATGAATATGGATCCCAGGGCCTGAAGGAGAGTCTCCTCTCCTCCAGACCCTGGGAACCATATGCTGGGAACTTCCGATTCCGATTTCCGATATCACAAAAATATCGGAACTCAGTATCGGAATTCCGATACAGCAAATATCGGCCGATACCCGATACTTGCGGTATCGGAATGCTCAACACTATTCAGCAGATGTAAAACACACTATGATGACTTCATTTTGCTATTGGAAAATGTCCAGCAGTGCCATCAGCTCAGAACTGGCAGCGACCAGTGGGACCCAGATACATACATCTACTGTACTGAGAAATCTTACAGAAGTTGTCTTCATTGAAAACTTGCAGCCTAAACCAATACCAACATGGAAACAAGGCAATTGACTCATCTATACACAAAAAATATAGGAATTTAGGTGCAGAAAAATGCCAAGAGGTGTTTAGGAACAATAAGTCAAAATTTGAAAAATGGGCTGCAACATAAGGTAGCTTACCACAGGACTGGAGAGTGGTACAATAATGAGTGTCTGTAGGCAGCAGTGAAGAACAAAGGATGTGTTTGCAAAGAGTTGTCTGAATTTCAGGAATTATTAGTGGGGATTTTGGACAAAATCAATGGTGTCACAATTATAGGCAGATAAAATGATATTGTCTCAAAATCAATAAGTTTGCCTGGGACTTGCGCAAACCTATATCCACAGAAGATCTGCAGTCAGGTCTCTGAGATGTTTGGAACAACCTCCCTGCCGAGTTCCTTCAATAACTGTGTGCATATGTGCTAAGAAGAACTGATGCTTTGAGTGTTTTTTAAGGCGAAGGAAGTCAGAGCAAATAATAATGTGATTTTGATTTCACTTGTTCTTTCATTTTGCATTTTGATAATTGATGAAACATAAGCCAACAACACTTCTGTGTGACAAGGCTCATTAAAGAGTCAATATTGACTTTTAGGATTGCTACTTCCAATAGGTGGCACTCGAGTTCTAGTCCTCCTCCTCTCTGAAGAGACAATTTGCATATTTCCCAGAAGAGCATTCCCGGCTGAAAAGTCTCCTCACCTCGGCATGTCAGTCTTGACGTGTCCCTCTCCGCAACGATGAACGTTACTCCTTGGATCTATTGTATCAAATAATTATTTCATGAAATAAAATGCAAATGAAGTATATAAAAATCATACAATGTGATTTCCTGGTTTTTACTTTTAGATTCCGTCTCTCACAGGTGAAGTGTACCTACGATAAAAATTACAGCCATCTCCATTCTTTGTAGGTGGGAAAACTTGCAAAATTGATAGTGTATCAAATAGTTTCCCCATTGTATAAATTGCCATATACAATCTATAGATATATACAGTATATATGAATAGACTATACAAATCACAAATGTTTATGCTTTTCTTAATTCAATAAATATGTCAATTTTCATTGAATGAATAAATAGAAAAAAAATATTTATAGATAGCAAAAATGATTTTGAAAGAAAAATAAAACCTTTAAGACATTGATTAAATTTGCAAGATTCTTTTAGAGAAATATATGAATATGTTATATATTATGTTCTAGTTATTTTTATAATGTATTACCTTTTACCTGTTTAATATTTTTCTCATTTTACAAAATACTATTTTTATATTAATTTATTTATTTCAGTTTCTATTATTTTAGGAATTTATTTTTATTATTTTATTTTCCATTTTTTTCAATATACAACCCAAGCAATCTTTGATATTTTAAAAAACATGACTATTTAAATATTTCTGGAAATTACACACTTTCCCATTGAAAGTATTTATTTATTTATAATTATTTTTAAGCCGAATTGATTACAGCTAAATTTGATTGCAAAAGCCCCAAATAAGAATATTAAAAAATAACAATTTTAAAAATGGAAAGGAGCATTAAAGCTTAAGCACAACTCGGCAGTGTGACACGTGTACGGCGGAGCGAGCGTAACATGGAATTATAATATATCAGAGGCTAACAAGTTGTTAAAATATTTGATTGTAATTATAATTTCGACTCAATTGGTTTATGCCGCCTGTCATGTTATAAAAAAGGGGAAAAAAATGTTATCTACAAAAAAAAGCCCCGTAGTGTTGAGTGCACAACAGCTGATATCAGACGATAAAATAGATTTTAGCTGCCTATGTTCACAGATATTTAAGTGTTATGGCTTGAAGGTCAACTTGGCTGTCTTACTGTAAATGAAAGACTATGAAATGAAGAGCCAAATAGAAAGTTTTTGAAGATTTCTCTCTACAAATCAAAACCCGGCAGTTTCGTACTGAGAACAAAAGGAGCATATTAAACACCAAAGTTTATCAAGACAAATTAGGTCCTAGCTTCAAATTTTCTTTAATCTTATGCATCTGAACATTTTTTCGCCTCATGCTGTTTTCCCTAGTTAAATGCTAAAATGAATTCCAGCCAATACCATTGACTTCCTCTCGAAAAAAAAATATTGAGAGACATAATAAAAAATTAATTACTTCCCCTAATTTCCATATGATTCTTTAAAAAGATGTAAAATTCATTTAAAGTAAGTGGTGACTTTGTCTTTGAAGATCACGACAATTAACATGGATCAAAGCTTAGGTTCTGTAATGATGATAGCTCATTAGCATAATGAAATTAACTTCCAGACAAGAATCTTTAATAGGTACAACAAAAAGTCTTTTAATAATACTCCAGAAAAATTATGTATTTGTTAGCAGTACAACAGATTCATACTTTCTATTTAATTAATAAGTTGGTAATTAACTCTTTTCCTAAACAATGTACATTTATAGTTAACATCTGCTGGTAGATAATGGTTCCAACTAGTATCCGGGAAGCTTTGAAACCTCCACTATTCACATCTTAGAAAAAAAATATCACTTTCTATTTGCATCTGTAATTTTGCAATTACTGCAAAGTTAATCCGAGAAACTTTTTTTTTTTTTGAAAGCCCGAATAGATCATTGATGTCAATGGAGTAGGGAAGTCAATGTAATTGTTTTATTTATCTCCACACTTTCATAGACTTTAGAATGGATTTAGATGAAATTGTAAAAGACAGAATTCATGTCCTTCTGAAGTTCTGTTTTCTTTCAACTTTTTTTTTTTTTTTTTTTGAGGCTGCCAAGGGGATAAAAAAAAAAGTTTTGTGAAGTCGGTAGAAACATATGGGGAGCACTTGATTTGTCATAACCCAATAAAACATTGACACAAATTAAATGAATAGAAGCTGTATCTATAATTATCCACAGAGCAAAGGATTTCACAGAAGCTGATAAGGCAACATGCTGAATTTTCACGACAAAATAAGCCTAGGGTGCTCTCAGGATAAAATTCTGACCGGCAGCCCAAACCTAGCATTAAAGGCAAGGATATCTAAACCATGAAATCATGAATTAATGGTCTATCACTGCTCACTTGCAATATACTTTAAGGGGTAGTTCCAGATTAGTAAAGTGATGCATATGCCAACACGTCAAGTGTTTTTCTGTTCGTAGCACTGGGGTAGTGCTTCTAATGTAAGGTCAATGCCCCCGGTATTATACTCACCCTCCCACGTCTTCACCTTTCTCCAGTGCTGTTCCGGTCTTGCGGCACCATCTTGTGGCTAGAACTTCTGACTGCCCACAAGTCAGAGATTACGTCACGAGCTCTCAATGCTAGTCTACGAGAGCCAGAACAAATCTTGTAGGCAAGACTTGTGTGGTACTGTTCTCTCACTGAAATGCTGAAGCAATCCGGCAAGTGACAAACCGCCGGAGACCGACTGGGAGCAGTGGTGATAAAAGGTGAAGATGGCGGCAGGTGAGTACAAGACTAGGGTCAGGAAGCTTAGCTTAGAAGCACCACTCTAGCTGTAAAATTAAATGCTGGAGTGGTGCTTTGATGTCTAGGAGGGATTCAGACCTCGGGGACCTCTACTGATCCTCAATATATAGGGACTGCAGCACCACTTTATGGTTTTCCATGCACAGCTGTACACCAAAATCTTGGTTGTACAGGGAACTGCAGTCAGCCCTCCCTAATAAAAGTGCACCCTAATGGGGCAGAGCAAAAATGAAGCCAAAATTGTAATTTACTAAGTTACTTTTAACATTTAGCTCAAAGGCATGAAAATACAGGTTGAAGAAATTGCAGTTTCATATAGGAGTGTGAGGATGCCCAATATCTCTTCTGCTGTGGAAAAAAAATAGTTTTCGTGGCCCCTCCTACCCTCCACCAACATTTTTCACAGACATTTCCCTTTCATAAAGGCTACACATCCTTCATGTCACATCTTCACCTGGATATGCTCCTGTAATGTCTGCTTCTGCTTCAAACATATATTATGGGGTTTTTTTTGGGTTTTTTTAAACTCCTGTCATTCTCGCTTTCAGCGAGACTCAGATGTGGGGTAATGATTTCTAATGAAGACTCGTCCCAGTAGATGATGCTTTGGTGCACGAATATTTAATTAAAATCCTTTTTCCAAAAGAAACCTAGCATTCTTGGAACTTCCCAAATGTTTCAAGAGAGTTGGAAAATATATCAACTATTGGTCATCCAACCAGTGATTGATCAGAGGTTGTTTAACTGCTATGATGTCCAGCAATCAACTATGCAAATTGCCTCTTCAGAGAAAAAGAGGACTTGAACTCTACAGCGCCACCTGTTGGAATTAGCGATCCTACAAGTCACAATCAACCCTTTAATGAGTCGTGCAATATGACTTAGGATAAAAGCCAAATCAGTATCTCAATTCGCAGACACGGTGCTTTGGGCTGTTGGCCCTCGTCAGTGCGAAGCATGAGAACTGATTTGGCTAGGTCAGAAGCTCTGGACTGAGGTCTAAGCGGTAAGGTTTCTCGTTGTGGAGAGTGACATACCAGCTCTGGCTTGTCAAGGTAAGAAGGTTTATTCGCTGTGCAATGCTCCTCTGGGAAATTTAATATGCAAATTGCCTCTTCTGAAGAGTTCTCATGCTTTGCACTGACGAGGGCCAACAGCCAGAAACACCGTGTCTGCAAATTGAGATACTAATTTTGGCTTTTATCTTAAGTCATATTGCAAGACTCGTTAAAGGGTTGATTGTGACTTGTAGGATCGCTACTTCCAACAGGTGGCGCTATAGAGTTCAAGTCCTCTTTTTCTCTGAAGAGGCAATTTGCATATTAAATTTCCCAAAGAAGCATTGTACGGCGAATAAGCCTCCTTACCTTGACAAGCCAGAGCTGGTATGTCACTCTCCATAAGGAGAAACGTTACCCCTAAGACCTCAGTACAGAGCCTCTCACCTAGCCAAACCAGTTTTCATATTTTGCACTGACGAGGGCCAACAACCTGAAACACCGTGTCTGCGAATTGAGATGCTGATTTTCACTCTTATCCTAAGTCATATTGCATAACTTGTTAAAGGGTTGATTGTGACTTGTAGGATCACTACTTCCAACAGGTGGCGCTATAGAGCTCAAGTTCTCTTTTTCTCTGAAGAGGCAATTTGCATATTAAATTTCCCAGAGGAGCATTGTACGACGAATAAGCCTCATTACCTTGACAAGCCAGTGCTGGTATGTCACTCTCCACAAGGAGAAATGTTACCCCTTAGCAATCAACTAATCTACAAGTATCTTTAGCAGCGAAATGTTCAACGTATCACCAACACAGTGAAAAACAAGTATTACATGATGTCCTTTGAAATTATTATGTAATTTATTTGGATGCAGGGTCTTTCAGACATTTGTGTTGCCATCCTCTAATCTGGATAGTCAATAGAAGCTCTGAATGATGGAATAGACCCTTCTAAGTCATTTTCTCCTTTTTTTATTGAAGAGTATTGTTAGACTTGGGCTTCATACACACAACGAAGGCCATAGAACCTGCCATACTACAGATTAAAATCACCATCTTGCAAAATCCAAGGGAGCCTGTCACAATTTTCTAACAATGGATTTTGTATGTTACAGCATGGTCACATTGACTTCCATGGTTGCTATATTATGGTTTCATAAAACTTAGACTCTTTACAGAGTTATATTATGGGTATGTAGCTGAGGTGTAATGAAGCGTTTTTCCTGAACAACTGTTTGAAGCTTCCTTTCCAGAATTCGGGCATAAAACCATCACTTCTATCACATATGAGCAATTTGCAAAACATTTATAAGGAACCTAGTTCTGTAGAAGGTTTAGGAAAATGTTCATTTGTGGCTTTAAAAGTATAAAAGATTCTTAGTTCTGAATTCCCATCACCAAAAAAAAAAGTTCCCTGTTATCTCTGAAGTGTTTAATTATTGAAATGAGCTGTAATGGTATCCTGGATGACTGCCGAGGTCAATGCATGCAACGTGAAATCAAGATACAAGCTGTAGCTCTGAGATCTGCAATGTCTTAGACTCCGGCAGGAAGAAAACCCACACACTTTTTCTCAAGCATTTTGTGTGTGATAGGTATCCCGATAGAAGCTCTTTGCTTGTTTTGCGGTAGACTGACGGTGCTTGCTTGTTTTAACATAAGCCAAAAAATGTACTGGTGACCACCGTGACACTACGTTTCCCATGCCCTGAGCATTCCTTCTCCTAGATCCCAGGCATTTCTCTTGCTTGCAATCCAGGATGTTAGCGAACAAAATTCCAAGAGACACATGTGGGGGGGTTAGGACATTCACAAACAGTAAAAAAGAACAAAAAAATATCAAAAGTGATGCAGTATCTCCTGAGTTCACTTTATTACTTGCTGTTTTGCAACAGGAAATAGATGTTTACAGAGTTAAACGATGTGAATAATATATTTTTCTTAACTATCTCACATTAATTGTTTAAAGGGCCTTTCCACTCATAACTTAAAAATAACCATACATTATTAAACCAGAATAGACCAGTAGTTAAAGCTTGATCTGGAGTTTAACGGGGTTGATTACTACATCTACATCTGGGACCATATTGAAATTAGTTTAAAAATGGGTCCACGGTGGTCACAAAATAAAAAAAAAATCATGTATTTACCTACCGCACTTCCTTCACTCCTCTGTATCGCATGCTGTGTCTAAAACTGGTCTCGTGCCTTCAACTACAGGCAAGGGTTATCAGATGACTGCTGCAGCTAATCAGCAGCTACTGATTGGCAGTAGCGGTTATGTTCCATCTAAGCTGGAATAAACTGTCTCCTAACTCTTTCTTATGGCTGAGATGGAATGGTAAAGATCATTTGGAGGATGTCGGCAGTGGCATGGAGGAATGCTGAGGGTCTTGTTGATGTGCCTGTCTTCTCCTTTTGTATTTTAAGACTACCGTGGGCACAATCTACATGGATTTAGGGAGCCATTGGACCTTTTAGGAACCTTATTCTGACTCATAAATATAATCCCATACTGCATTCGATTCGTTCAGATAAAAAATTGTATGCATCATCTAGATAAATAGCTTTGCAGTGTCTAGAATATGAATACTGCATACACCTAGAACAACAACACCCAAATAAATCAATCATAACAGCCCAATGAAGTTTGGTGACCATTAATGCGGCAAAATATTGCATCCTTGGTGGTCTATTAGGTAAAGGAGCAATGAAAAAACTAATAATCTAGGGTAGTTAAGGGGTTATTGCTTCCAATGCCAATGTTCTTGGGAATGAAAGAGTTAGTGCTAACACTGCAACTGGACTAGAGCAAGAAAAGGGTCGGAGGTTTCATTTCTATGTCTAGGGCAAAGTAGGAGTTAGTACCTGCATCACTGGTTGTCTATTGCAACAAAATCAGTTAAAGTCTGCATCCCTCATAATCATCGTTGTGGTGAAAAGATTTGAGATTGACTCAAATTTTGTTTTTTTCACAGAGTTTGCTACTTAAATGTTTTTAGATCTTTAATAGTGATGAGCGAGCACTAAAATGCTCCGGTACTCATTACTCGAGTTGAGCAATTCGTAATGCTATAATGGAAGTCAATGGGAAACTTGAGCATTTTCATGGTGCCCCCATCTTCCCCGACTGGAGGGAGGCTAAAAATTGCTGAAAAAAATGTAAACAGTTCTGAAATAGCATGAGGAAGACCCCTGAAATCATCTCTGAATCCCAGGTATGTGCTGAGAACAATGTTGTCAGACTATTAGGCCACTTTTACGAACTGACAATAAAATATACAAAACTGAAGATAAAATGGATTTGAGTAGAAAAAATATTAAGAAACATTTCCAGGGTAATGACTTGTATATAAGGCAAAACAAATAAATGAAAAAAAAATGCTCCTCCACACCTTGAGCTATGGGTTGCTTTAGAAATCCAGCTTGCACCTCTGACTTCTAGTTCATGCAGGGGGTTACTACTTGAGAATTCAGATATTTGTCATCCCTGATGCCACCATGGGCCACCACAGTGTTTATTCTTAATTATGCCAGATGTGTTATTCAGTAGTCCCAGGGACATGAACTATTGTTCATATGAGCATTAATATTGACTCTTGGTGTAGATTGAATTGATGTTTGTTAATTTGTTGAATGGCTGCTGATTACCTATTGTATTCTTCTCCTACAGTTTATTGTTCTGCTATCCTTGAGGGACAAAGTTGCAGGTTAATTGAACAATTGATGTTTGTTAATTTGGTGAATGCCTGCTGACTACCTATTGTATCAGTCCATGCAACTTGTTGTTCTGCTTACAGTGAAGAACAAAATATGTAGGTTAATTGAACACTCAAACAATAGAGATGACCTCCTCCCACCTCCCCTCAAACCTGTGGATAATGCCCTGAAGGCCAGCTGTGGGTATAAAAGGGACATCTCTCCTTCTACAGGGAGACTCTAGAGGACAGCAGCTAATGTACCATGGCTCCAACCGGAGGAATACAGATTTGTTCCACTGCCCATCACTGAACCCATGGAGACGTATTTAGAACCCAGATTGTGACAATCATGTCACCTGGTCAATGGATTCTGTCAGCTTCCTAAGCCTGCTGCTGCCCCCTCTCTGTGGGTGCCAAAAAAATGCAGGGTGCTACTGGTTGGGGTAGTTGTACCTGGAAGCCCTGAAGTCATAGATGTTCTAATTCACGGCGAGCCAGCGGAAGGGTGAGACTCTGTCATTTGCACTATCTTATATACTTACAGGGACTGTACTATATATTATTGACTGTTGCCGATCGAATAAATTATTACTGTGTATTCTGCCCACAGGAAAAAAGTGCAGGCGTTTAGTGAGATGAGCCCTGGTCCATGCCGATTTTCTAAAGACAGTCAGGCCAGTTGACAAGAGCACCCACTGACCCTTGTGCTTCCACAGACCACTTTAGACATAATACTTTATGACAAACCCAACTCTGCTATACCACAAAACAGCTCTGCAATATTGATATCTGTGATAACCACGACTCTTTTATATTGAGCTCTATGACAAACTGAACTCTGATATACACCTGACCTGATTTGCTAATTTGAACTGTGTTACAAACCAAGCTCTGCTATACTGGACTCTATGAAAAATGCAGATCTACCATACAGCTGACCAGCTATGCTATATTTAGCAAACTCTGCTACTCCAGACTCTGTGAAAATCTCAGCCCTGCTGCATTGACGAATAACTCTGAAATTTTTCTGCATTAGATTCTGTGACAAATTCAGCTGTGCTATAGCTAATTTTACTATGCCGTATCTCTGTCAGCTTTGCATCGGACTCTGTTATTCATTCAGCTCTTCTATACTGCTGAGTAAATGTAACTCTCTGGGGCCCGTTTGTCACTTTTTGACTATAACATGCCAACCTTGCGGCCTCTGAAGAAAGCGAAGCAGAAATGATATGAAATGAAGCCGCAGAGTCCTTTTCTAGTGCCCCTTCCTTTTACAAGCCGGTCCAGCAGATTGGTGGATGACTGTGCAAAATCCACATCTTTAACGTCATCGAATTGTTCTGTTCTTAGCCCAATCTTATTATCAACAGACATGACACAAATCAACCACTGAGCTTGGTTGATATTTGAGTTTTTATTAAAATATTGGACATGCCACACATTTTTACTCCTCACCCCTTGGCTCCCTGTTCATGCTAAACCAGCCTCATTTGTGAAGGTCGTTTTCACAGTGTAGATTTAAATCATCAGGGGCTGTAATGATTGTTCGAGCTGTGCCAGGGAATATTGATTTAACATAAGTTATTTGAAAAGTGAGGCTTACACAGTATTTATATTTTAATTAGGCATTGGGCCAACATATGCACTGTATACGTGACACAGAATCCCCAGCAATAAATCCAGGTAGTGAGCGTCAAGCGGACAGCGCAGCATCCAGGCGCTGGGAATGTTTGTTTTGGCATGTTTCATACTAGGCTTTTAATGACTTACAGTATACATTAAGGGCTACAATGACTTAACCCTTTCACTGTACGGGTGGTCTTCATGACTATAAATTTTTAGGCTGCTATTTGTTCTATAAAGCAAATACACTGTAAATTCGGGGCAGGCAAAGTTGAAGACCGGGCAGGTGTCGCGGAAAGGTTAAGCTGCAGATATCTGGACTGATATTATTCTAATAGTTATTAATTCCGGAAGACTTGCTGGTCCTGGGAGTATCAGGAAGTCTGTTTTCTCTGGTAGAGAAATATTATAATAGAATTGTCTTAAAATGTTGAGTCTTGGAGGGTTTCAATGTTTTTGACTTTAATGTTTTTGCAATTTTTCGTCTTCAAAATTGTATCTAACTTTTCTGTATTTTTAAAAATTAAAAAAGAGCTTTAAAAAAGTCTGAACTTTGTTAACAAATAAATTTTATTGCCCTATAATGCTTTTTATTGCATGCCTAGCTGTAGTTTTTATTGGAACAATTTTTTGGGTACACATGATTATCTCCTTACTTTTTATTTCTTTTTTTGGGATTATGGAGAAACCAAAAACTGCAATTCTTCAATTTTTAATTATTTTTTTCCCAATGTCATTTACTTTATATGTTATATGATTATATATTTTGATAATTTATACATTTTGGCAATTCCAAATATGTATATTTTTCAGATTTTTAAATTCTTTATTTTTAAATGGGGAAAAAAAAATACTTATTTTTTTTAGTCCCCTTGTGAACTTGCACTCTTTGTATGATGGGTCCAAAGTAGGCAAGTTGTAGCTTGGTGATCCTTGCTTTGTGTGGCATGTCTGGCTTAATTTGATTGACATCAGAAGAGGACAGGACTCACTGGAGAAGGACATCATAGAAGAAACAAGGTGATGAGGATGACCAGTAACCTGATGGCCTTGTACTATCAAAATAACGGTGGAGAAGACCCTGGTGAACCTATCTAGAACAAGATTGTTCATCCAACAAGTTGCCATGGCTTGAGATCAAGCTGAAAGCTATTAATAATAAAAAAAAGTGAACTTGAACCGGCGATGCTTTGATTTCTCGTGATACATTCTTCAATACCTTCATATTGAATTACGTAGTACAAATAACAATCCCCGATGAAGTTCAGTCTTTGGCTTTGCTTCACAGGAGCACTGCAAAGATAGTGATGCCATCCTCATATTACTAGTTAGCTTCTTCAGGGATTCCGAATAAGGCTTCATTAGGGGTACCTGAAGAAATCATCTTAGTTTGCAACACATGTGGGTAACGGCCCCTGCACATTGTTATATGGATGAATGCTCTACCGCATGCCTTTTATTTGTTTTCATTTACATACTTCATTATACTGTGGATGTGGCAACAACACTCTCACGCCCAGTGTCATTTTCTTCTTTTGCACCTTTATTGGATAGTGCATTTTTGCACATGTTCATAGTATACGTGTTATCATGTAATGTTATTCTATTTGAATCATTTATCCCGCCTGCAACTTGCAATCCATGTGGGGTGGTTCCCGACTCTATTTAGGGCTTTAATTTGGTCTATTTATATCTTTGGACAGTTTTAATTTTAATGTTAGATATCTTGTTGTTTCTTTTTATTTCTGAATAAATTATTAACTTTTTTATTGGATGCAAAACTTTTATGTGCATGTAACAGTTTGCGTTTCTAGGCAGTCTTTATACACTTATACACTGGCTGTCACTGTAGCATTTTGCGGACCTCATTTTGAATGTTAATCAACCATTAAGTAAAAGTAGTTTGATTTTTAAGCAAACATTGAGCGAGCGATTACTTGGTGAATGATCGTTATACCGAAACCTTGTTTAGTTCATATTGGCCTTTACGGCTGTTTAACTACGGCTATAACATCTCAATGATATTGATCAATGAAGAAACTGTTTTTCTGGGAACATTTTTACAAAGAAAGATCTTATTCTCAAATAAAGATCTTTCTTCTTCTGGATTCTGGACAAAAAAAATCAAACGTGGATAACTTAGTGTCAGACTGTGATCAGAGGGGTAAAATGATTGATGTCAAATTTCAACTAATGAGTTGAAATCATCCATTTTTATTAATGTGTGTATGGGCACCATATCAAGGAGAATTAAGGGAATTAAAGTACCGTTTAATCTATGTTGTAGGAAATCCAGATAAGCTAGGATAGAATCATAGCACTAAAGGTTCTGGTTAGGTGCACCTGGATAGCTATGACTAGAACCAGGCTATGTGGTCACAGGTCAGTCCGCTGGGGGAGCTGAGCAGAGTGGGTTACGTTGGAGATGGAGAGCGATAATCCAGAATCTCTCTGAGATGAGATTGCACAGGTCATGTGGACCAAACTACAGGTATTACTGGTTGCTATGGACAATAGCCTTTTGTCTGACTGAAGTGGGACTAACTCAGTCGTGTCTGAGTAACCAGTGAATGTGAGCACACTGAACCCAAAGTAGAACCTACATTGCCGTCTTGGTAAGTCCCTGGAATTGCTTTGCCTTCATTGAAAAAGGACTGATTTTTGTGCTGGAAAAAAAGCTGTTTTTTTTTTTTAATTTAAAGAACTATTCAAGTTTGTTGAGTTAAGTAAACCTCACACTGCTTTGGCGCAAGAATCCGGTGCCTGTGTGAACTCTGGTGCCTACCTGAGAGCGTAAATCTCTACAATGTGTATTTGTTTTCCTAAATTACTTTTCTTGGCCTCTAACAAAAGAACAGCCTCAAGTAATAATCTCACACCCTCTAGTAAGAAGGTGACTCTGGTAACTTTGCACCACAATAATATTAATAAGAAGTCTAATAATGAGATGACTCTGCTGCCTTTGACCAAGTCTACACAGCAAAGCTAAACATATGCAGAACATAAGATATTTAAGCTTATTGTCTGTGCTTAAGTGAACAGGACAAATAATGAAATATGTCAAGATATTTAAAAAAAAAAACAAAATATTTCCAAAATATATTTAAAGTAAAAAAAAATTAAAGTCTGATAGTCCTCATGGACATGAACACTGGGCAGTAATACTAAGCCTATGATGTAAATAACCATTTACAGCGTTCCTCATTCTGAAAAATATATGCTTTTGGTAATCGTATCTTTACAGATACAATGGCCTTTTTGTTTTCTTGAATGGTTGTATCAGTTTTGGCTTGGCCAGTTTAATTTGGAAGCTGTGCTTAATTTGGAAGCAAATGGGTTATTCTGTGCTGGCGCAGAGAAAAAAGAAAAGATGCCAATCCAATTTCAGGTGATTTTATTTGTCAACGCGTTTCGAAGTATAAAACGATCATGGATTCTCCTGATAAAGTTTTATACTTCGAAATGCTTTGATGAATATAAACACCTGAAACTGGATTGGCATACGTTTTTTCTCTACGACAGCACAGGATAACCCATTTCCTTCTCCAGTTCTATGTATGTTTCAGAGAAGTCATACATTTAAAAGCTGTCTGGACACCATGCCACTTAGATGGCTAGTCCAATTGTCTAGTGCCTGATGGGTTCACTCCAATCAGCTCCACTTAAGAGACCGGTCTCTCCTTGTTCACACATATAGGGAACGAACTGTCTCTCAAGTTGAGTAGGACTGGAAGAAGACTCCATGGACCGACCTTCTTTACTAGTCACCTAAGTTGCCTAGTCTTTGGATGACACCATCTAAACGTATGTTTTCTCCAAAAGGCAGTAGGGTTGAAGAATAAAACTTACCTGGCTGGAAGGATGAGCTGGACTCTGATTCATGCTGCCTTTGTTTTGAGCAGCATGAATCTGCTGTTAGACTTTCTTTATAGGGTAACGCCCTTTAATAGATTTGTGGCAAATAAATTAACTTTCGGGGCTGGAGATTATGAATTCCAAAAGATTCGCTCATCTCTAATTGTGATATGTCCAAGATGGCGGCAAAGCTCAAATGTAAGAACTTTGGGGATTCAAATATTGGTAAGTAGGGGCTATGTTATCCATAGCCTGTACAGCATGAGTGCTCAGTGGATAGTCTTGAGTTAAGATCCAGCCAAGAGCAATATCTGCATGGAGTTTGTACTGTATGTTCTCCCCATGTTTGAGTGGGCTTCCACTCTATTTTCTTTCCGCACTTCAAAATACACACTGGTTGGGAATTGAGATTGTTATCACTCTCCATAATGGAGCTTACAGCGTATACATTTTATTATTAAATAATAACAACCAAGCTGGAGAGTTTAACTTTCTGTTCTTAAAGGGTTCATCCAACGTTGGAAAAACATGGTTGCATTCTTCCAAAAATACCATCACCAATGTCTAGAGGTCATGTGTGGTACTACAGCTCAGCACCACTCACTTCTGTGGAGCCGAGATTCAGTAACAGACATCGCCAGTTATTCTGTTACAAAGCGATGAGAAATAAGGTCCATACGTACTGCGGGTGGTTATCTTAAAGGTACAGTACCATATTTAAAAACTAAAAAACAATTTTAGATTTTTGGGACTTGTGATGTGATTAAAGTATATCCACATCAGCTTCCTTCCCTTTATAGAATATTCTCGTTCTCTTTCTCTCCAAAGAGCGTTTAGACTGGTGCAATATTTTGCCTCCTTTTAATTGATAATGTAATCAGATTTAAACATGTTAAACCATTTATAGCGCTAATCTCCAGGACTCAACCATGCAGCGTAACGATTCTGATTCAGTTTGTCACGTGTGAAAAGAGATCATTTTTTGTAACAAGATAAACTATTTCTGCCACAATTTCTGCTTATGATAATATAAATCCAGAAAATGTTTCATCTGTGATTACTCGTACATTCCGGAATAAAAAAATAAAATAAAATAAAATTTCCTTGAACAGATAGCCACCTTGTAAACATTCAGATCTTAGTCATTTATCAGTTTTTCTTTTAATTAAAACTGCGAGTAGAGTTTATGCTCTGTTTGATCCAGTCAACATTTTAAATATGGGTGGAAATACATTTCTTGTTGGATACATCCCATTTCTCAGGTTTGCTGATGAAGTTTTTCTGCTTTTTTTATTTTCGAAATTACCACAATTGCATGAATAGAATACTGTACATTTCAACAATTTTAATTTTTATTTCTTGTTATCTTTTTTTTTCTGGTTGGTAAAGTTCATAAACTTTTTGCTTAAAAAACACATTTAAACTTCTGTCTGCTTTGATGTGCGAAATAAAGATGTAAATGTATGATAGTGTTTGCATTTCAAAAATTTTCAAAGGTATTGAGCCTGAAAGATTTATCACCTATCAGGGGTCCCACCTAAACTTCAGGACCACAGTGAGAAGAAGTTTAAATGGGGTAGTGGTTGATATTGTGATCATGCAATATTTCGGGCAGGGGGATGATGAGGAACCAGGTACTTTTTTTCCGCCATGCTAGCGATCATGGAGGTCCAACTAGTCAGTTACCCACTGATCTAACATTCATCAGCCGTCTACTTCAATTCTCATGGCTAGAATCCTTCTTTACATTTGTGAACCCCTTTTGGCTAATATGAGGGAGGGATTCTATAAATTTTGCTTCTTGTTTCTTGCTTTTTTTAAATAATGTACTTATTAGAGATCAGCGGATCTTTTGAAATTCGAATTTGCCAAACTCCAGCAAATTTTCCCCAACAATTGGATTTGTGGCGTGAATATCAAAACTGGAAATCTTGTAATTGTTTGTAAAATACACATGGAAGAGAAGAGAGAGAGAGAACATTGCTGATCGTAAGAGCTGAGACCACAGATGAGAAAGAAAGAGGTCCCTGCTGATCCTAAGAGCTTACACTCTACAGGAGAGGAGAAAGGACCCAGATAACCAAAAAGATTTATACTCTATAGAAGAGAGAAAGAGGACCCTCCTAACCATAAGAACTTATACTCTAGAGTAGAGAGAGGATCCCGCTGACTATAAGAGCTTACACTTTACAGGAGAAAAGGGGGACCCCACTGACCATAAGAGCTTACACTCTACAGGAGAAAAGGGGGACCCCACTGACCATAAGAGCTTACACTTTAGAGTAGAGAGAGAGGACCCTGCTAATCATAAGAGCTTACTCTCTACAGGAGAGAGAGAGGACCCCGCTGAGCATAAGAGCTTACACTCTACAGGAGAGAGGACCCCGCTGACCATAAGAGCTTACACTCTACAGGAGAGAGGACCCTGCTGACCATAAGAGCTTACACTTTAGGGTACGGAGACAGAGGACTCCGCTGATCAAAAGAGCTTACACTCTATAGAAGAAAGAATGAGAGAGAAAGATGGCCCCACCGATCATCAGAGCTTACACTCTACGGGCGAGAGAGAGGACCCCGCTGATCATACAGGAGAGAAAGAGAGAAGACTCTGCTGACCATTAAAGCTTACACTCTATAAAAAGGAAAACAAGGACCCTGCTAACCATAAGGACTTACACTCTATAAGAGAGCGAGGACTCCGCTGACCATAAGAGCTTACACTACACAGGAGGGAAAAACTCTCCTTCAGGCCCTGGGATCCATATTCATGTAAAAAATAAAGAATAAAAATAAAAAATATGGATATACTCACCCTTGGACTGCCCCTGGACCTCAGCGGTGCAAGCGTCTGCCTCCGTTCCTAAGAATGCAGTGAGTGTAGGACCTGCGATGACGTAGCGGCTTGTGATTGGTCGCGTGAGCGGTCATATGAGCGGTCACGCAACCAATCACAAGCCGCGACATCATCGAAGGTCCTTCACTCTGCATTCTTAGGAACGGAGGCAGACGCTTGCAGCGGTGACAGCCAGGGCTCGTCCGAGGGTGAGTATATCCATATTTTTTATTTTTATTCTTAATTTTTTACATGAATATGGATCCCAGGGCCTGAAGGAGAGTTTCTTCTCCTTCAGACCCTGGGAACCATCCAGGATCACTTCCGATATTTGTGTCCCATTGACTTGTATTGGTATCGGGTATTGGTATCGGCGATATCCGATATTTTTTGGATATCGGCCGATCCAATCCGATACCGATACTTTCAAATATCGGAAGGTATCGCTCAACACTAGTGGTGACGTGTTTCTAATAAACATGCCACAACTTCTGTATTTCTCACCCATTCCTGCTTTTGGCTTACAAATACTGATGTAAAATACTGAGCAAATACTGAAGATGTGAACGTGGCCTAACTGATCTTCTGTGTTATACCTTAATACGCAGGGATAGAGGGAGTAATTCAGGATACAAGGATTCTCTTTTTAATATTTTGACTCCCAAAACCCACACTCCATTTTATATAGAGTACTCCTTAAAATTCTTTTTTTATCATTTATTTACTTTATTTATTGTAGTTTTATTTAAAAAAATGTAAAATGTTAACTAGAACTTAAGCGAACACCTAAAACAGTGCCACATTTTATATTAAAAACGCTGAATTTTTGTTCAACAGCTGCAAAAATCAGAAATTACTTTTATAATTGTTTTTAAGGGTTGTGTCATGGTCCAGTCCGGAGTTTATTTTCATCTTTCCTCTCTTGGGACTGGTCATGCAGGGGTTAATCTCCTCGGCTTTGTTCTTGAGCTAGCTGGGCTATTTCAGTCCCTCACAGCCTGCTGACCGGTGTTAGTGATAGTTCATGCTACCCAGCTTGAGCCCCTGACCTGTATTCTGATTTTGGTGACCCTTGTGCTCTGACTGCCTGTGTATGACTCGATCTGATCTCTGGACTTCACCTCTTGTTTTCCGTCTCTGACACCACGCTCCCCTCCTCCATATCCTGGCAAGCTTTGAGCTCTCTTCTCAACAGCCACCATATTAATTGCTTAACTTAGTGTGCAGACACCCAATTGACATAGCCCAGTGCAGCCAGCCTCGAACTCCTGGACTCAAGTGATCCACCAGACTAAGCCTCCCTAGTTGCTGGGATTACAGGCGCACGCCACCGCACCCGGCCGGCCGGTTGCGGGAGGTTTTTGCACAGACACAAGTTTCACAGGATGACACAAACCCTATGACGTCAGAAGTCAACGAGGGCCACTAGAACAGCCTAGTGATGGTTTTACGAGTGGCCGAGATTTCAGGATGCCCACTCAAAGCAGAATTGTGAAACTCCTGAAGCACCCTCAACCGTTACTGGACAGGCACAAAGAGCTTATTTTCAGGTATGGACGATGGAGCAAGAGATTGGGCCTCACGAATCTCCTGTTCCTATTTCGGGGACACCACAGCCACCAAATAAACTCCGGACTGGACCATGACAGGTTGGCTATGGCTTCAGGGGGAGAAAGAGTCTGTACCACATGAGACCTAGTAAAACTGTGACATTACCGCAGTGCACTTTTTTTTCCAATGCTTCCCTATATCTGCAAAAAGAAAAGTTTTCACCATTGTCAAAATTCTATTGATTATCTCAAGTCGCTCTATAACTTTTCTTACACGATGAATCATTTTGGTTTCTCCTAATCTGGAATAATTTTACAATAATTTGCAGCATGTAGGAGAGCGTCGATCTCTGTGAGCTCGAGCCTTAGTGGGGCATGATTCGCGTAGTCGCTGCACTTTGTAGTTTAAATACTCTACAATGAATGTAAGATATCAATGCCACATTATTGCAGCATGTAAGCTGTATTCTTCACCTTTAGTGATTGGGTTTCAATTTTAATTAGCAAATTAAGATTTGTACCAATTTTGCTGATATGTATTTTAAGTTTATATGGTCTTCTTAGAACATGGTATGAGCATGGTCTCCCATGTTGGTGCAAGTTTCCTGCCATAACTCACAAACTTAAAGTTACTTGGTCCATTGGCTGACATGATGGCTTTTCAATTACTTTTTTTTTAAAAATTACCAATGGGAAGGGATTGGAATGAAATTAAGAAATAGGTGTTAACACTCCAAAGCCACTCCATTCCAGTGCTAACGCTCCTGTGGAAGTGATGAAGTACCAACTTTTCAGGCACCTGATCACTGGTGCTACTGGCTGCAGAGCTAGATGACCGATGAACAAGACGTCAACCCAACAGAAGGGATAACTGATAATTAGTTTCATTATGCTCCTTATCCAGTGGTCTGCACTTGTATTCTAGTTGACTTTCTGACAATTTTGTCACTTGAGTATTGAGGTCGCTGATTGACTGCAGTATTAGGTTTTTGCTGAAAGGGATCTCCTACTGGAAGTGGTGTCATCCCATTCATCCATCACCTGGGTCGGCAGCCAATTAGTGACTTCAGTAGTCAGGAAACAGAATGGATGGAACTTCTCAATGTCTTCCCATTAGCAAATTATGGACAAGTCATGGAAACTCCCTTAAACATTAAGATGAAGAAGAAGAGGATAGAAAATACCTTCAGTACACATCCAATGCCATAATTATTAATAATGCCATACAAAGTCAAACTCGCATAAAACCATCCCATAAATTTTATTTCACTTATTTTTTTTAAGTCTCATTTTGAATAATGGGAGTATGTGAACCTCGCAGAAAAATGCCGTAATAAAACAAATAAGCAGATTAACTCCAATGCATCCAATTATTATACGTAGTCTGGCTCCAATGACTTTCTAAACAAACTTCTTGCCTGCAAATACAGGAAGCGGAGTCATGTTGGAAATTTAAATTACAGTAGGTGTTTAAAGACAGTTTAACGCTAATGACCAATTTCCAGAAATTCCTCTAGAATGCCATATTTTAATGAAGTGAATTACATGAGTGATTTCTGTATGACATTTTCAGGGAACATGGCTGTAATTACCATATAAAAACTAGTCCGGCTGATGGAACGGATGTAATTTCAGTGTAACAAGTAACTTTATGCTCCAAGCCAGAGCAAAGTAACTAGTTCCCCATGTTCTGATATGTCCTATCAAGAGAGGGCCATGAAATGGGTGTAGAAAACCTTAGGGGGCCATGAACGGAGTTTGTGAGAAATCTATCTATCTATCTAACAATGCTCACTAGTGAGTGCCAGGCCTCCCAGGCAAAAAATCCAATACTTGCCCAAGTTTAGACAGAAGATTAGAAATGAAGGCAGCACTCCATATTCTTTGCGGTGAAAAAAGTGGTAGACTTTATTCAAACCCACATGTCTGGGCGACATTTCGGCTCACACTGAGCCTTTCTCAAACATCTATCTATCTATCTATCTATCTATCTATCTATCTATCTATCTATCTATCTATCTATAAGAGTTGATTGAACCCAAACTTAAAAGTTCTGGTGTCCGGTGCGAAATGCTGAATATGGACGTCTCCCGGAAATCCATTGCAAAGTTTAGAGTTTTGGGTGAAGTAAATTTCAGAGAGAGATAATTTTTTAGTTCAAAAGTTCAGGTCCCTATTCTTTTGAATGGGTCAAGCTCTGGCTCAAGTTCGGGTACTGTTCTGGTACCCAAACCGAACTTAGGAATAAAATTCTATCTATCTATCTATCCCACTTAAAATGATGAGAGAGGCCTGTAATTGACATCATAGGTAGACCACAACTATGAGAGACAAAATGAGAAAACAAATCCAGAAAATCACCTTGTCTGATTTGGCAAGATTTATTTAGCAAATTATGGTGGAAAATAAGTATATGGTCATTAACAAAAGTTCATCTCAATAATTTGTTATATATCCTTTGTTGGCAATGACAGAGGTCAAACTTTTTCTGTAAGTTTTCACAAGGTTGGCACACACTGTTGGTGGTATGTTGGTCCATTCCTCCATGCAGATCTCCTCTAGAGCAGTGATCTTTTGGGCCTGTCGCTTGGCAACACTGACTTTCAACTCCCTCCAAAGGTTTTTCATGGGGTTGAGATCTGGAGACTGGCTAGGCCACTCCAGGACCTTCATATACTTTTTACGAAGCCACTCCTTTATTGTTCTGTCAGTGTGCTTGGGAACATTATCATGCTGAAAGACCCATCCATGTTTCAGCTTCAATGCTCTTTCTGATGGAAGTTTGCACTCAAAATCTCACAATACATGACCCCATTCATTCTTTCATGTACACAGATCAGTCATCCTTGTCCCTTTGCAGAGAGACAGCCCCCAAAGCATGATGTTGCCACCCCCTTGCTTCACAGTAGGTATGGTGTTCTTTGGATGCAACTCAGCATTCTGTCTCCTCCAAACATGACGAGTTTTGTTTCTACCAAACAACTTTACTTTAGTTTCATCAGACCATATGACATTCTCCCAATACTCTTCTGGATAATCCAAATGCTCTCAAGCAAACTTCTGACGGGCCCGGACATGTACAGGGCTAAGCAAGGGGACACGACTGGCACTGCAGGATCTGAGTCCCTGGCGGCGTAGTGTGTTACTGATGGTAGCCTTTGTTACAGTGGTCCCAGCTCTATGCAGGTCATTCACTAGGTCCCCCCATGTAGTTCTGGGATTTTTGCTCACCATTCTCACCGTTCCGATCATTTTAACCCCACGGGGTGAGATCCTGCGTGGAGCCCCAGACCGAAGGAGATCAGTGGTCTTGTATGTCTTCCATTTTATTATTATTATTGCTCTCACAGTAGATTTCATCACACCAAGCTGCTTGCCTATTACAGATTCAGTCTTCCCAGCCTGATGCAGGGCTACAGTTTTGTTTCTGTTGTCCTTCGACAGCTCTTTGGTCTTCACCATAGTGGAGTTTGGAGTGTGACTGTTTGAGGTTGTTGACAGGTGTCTTTTTATACTGATAACAAGTTCAAACAGGTATCATTACTACAGGTAAGGACAGAGGAGCCTCTTAAACAAGAAGTTACAGGTCTGTGAGAGATAGAAATTTTGCATGTTTTTGGGTGACCAAATACTTATTTTCCACCATAATATGCAAAATAAATCTTGCCAAATCAGACAAGGTGATTTTCTGGATTTATTTTCTCATTTTGACTCTCATAGTTGTGGTCTACCTATGAAGTCAATTACAGGCCTCTCTCATCTTTTTAAGTGGGAGAACTTGCACAATTGGTAGCTGACTAAATACTTTTTCCCCAACTCTATCTATCTATCTATCTATCTATTTATTATCTGTCTACAGTATATATCTGTCTATCTGTCTATCTGTCTATCCAATCATTTATTAAGCAAGTCTGCCAAAATTTGAATTTGGCAAATTTAAGCTCGAATGAACATTATTTATGTACATTCAAGACTGCAGAAAATAATAAACAATAAGTAGGTAAAGCTAATTAATACGAATTACACTAACCTGGCCCTCACCTGTCCCACCATGCAGCTCCACTTTTGTCTGGTCATCTTTGTTCTTGTGCACCATCTTCTTTCGTCTAGAGTCCTTTCCGGGTCATTGCACTTTCAACATTGTCTAGGCATTACGTGACATTATAGCATGCAAATGGAAACCTATCAAAAGTCCAGGGAAACTTTTAATAAGCCATATGTGCAAAAAGCATTATTTCAGCTCCACAGAACCTTTCTGATGTCTTGAGAAAGGCTCTGTGGAGCCAAAATGTTGCCTATAAGTTGTTATATGTGCAATGTGAAAGAGCACGCTCACACTGTGGCCATTTCACAGACAAAATCCAAGAAAAAGCAAAATGAGCATATACCCCATAGAAAGTAAGTAATATAGTACTTGTAAATAACATAGGGGTACTTAGTTAACACTGTTTTGATCGGAAGCGTAAAAGGCATCCCACCATGACAAGGTGTACCCAGTCGGGAGAATCCTATCCTGTCTTTAGTATTAATACCAGGCATGTAACAATAGCATTTACAGAGGTCACCACTGGGCCCACGAGGGTGAGCAGTCATACGAAGTCAGCAGAAACTTCGACTGGATGTGCGTCCTTGGGCACACCTCCAGTTGAAGTGTATTGCGGTGCAAAGACCAGTCATGTCTGTGCACGGCAATACACGTGCTCTTGTCACTTGCAAGCTGTTGGCTTCAGAAGAGGATGCCGTGCGATTGTAGAGTGGCGGGAAGGTGAGTATAATTGTTTATTTTTTTATATATATTAAATAACAGTGGCAGAATGGGGAGATATATCAGCAATGATGGATATCTATACCAGGATGGGAAAGTATATACCAGGATGGGGCCCAGTATAAGAGATATATATACCAGGATGGGGGATATATATATATACCGATATATATATACCAGGATGGGATATATATATATATGTATATATATATATATCGCCCATCCTGGTATATACACCTCCAGGCTGTGTAAGGACTATTTGACCAAGAAGGAGAGTGATGGGGTGCTACGCCAGATGACCTGGCCTCCACAGTCACCAGACCTGAACCCAATCGAGATGGTTTGGGGTGAGCTGGACCGCAGAGTGAAGGCAAAAAGACCAACAAGTGCTAAGCATCTCTGGGAACTCCTTCAAGATTGTTGGAAGACCATTCCCGGTGACTACCTCTTGAAGCTCATCAAGAGAATGCCAAGAGTGTGCAAAGCAGTCATCAAAGCAAAAGGTGGCTACTTTGAAGAACCTAGATTATAAGACATAATTTCAGTTGTTTCACACTTTTTTGTTAAGTATACAATTCCACATGTGTTAATTCATAGTTTTGATGCCTTCAGTGTGAATGTACAATTTTCATAGTCATGAAAATACAGAAAAATCTTTAAATGAGAAGGTGTGTCCAAACTTTCGGTCTGTGCTGTATATATCAGGATGGGGAATATATATATACCAGGATGGGGGCCAGGATAAGGGACATATATACCAGGATGGGGGATATATATACCTGAATGGAGGTCATATATATACCAGGAAGGGTGAGGCCCCCGACCAAATCTTGCACCGGGGCCCATCGGAGTCTAGTTACGCTACTGATAAAAACGTTTTCTTTTGACAGCCGACCTTAATATAGATAAAGGCTGAGCAGTACAGGGGCCCGACTGTGCAGAAACCTGTCTATAGGAGGCTATATAGATGACATGACTAGCTCAGAAGGGTGGCCTTGCCACTGTTTGTACAAAGTACAAAAATCTTTAGCAAAACCAAACAAATGATCTGGAGCATAAGTTGGTATAGATGCAATGTGTAAGAGCATGTTCACACTGTGGTTATTTCCAAATATGTGAATATGTGACTGATTTGCTAGACTATTGACTGATTGCATTTCCAAACAGCAATTTTTGGATTTTATAAGTGGAAATTTTGCCGCATCTGAAGATTGTAAGCAGCAATGGCAATTAATCACATCGTGTGCATAGTTGACCCGTGTCAATGATCGAATGTTACAACATACTGTATAGGCAGTTCATTCCATTATCATTATTGTGTGAAGCCGAGTAATACAAAAATGATATATCCTTCATTAACAGAACACAGTGAGGTCCCTTTTGTCGCAAATAACAAATACGGTGAATTTTGTTTGTTGTGCAACAGGAATATGTATAGATCTTCTGTAATCGCTTCACTCCCATGGGACAGAGAGAAATTACTACCAGAATGTGTTTTTCCTAAATAACATTCTCAACATGAAACTCTTCATTAAAAATTCTAAGAGGAAAAAAAAAAACCTGTCTCGAATTTACATTATAAAACAGGATAAAATCTGGCTTTTATCTCTTTAGACATTGCAGGTTCTCTATTGTACTATTTGTACGTGTTTGCAGTAAATATGTTAACAATTACCCTTCTGCCAAAAAGGATAGTACTAATTTTGCTGATCTTGCTGTCAGCAAATATGTGTTTTTCTTGCGAATAATACTTACTGCAGGCTTTACTCCGCTCCTAAATCCAGGGGGAATGCAAAAACACACAACCGGCTCCGTTTGGGAATTCTGCAAAAATATGTAGCCATGGCACTGTTGTCATTAGCAATCAAGTAATCTTGATAAAAAGGAAAGTAATTAGCATTTGTGAGGAATATAACACTAATTAAAAATGACAACTCAGTCATCGCAGCAAACAGTACACAGTTAGGCGGAAATAAAAGTCGCAGAGGATCAGTTCTGAGATACAGAGAGAGAGGGAAAATTCCGTTAATCCGACTTGATGGAGGACCAAACTTTTTGGAATAAGAAACGATCATTGAAAGCAATAAATAATTTCATGAAAATAAACTAATCAGTAAATAATAGAGATGGGCAGCTTTGACAGACTTTATATTCGCCAAATTGCAAAAATTTTCCAGCAAAAATTTGATTTGAAAAAAAGATGTTCCTTATTATTCCCTGGGGTCTCTCCAGACCCCAGAGTGTAATAACCGTGGGGTGTAAAAAAAACAGCGACAAATTAAACGAATACTCACCTCACTGCTCACCTCTCCAGCCACCCATAACTCTCACTGCCATATCTGGTCCTCGGTGGTTCTTCTTTCCACCATCGCATGCCATATCTCTGGTGTTTCCCTCTGAGATAGAACTTCCAGAAGTGACCAAGCCTTAAACATCCCTTCAATGTTGTGCGGACTTGGCGCACATTGTCATTTGGCAACGTTGCGACATACATTGCAACATTACGATATTGAGGGATGTTGAAGTCCCGGCCTAGAGTGAAGATGTTGCACAAAAGAGGGAAAAAAGGATTGGACGATGGAGTATAATTATTGTTCGTGTGCTCCCTTCCCTCGGTCCATGAAAGAGGGAGGCCAGAAATTGGGGGCACGTGTTCCATAACGTGCACCATTGATGAATCGAGTTAATCTGAACTGTCATGATCTCCATGGCCAGAGAACTAGCATAAGCCTCAATAGGAACAAGCTCTTGGAAGATGTAACTATACTGACCATGAACTAAACCTACCGCATCATCTAGAAGTAGCCAGGTAGCATGTCCTACTTTTTATCCCTATATGCCCAGCGCCGGCCGGAGAACTAAATAATGCTAGCAGAGGGAAATATAAGACCTGACTCACCTCTAGAGAAATGCCCAAAAAGGAGACAGAGGCCCCCCACATATATTGGCGGTGATATGAGATGAAACAACAAACGCAGCAGGAAAATAGTTTAAGCAAATTTGAGGTCCGCTTTCTAGATAGCAGAAGACAGAAAGCATACTTTCATGGTCAGTAGAAAACCCTAACAAAACACATCCAGAAATTACTTTAGGACTCTGGCATTAACTCATAATACCAGAGTGGCAATTCCTGATCAACAAGAGCTTTCCAGACACAGTAACGAAACTGCAGCTGTGAACTGGAACCAAAATACAAAAACAAAACATGGACGAATGTCCAACTTATCTAGTAGATGTCTGGGAGCAGGAACAAGCACAGAGAGGCTTCTGATAACATTGTTGACCGGCAAGCATCTAACAGAGAAGCCAGGTTATATAGCGACACCCAGATCTAATCAGAACAGGTGAACAGGGAAGATGATGTCACAAGTTCAATTCCACCAGTAGCCACCGGGGGAGCCCAGAATCCAAATTCACAACAGTACCCCCCCCTCAAGGAGGGGGCACCGAACCCTCACCAGAACCACCAGGGCGATCAGGATGGGCCCTATGAAAGGCACGAACCAGATCAGAGGCATGAACATCAGATGCAGTGACCCAAGAATTATCCTCCTGGCCGTATCCCTTCCACTTGACCAGATACTGGAGTCTCCGTCTGGAAACACGGGAGTCTAGGATTTTTTCCACAACGTACTCCAACTCACCCTCAACCAACACCGGAGCAGGAGGCTCAACGGAAGGCACAACCGGTGCCTCATACCTGCGCAATAACGACCGATGAAAAACGTTATGAATAGAAAAGGATGCAGGGAGGTCCAAACGGAAGGAAACAGGGTTAAGAATCTCCAATATTTTATACGGACCGATGAACCGAGGCTTAAACTTAGGAGATGAGACCCTCATAGGGACAAAACGAGAAGACAACCACACCAAATCTCCAACACAAAGCCGAGGACCAACACGACGGTGACGGTTGGCAAAAAGCTGAGTCTTCTCCTGGGACAACTTTAAATTGTCCATCACCTGCCCCCAGATATGATGCAATCTCTCCACCACCGCATCCACTCCAGGACAATCCGAGGATTCCATCTGACCGGAGGAAAATCGAGGGTGGAACCCCGAATTACAGAAAAACGGGGACACCAAAGTGGCAGAGCTGGCCCGATTATTGAGGGCGAACTCCGCCAATGGCAAAAAAGCAACCCAATCATCCTGGTCAGCAGACACAAAACACCTCAGATATGTCTCCAGGGTCTGATTAGTCCGCTCGGTCTGGCCATTAGTCTGAGGGTGAAAAGCAGAAGAAAAAGACAAATCTATGCCCATCCTAGCACAGAATGCCCGCCAAAATCTAGACACAAATTGGGTTCCTCTGTCAGAAACGATATTCTCAGGAATACCATGCAAACGAACAACATTTTGAAAAAACAGGGGCACCAACTCGGAAGAAGAAGGCAATTTGGGCAGGGGAACCAAATGGACCATCTTAGAAAAACGGTCACACACCACCCAGATGACAGACATCTTCTGAGAAACAGGCAGATCTGAAATAAAATCAATCGAGATGTGTGTCCAAGGCCTCTTAGGAATAGGCAAGGGCAACAATAATCCACTAGCCCGAGAACAACAAGGCTTGGCCCGAGCACAAACGTCACAAGACTGCACAAAGCCTCGCACATCTCGTGACAGGGAAGGCCACCAGAAGGATCTTGCCACCAAATCCCTGGTACCAAAAATTCCAGGATGACCTGCCAATGCAGAAGAATGTACCTCAGAGATGACTCTACTGGTCCAATCATCAGGAACAAACAACCTATCAGGCGGACAACGATCCGGTCTATCCGCCTGAAACTCCTGCAAGGCCCGCCGCAGGTCTGGAGAAACGGCTGACAAGATAACTCCCTCCTTAAGAATACCTGTGGGGTCAGAGTTGCCGGGTGAATCAGGCTCAAAACTCCTAGAAAGGGCATCCGCCTTAACATTCTTAGAACCCGGTAGGTACGATACCACAAAATTAAACCGAGAGAAAAATAATGACCAGCGCGCCTGTCTAGGATTCAGGCGCCTGGCGGTCTCAAGATAGATCAAATTTTTGTGGTCAGTCAATACCACCACCTGATGTCTGGCCCCCTCGAGCCAATGGCGCCACTCCTCAAACGCCCACTTCATGGCCAAAAGCTCCCGATTCCCAACATCATAATTCCGCTCAGCGGGCGAAAATTTACGGGAAAAGAAGGCACAAGGCCTCATCACGGCGCAGTCAGAACTTTTCTGCGACAACACTGCCCCAGCCCCGATCTCAGAAGCGTCGACCTCAACCTGAAAAGGAAGAGTCACATCAGGCTGACGCAACACAGGGGCAGAAGAAAAACGGCGCTTAAGCTCCTGAAAGGCCTCCACAGCATCAGGGGACCAATTAGCAACATCAGCACCCTGTCTAGTCAAATCGGTCAATGGCTTAACGACATCCGAAAAACCAGAAATAAATCGACGATAAAAGTTGGCAAAGCCCAAAAATTTCTGAAGACTTTTAAGAGAAGAGGGCTGCGTCCAATCACAAATAGCTTGAACCTTGACAGGATCCATCTCAATGGAAGAGGGAGAAAAAATATATCCCAAAAAGGAAATTCTCTGAACCCCAAAAACGCACTTAGAACCCTTGACACACAGAGAATTAGACCGCAAAACCTGAAAAACCCTCTTAACATGCCGGACATGAGAGTCCCAATCATCCGAAAAAATCAGAATATCATCCAGATACACTATCATAAATTTATCCAAAAAATCGCGGAAAATATCATGCATAAAGGACTGGAAGACTGAAGGGGCATTAGAAAGACCAAAAGGCATCACCAAATACTCAAAGTGGCCCTCGGGCGTATTAAATGCGGTTTTCCACTCATCCCCCTGCCTGATCCGCACCAAATTATACGCCCCACGGAGATCAATCTTAGAGAACCACTTGGCCCCCTTTATGCGAGCAAACAAATCAGTCAGCAACGGCAATGGGTATTGATATTTAACCGTGATTTTATTCAAAAGCCGATAATCAATACATGGTCTCAAAGAGCCGTCTTTTTTTGACACAAAGAAAAAACCGGCTCCTAAGGGAGATGACGATGGACGAATATGTCCCTTTTCCAAGGACTCCTTTATATATTCTCGCATAGCAGTATGTTCAGGCACAGACAGATTAAATAAACGACCCTTTGGGTATTTACTACCCGGAATTAAATCTATAGCACAATCGCACTCACGGTGCGGAGGTAGTGAACCCAGCTTGGGTTCTTCAAAGACGTCACGATAATCAGACAGGAACTCAGGGATTTCAGAGGGAATAGATGATGAAATGGACACCAAAGGTACGTCCCCATGAGTCCCCTTACATCCCCAGCTCAACACAGACATAGCTCTCCAGTCAAGGACTGGGTTGTGAGACTGCAGCCATGGCAATCCCAGCACCAAATCATCATGTAGATTATACAGCACCAGAAAACGAATAGTCTCCTGGTGATCCGGATTAATACACATAGTCACTTGTGTCCAGTATTGTGGTTTATTATTAGCCAATGGGGTGGAGTCAATCCCCTTCAGAGGAATAAGAGTCTCCAAAGGCTCTAAATCATACCCACAACGATTGGCAAAGGACCAATCCATAAGACTCAAAGCGGCGCCAGAGTCGATATAGGCGTCCGTAGCAATAGATGACAAAGAGCAAATCAGGGTCACAGACAAAATAAATTTAGACTGTAAAGTGCCAATGGGAACGGATTTATCAAGCTTTTTAGTACGCTTAAAGCATGCTGATATAACATGAGTAGAATCCCCACAATAGAAACACAACCCATTTTTCCGTCTAAAATTCTGCCGCTCGCTTCTGGACAGAATTCTATCACACTGCATGTTTTCTGGCGTCTTCTCAGTGGACACCGCCAGATGGTGCACTGGTTTGCGCTCCCGCAGACGCCTATCGATCTGAATGGCCATTGTCATGGACTCATTCAGACTTGCAGGCACAGGGAACCCCACCATAACATCCTTAATGGCATCAGAAAGACCCTCTCTGAAAGTAGCCGCCAAGGCACACTCATTCCACTGAGTAAGCACAGACCATTTACGGAATCTTTGGCAGTAAATTTCAGCTTCATCTTGCCCCTGCGATAGGGACATCAAAGTTTTTTCTGCCTGAAGTTCCAAATGAGGTTCCTCATACAGCAAGCCCAAGGCCAGAAAAAACGCATCCACATTGCGCAACGCAGGATCCCCTGGTGCCAATGCAAAAGCCCAATCTTGAGGGTCGCCGCGGAGCAAGGAAATCACAATCCCAACCTGCTGTGCAGGGTCTCCAGCAGAACGAGATTTCAGGGACAAAAATAACTTACAATTATTTCTAAAATTCTGAAAGCTAGATCTATTCCCTGAGAAGAATTCCGGCAAAGGAATTCTCGGCTCTGATACCGGAGCATGAACAACAAAATCTTGCAAACTTTGTACTTTCGTGGCGAGATTATTCAAACCTGCAGTTACACTCTGTAGATCCATTATAGACAGGTGAACATAGAGCCATTCAAAGATTAGAAGGAGAGAGAAAAAAAAGAAAGACTGCAGCATAGACAGACTGGCAAGTGATCCAATTAAGAGCACAGAGAAAAAAAAAAAAAAAAAAAACTCTCAGCAGACTTCTTATTTCTCTCCTTTCTCAGCCAAGGATTTTAACCCTTTAGTGGGCCGGTCAAACTGTCATGATCTCCATGGCCAGAGAACTAGCATAAGCCTCAATAGGAACAAGCTCTTGGAAGATGTAACTATACTGACCATGAACTAAACCTACCGCATCATCTAGAAGTAGCCAGGTAGCATGTCCTACTTTTTATCCCTATATGCCCAGCGCCGGCCGGAGAACTAAATAATGCTAGCAGAGGGAAATATAAGACCTGACTCACCTCTAGAGAAATGCCCAAAAAGGAGACAGAGGCCCCCCACATATATTGGCGGTGATATGAGATGAAACAACAAACGCAGCAGGAAAATAGTTTAAGCAAATTTGAGGTCCGCTTTCTAGATAGCAGAAGACAGAAAGCATACTTTCATGGTCAGTAGAAAACCCTAACAAAACACATCCAGAAATTACTTTAGGACTCTGGCATTAACTCATAATACCAGAGTGGCAATTCCTGATCAACAAGAGCTTTCCAGACACAGTAACGAAACTGCAGCTGTGAACTGGAACCAAAATACAAAAACAAAACATGGACGAATGTCCAACTTATCTAGTAGATGTCTGGGAGCAGGAACAAGCACAGAGAGGCTTCTGATAACATTGTTGACCGGCAAGCATCTAACAGAGAAGCCAGGTTATATAGCGACACCCAGATCTAATCAGAACAGGTGAACAGGGAAGATGATGTCACAAGTTCAATTCCACCAGTAGCCACCGGGGGAGCCCAGAATCCAAATTCACAACACTGAACAAAGCAAATCTTGGAACAACCACTCACAGTATTTGTAGTATACAGTGTAAAGGACAACATCAGGAGGACAACAAGATGCATTCACAAAGTTCAATTGTGTCGGAGCAGTCCACCTTGGGTAGGTGAATAATGCCCATTGTACTGTGGCACTTTGCCAGTCTATTGTTATAAGAATATTGTAGGACCCATGGGAAATCCTAGTAGTGTGGAAAATGAATGCTGCAGGCATTTCATAATCATGCAATAAGAGAGGGTGAGTTGTCATGATCTCTGCAGGCAGAGATCATAGCAAGCCTATAGAGGGACAAGCTCTCGGAAGATGGAACTATACTGACCATGAACTAAGCCTGCCGCGCAACTAGAAATAGCCAGGTAGCATTTCCTATTTATCGCTAGATGCCCAGCTCTGGCCTAAGACCTAAATAGCTAGCAGAGGGAAATATAAGACCTGGCTCACCTCTAGAGAAATATTCCAAAGAAGACAGTAGCCCCCCACATATAATGACGGTGAGTTCAGATGAAACAACAAACGCAGCAGGAAAATAGTCTTAGCAAATTTGAGGTCCGCTTACTAGATAGCAGAAGACAGATAGTATACTTTCATGGTCAGCAGAAAAACACTAACAAAACACCATCCAGAGATTACCTTAAACTCTGGCATTAACTCATAACGCCAGAGTAGCAATCCCTGATCAACGAGAGCTTTCCAGACACAGTAACAAAACTTCAGCTGTGAACTGGAACAAATAGGCAAAACAAAACATGGACAAAAGTCCAACTTATCCAGTAGTTGTCTAGAAGCAGGAACAAGCACTGAGAGGCATCAGATAACATTGTTGACCGGCAAGAAACCACCAGAGAAATGAGCTTAAATAGCGACACCCACTACTGATGGAATCAGGTGAAACAGGAAAGAGGATGACAAGTCCAATTCCACAAGCGGCCACCGGGGGAGCCCAGAATCCAAATTCACAACAGTACCCCCCCCTCAAGGAGGGGGCACCGAACCCTCACCAGATCCACCAGGGCGACCAGGATGAGCCCTATGGAAGGCACGAACAAGATCAGAAGCATGAACATCAGATGCATTGACCCAAGAATTATCCTCCTGGCCGTAACCCTTCCAGTTGACCAGATACTGGAGTTTCCGTCTGGAAACACGAGAGTCCAAAATTTTCTCCACAACGTACTCCAACTCACCCTCAACCAACACCGGAGCAGGAGGCTCAACTGAAGGTACAACAGGTACCTCATACCTGCGCAATAACGACCGATGAAAAACGTTATGAATGGAAAAGGACTCAGGGAGGTCCAAACGGAAAGAAACAGGATTAAGAATCTCCAATATTCTATAAGGGCCGATGAACCGAGGTTTAAACTTAGGAGAAGAGACCCTCATAGGGACAAAACGAGAAGACAACCACACTAAATCTCCAACACAAAGCCGAGAACCAACACGACGATGACGGTTGGCAAAACGCTGAGTCTTCTCCTGGGACAACTTCAAATTGTCCATAACCTGCCCCCAGATGTGATGCAATCTCTCCACCACCGCATCCACTCCAGGACAATCCGAGGATTCCACCTGACCGGAGGAAAATCGAGGGTGAAACCCCGAATTACAGAAAAACGGGGACACCAAGGTGGAAGAACTGGCCCGATTATTGAGGGCGAACTCTGCCAATGGCAAAAAAGCAACCCCAATCATCCTGGTCAGCAGAGACAAAACACCTCAGATATGTCTCAAGGGTCTGATTAGTCCGCTCGGTCTGGCCATTAGTCTGAGGGTGAAAAGCAGATGAAAAAGACAAATCTATGCCCATCCTAGCACAGAATGCCCGCCAAAATCTAGACACAAATTGGGTACCTCTGTCAGAAACAATATTCTCAGGAATACCGTGCAATCGGACAACATTCTGAAAAAACAGAGGAACCAACTCAGAAGAAGAAGGCAACTTGGGCAGAGGAACCAAATGGACCATTTTAGAGAAACGGTCACAGACCACCCAGATGACAGACATCTTCTGGGAAACAGGCAGATCTGAAATAAAATCCATCGAGATGTGTGTCCAAGGCCTCTTAGGAATAGGCAAGGGCAACAGCAGTCCGCTAGCCCGAGAACTACAAGACTTGGCCCGAGCACAAACGTCACATGACTGCACAAAGACTCGCACATCTCGTGACAGAGAAGGCCACCAGAAGGATCTTGCCACCAAATCCCTGGTACCAAAAATTCCGGGATGACCTGCCAATGCAGAAGAATGTACCTCAGAGATGACTCTGCTGGTCCAATCATCCGGAACAAACAGTCTATCAGGCGGACAACGATCCGGTCTATCCGCCTGAAACTCTTGCAAGGACCGCCGCAGATCAGGAGAAACGGCCGACAAAATTACTCCCTCCCTAAGGATACCTGTGGGTTCAGAATTACCAGGAGAGTCCGGGTCAAAACTCCTAGAAAGGGCATCTGCCTTAACATTCTTAGAACCCGGTAGGTATGACACCACAAAATTAAAGCGAGAAAAAAATAAAGACCAGCGCGCCTGTCTAGGATTCAGGCGTCTGGCAGTCTCAAGATAAATCAAATTTTTGTGGTCAGTCAATACCACCACCTGATGCCTAGCCCCCTCGAGCCAATGGCGCCACTCCTCAAACGCCCACTTCATGGCCAAAAGCTCCCGATTCCCAACATCATAATTCCGCTCTGCGGGCGAAAATTTGCGAGAAAAGAAGGCACAAGGCCTAATGACGGAGCAGTCGGAACCTTTCTGCGACAACACTGCCCCAGCTCCGATCTCCGAAGCGTCAACCTCAACCTGAAAAGGCAGATTCACATCAGGCTGACGCAACACAGGGGCAGAGGCAAAACGGCGCTTAAGCTCCTGAAAGGCCTCTACAGCATGAGGGGACCAATTAGCAACATCAGCGCCTTGTCTGGTCAAATCAGTCAGTGGTTTAACGACATCCGAAAAACCAGCAATAAATCGGCGGTAAAAGTTGGCAAAGCCCAAAAATCTCTGAAGACCCTTAAGAGAGGAGGGCTGAGTCCAGTCACAAATAGCTTGCACCTTGACGGGATCCATCTCAATGGAAGAGGGAGAAAAAATATACCCCAAAAACGCACTTAGACCCCTTCACACATAAAGAATTAGACCGCAGAACCTGAAAAACTCTCCTGACCTGCTGGACATGAGAGTCCCAGTCATCAGAAAAAATCAGAATATCATCCAGATATATTATCATAAATTTATCCAGAAAATCGCGGAAAATATCATGCATAAAAGACTGGAAAACTGAAGGGGCATTAGAAAGACCAAAAGGCATGACCAAATACTCAAAGTGGCCCTCGGGCGTATTAAATGCGGTCTTCCACTCATCCCCCTGCCTGATCCGCACCAAATTATACGCCCCACGAAGATCAATTTTAGAGAACCACTTAGCACCCTCTATACGAGCAAACAAATCAGTAAGCAATGGCAATGGGTATTGATACTTAACAGTGATCTTATTCAGAAGCCGATAATCAATACATGGTCTCAAAGAGCCGTCTTTTTTTGAGACAAAGAAAAACCCAGCTCCCAAGGGAGAAGAAGATGGACGAATATGTCCCTTTTCCAAAGACTCCTTTATATATTCCCGCATAGCAGCATGTTCCGGCACAGACAAATTAAACAAACGACCCTTTGGATATTTACAACCCGGTATCAAATCTATGGCACAATCGCACTCACGGTGCGGAGGTAACGACCCAAGCTTGGGTTCGTCAAAGACGTCTTGATAATCAGAGAGGAACTCAGGGACTTCAGAGGGAATGGACGACGAAATAGAAACCAAAGGTACGTCCCCATGAATACCCTTACATCCCCAGCTCAACACAGACATTGCTCTCCAGTCCAAGACTGGGTTGTGAGACTGCAACCATGGCAATCCCAGTACCAAATCGTCATGTAAATTATACAGCACCAGGAAACGAATAATCTCCTGGTGATCCGGATTGATACGCATGGTTACTTGTGTCCAGTATTGTGGTTTATTATTAGCCAATGGGGTGGAGTCAATCCCCTTCAGAGGAATAAGAGTCTCCAAAGGCTCTAAATCAAAACCACAACGATTGGCAAAGGACCAATCCATAAGACTCAGAGCGGCGCCAGAGTCAACATAGGCGTCCGTGGCAATGGATGACAAAGAGCAAATCAGGGTTACAGACAAAATAAACTTAGACTGAATGGTGCCATCAAAGTTTTTTCTGCCTGAAGTTCCAAATGAGGTTCCTCATAAAGCAAGCCCAAGGCCAGAAAAAACGCATCCACATCGCGTAACGCAGGATCCCCTGCTGGCAATGAGAAGGCCCAATCTTGAGGGTCACCCCTGAGCAAGGAAATCACAATCCTAACCTGCTGAGCAGGGTCTCCAGCTGAACGAGACTTCAGGGACAAATAAAGCTTACAATTATTTCGGAAATTCTGGAAGCTAGCTCTATTCCCTGTGAAGAACTCCGGCAAAGGAATTCTCGGCTCAGATACCGGAGCATGTACCACAAAATCTTGTAAATTTTGTACTTTCGTGATGAGATTATTCAAACCCGCAGTTACACTCTGGAGATCCATTAGTGTCAGGTGCACACAGAGCATACAGAGATTAGGAGGAGAGAGAGAAAAAAGACTGCAGCAAGGCAGACTGAAGGAAAAAAAAAAAAAAAAACAAATTCCAGCAGACTTCTTATAACTCTCCTTTCTCAACCTGGGTCTTTAACACTTTAGTGGCCGGTCAAACTGTCATGATCTCTGCAGGCAGAGATCATAGCAAGCCTATAGAGGGACAAGCTCTCGGAAGATGGAACTATACTGACCATGAACTAAGCCTGCCGCGCAACTAGAAATAGCCAGGTAGCATTTCCTATTTATCGCTAGATGCCCAGCTCTGGCCTAAGACCTAAATAGCTAGCAGAGGGAAATATAAGACCTGGCTCACCTCTAGAGAAATATTCCAAAGAAGACAGTAGCCCCCCACATATAATGACGGTGAGTTCAGATGAAACAACAAACGCAGCAGGAAAATAGTCTTAGCAAATTTGAGGTCCGCTTACTAGATAGCAGAAGACAGATAGTATACTTTCATGGTCAGCAGAAAAACACTAACAAAACACCATCCAGAGATTACCTTAAACTCTGGCATTAACTCATAACGCCAGAGTAGCAATCCCTGATCAACGAGAGCTTTCCAGACACAGTAACAAAACTTCAGCTGTGAACTGGAACAAATAGGCAAAACAAAACATGGACAAAAGTCCAACTTATCCAGTAGTTGTCTAGAAGCAGGAACAAGCACTGAGAGGCATCAGATAACATTGTTGACCGGCAAGAAACCACCAGAGAAATGAGCTTAAATAGCGACACCCACTACTGATGGAATCAGGTGAAACAGGAAAGAGGATGACAAGTCCAATTCCACAAGCGGCCACCGGGGGAGCCCAGAATCCAAATTCACAACAGTGAGTCATGTTTGGTTAGCCGATAATATTGGTTAGCCCATACGCTGAATCGATGATGTGTGTGTCAGGGCTTTCCATCCCAAACAACCATGCAGGAAATAAAGCCAAGTATTTTTTTTAAAAGTCAACAATCACAACTATAAATCTTTGGCCTCATTGATCGATTTACTTACACATTCATTCTTTATATTTGGGATTTTCCATAGAAGACATCAGTTGGGGTTAAAACTCCTTGGTGCCTACGACAAATGCCTTAAAGTACTCAATTACCAAAGTCTGAGAAGCAAGATATCAAAACACTCTCTATGGAAAACCTTTAAAGGAATTGACAAGTCTCTTAAAGTTGTAACATTACAGAAAATTGTGTCAAGGTTTTAAATTTGAAAGACCAGATCATTCAGCCTATGACTGGCAGAACAATGGCCATGACGAATCTAAGCTAAGTCATTGAAGAATTGTACTGGGGTTGTTTGGGTAAATTCTTTGATTTGGAGACACATCTGTTTGATTCACCAAGAAATTCCACTGATGTCTCCATTAATAATACCAACAAATTTGTGAATGATGGGGCCAAAGGTGAAGGCAAAGAAGTTATTTGTGTTGTACATTGTCAACCACAAGATACCAAAGCTCTCAGAATACCAGTGTTATAATCGTGTTTGCATCTCTTTATAAGTAACGTCTTGATACCGCCTTTGTAAAAGTATGGGAAATTCTTTACTTGGTCATCTACGTTAATATCCATTCTATGGTCTTAGGCACATGACAATATTATTTCTCAGTTGGATAAAGGCATATAATGAAGTTTGTGCTAGAATTATAAAGAGATACAGTCATGGCCGAAAGTGTTGGCACCATTGAATTTTTTCCAGAAAATGAAAATTATTGCAGTTATGCATGTTTTTGTTATACACATGTTTATTTCCTTTGTGTGCATTGAAACAACACAAGACAAACAACTGAAAAAATGGCAAATTGGACATAATTTCACACAAAACCCCCAAAATGGGCAAGACAAAATTGTTGGCACCCTTAACTAAATAATAATAATAATAATAATAATAATAATAATAATAAATAACTGAATTCAATCACTTCATATAACCATCAACAAGCTTCTTACAACAGGAATTTATGGCCACTCTTCTTTTGCAAACTGTTCCAGGTCTCTCATATGTGAAGGCGTCTTCTCCCAGCAGCAATTTTAAGATCTCTCCACAGGTGTTCAATGGGATTTAGATCTGAACTCATTGCTGCCACTTCTCCAGTGCTTTGTTTACATCCATTTCTGGGGCTTCTTGTATTATGTTTGGGCTCATTGTCCTGCTTGAAGACCCATGACCTAGAACGCAAATCCAGCTTTCTGACACTGGGCACTACACTGCGACCCAAAATCCTTTGTTAATCTTCAGATTTAATGATGTTTTACACACAGTCAAGGCACCCAGCGCCAGAGGTAGCTAAACAACCCTAAAACATCTTGGAACCTCCACCATTTGACTGGAGGTACTGCGATCATTTCTTTCTGAGCTTCATTCCATTTTCAGTAAACAGTAGAATGATGTGCTTTACCAAAAAGCTCTATCTTGGTCTCATCTGTCCATAAGATGCTTTCCCGGAAGGATTTTAGCTTTCTCATGAACATTTTGGCAAAATGCTGTCTATTTAGCTTTTGTTATGTCTCTGTGTCAGCAGCTTATCCACCATCACAACTAACCTGCGTTTTAACCTTTAATCAATTTTTTCTGCTGTCCACATCCAGAGAGATTAACTGCAGTGGCATGAGTTGTAAACTTCTTTATGTTATGTTGCGCATCATGCCCAAAGGAATACTTAGGTCTCTGGAGATGGACTTGTAACCTTGAGATGGTTGATATTGTTCAACAATTTTGGTTCTCTTCACTTCTTTCTGCTCTCCATGCGTAATGTGGCACACACAGCCACACAATCTAAAGACTGAGTTAACTTCTCTCTTTTTTTATCTAGTTTTATGTGTGATTATCACATTGCCCACACCTGTTACTTGCCACAGGTTTGAACGAGCATCACATGCTTGAAACAAAGTTGTTTACCCACAATCATGGAAAGTTGGCAACAATTTTTTTGTGTGTTGTTCCAATACACACAAAATAAATAAACATATGTATAACATAACATGTGTAATTGCAATAATTTTCTGGGAGAAATACTCCATTTTCTGGGAAAAATTTCAAGGGTGCCAGCACTTTCGGCCATAATTGTAGATCTTAGAGATCTTATAGAGAATTGCTTCTAATATTATTATATATTGATCCTATATGGAAAGAGCAAAAATGCAAGGTGACAAAAGGCTCATAGTTAGTGTTGAGCATTCCGATACCGCAAGTATCGGGTATCGGCCGATATTTGCTGTATCGGAATTCCGATACCGAGTTCCGATATTTTTGTGATATCGGAAATCGGAATCGGAAGTTCCCAGTGTATGGTTCCCAGGGTCTGGAGGAGAGGAGACTCTCTTTCAGGCCCTGGGATCCATATTCATGTAAAAAATAAAGAATTAAAATAAAAAATATGGATATACTCACCAGTCCGGCGGCCCCTGGACCTTACCAATGTAACCGGCAGCCTCCGTTCCTAAGAATGCAGTGAGTTTAGGATCTGCGATGACGTTGCGGCTTGTGATTGGTCACGTGAGCGGTCACATGAGCGGTCAGGCGACCAATCACAAGCCGCAACGTCATCGAAGGTCCTTCACTCCTCATTCTTAGGAACGGAGGCTGCCGGTTACATCGGTAAGGTCCAGGGGCCGCCAGACGGGTGAGTATATCCATATTTTTTATTTTAATTCTTTATTTTTTACATGAATATGGATCCCAGGGCCTGAAGGAGAGTTTCCTCTCCTTCAGACTCTGGGAACCATCCAGGATACCTTCCGATATTTTGTGTCCCATTGATATGCATTGGTATCGGGTATCGGTATCGGCGATATCCGATATTTTTTGGATATCGGCCGATACCATCCGATACCGATACCTTTGAGTATCGGAAGGAATCGCTCAACACTACTCATAGTCATCCATATGAACATAGGGAGTAAATGCCAACAGATTTATAAAGTAAACTGTGACGTACCACCAATGGCGGTAGATGACGCTGCCACTTTAGAGATCGGGAGTCTTGGGCCGGTGCCAGTACCGACATTGGGCCATCCCTGCACTTTCAACTGTATCAGTATCCTGGATGGCGATGCAGTAAGAAGCAATGGTGGAAGAGGGAGCCATCAGCTCTCGCCTCCATGATTCTCCCTCTGCGTCTGAGCTCTGACATCTCAGGACAACGGCTGCGATGACGTCACTACATCACACTCGCTGTGTGACACATTATACTACATGGAAGGTTATGCGGGGTCCATTATACTACATGGAAGGCCACATTGGATAAAGTGGGTATAATTTAATTCACTATAAATTTGTCAAAACTTTCAATTTTGTCAAATTGAAACATTTTTAGAATTCCATTGGTATGAATACAGCCAAAGAGAGGCCACAAATTTACTGAATTCTTTGGGGGACTGGGAAAGAGCAAAAATAAATTCTAAACAATTTATACTCGCTGTCCTAGATCTTTATATTGTCTTACACAGCCTCCACTGATGCTGCTGACCCTTTGCCTTCTGCAACAATATCCATCATTGAGACCTAGATTGGTCTTACTTCGCCACGTGGAGAGGCAGGGCACATCATTGATGTTAATGGCGTGTTACCCCAAACACTGGCGGACGAAGACAGAAGAGGGCCCCTGTGCAAGAGCAATATATGGGCCCTTTGAAGTTCAATAGCTCATCATAATGTACAATTCCCCCTGCTTTGGAGGCGAATATGGGCCCCCTGAAATTTTTTGGCCTCTGTGTGGCAAAGCAGGCTGCATCAATGATATGTCCAGTCCGGACCCAAACCTGACCAAATGAGACCGGCTCAGGATGAAATGAAGGCTGTCATGGAGGATACGGCGGAGGCGGCATAGAGGCAGATAAGTATATTGAGTTTTATTATTTTTAACCCCCTCTTTACCCTCCATTTATTATTATCCTTTGGGGCTTAAAAAGGATGGCAAAGTGTTTTGGGCTTCTTTTACGACAATTCGGGAACCATTTATTTGGACTCATTTTATTTGGATCAAGCGAATTAATGAAGATTCACGGATCTCTAATGGCAGCGCATAAAGGCCATACTGCTCCCATAATAAGCTGCACCGCCTCCATGTGTTATCATGTGCAGTCTCAGTAATGGTATCTCACCATGTATATTCATATATTCACACAGAACGAGGAATAAACCGTATATCACCGGACGATTGGGTCTTTTATTGTATTAAATCCTTCTATATGTGTCATGCACCCATTAATATTAACTATTGATAGAAGAATGAATCACACATCCATTTGCAGAGCGGCCCGGAGTTATCATATATTGTAAATATAAAGTGTGTAAAGTGCAGCATATTAAACCTGATAGCGGCCATACTCGGGATATTGATGGCTTTACGTTCACCTGGAGACTTGACTCCATGATATATTAGCTATTGCTTAGACGCCGGCCTGGGTTGGGGCTACTGGATTTCAACCTGGGAGGTACGAGGTTTTATCACTAGAGAATATCACCCCATTAGAACACATTACATAACACGGGAAGGATATTAAGGCCAAACAGATGGGCTATATAACCTTCATCCCTCCGAGGTTTACATTTACAGGGGTTTAAACATATTGCAGTTTATTAAATAATGTGATTGACTTCAGGAGAAGATGATCTGCGACTTCCACAGAATGAATGTTGTTTATCATAGGGGTAAAACGCACAAAAGTACAGGACGCAGATGTAGCAGAGGTGAAGCCGTCGTTTAACTCTTGAGGTTACTTTACGGAGTTTTATCGTAGTGCTGTGAAATACAAAAAATAAAATGAGCGACGTTAAAAAATGTGAATTACGTGTTTGTTTTATCCATTGTATTTCAGTAATTTAAATCAATTCAACTTTTCACAGAAAGAAAGATAGAAAGAAGGAAGGAAAGAAGGAAAGTAAAGAAAGAATGAAAGAAAGAACATAAAGAAAGAAAAGAAGGAAGAAAGAGAAAAAAAGAAGGAAAGAAAGAAAGAACGAAAGAAAGAAAGAAAGAAAGAAAGAAAGAAAGAAAGAAAGAAAGAAAGAAAGAAAGAAAGAAAGAAAGAAAGGAAGAACATAAAGAAAGAAAAGGAGGAAGAAAGAGAAAAAAAGAAGGAAAGAAAGAAAGAAAGAAAGAAAGAAAGAAAGAAAGAAAGAAAGAAAGAAAGAAAGGAAGAACATAAAGAAAGAAAAGGAGGAAGAAAGAGAAGAAAGAAGGAAACCAGAAAGAAAGAACATAAAGAAAAAAAGAAGGAAGAAAGGAAGAGAGAAAGGAAAGAAAGAAGGCAGGAAAGAAGAAAGAAAGAAAGAAAGAAAGAAAGAAAGAAAGAAAGAAAGAAAGGAAGAAAGAAAGGAGAGGTTTAAGAAGTATGAAGTATCAGAGAGCATAAAACAAACTTACTATGATATAGAGATAGATAGATAGATAGATAGATAGAGATAGATAATAGATATATGATGGATAGATAATACATAGATAGATAATAGATAGATAGATAGATAGATAGATAGATAGATAGATAGATAGATAGATAGATAGATAATATATAGATAATAGATAGATAGATAGATAGATAATAGATAGATTATAGATAGATAGAGAGATATATAAAGAGATAGATAATAGATAGATAGATAGATAGATAGATAGATAGATGATAGATAGATAGATAAATAGATAATAGATAGATAGATAATAGATCGACAGATAATAGATAGATAGATAATAGATAATAGATAGATAGATAGATAGATAGATAGATAGATAGATAAATAGATAATAGATAGATAGATAATAGATCGACAGATAATAAATAGATAGATAATAGATAAATAATAGATAGATAGATAGATAGATAGATAGATAATAGATATATAGATAATAGATGCAATGATAGGATTCATTTTGGCTGCTGTTATCTGACCCCTTCATGTTGCGTTATTCATTCACATGACAGATAACAGCACTGAGTCTGTACACGATCCTTCATACACGTGATCTTTTTTAGATGCGCAGAGGAAGAACGATGCTACCGACATCGATATCAAATGCAGTGCAAACCTAGTTATAATATCACTGCCCTATAGTGTATAAGATCCCCAGTCCTGTGTGATTTATGATTCCGTAATTACAAGCACTAACGTCTATACTGGATGCCAAGAAGTTCCTAAAAAAAGTTTGGGGGCAAATCCTTATTAGCCGGGCCATCCAATTACACATAGAATGTACATATGAGAGAAAAACATCATTAATCCTGTTGTTCTTGGCCCTACAAATGCAAGCCCAATAAATGCTGTCATCACAGGGAGCTTAAGATAAAAGATAAAGTGGGGAGAATGAGACGTTTTACTGCAAGCAATGTTCCTTGAGAACATTTCTGGATATAACCTGAGCTGAGAATCAGCTCGCTGGGAGTAGAAGTCACTGTGGGAAAAGGCACAGAAGATAATGCCTGGTCACTGACCTTCTCAATGTACCTTAATCAAATAACACAGTAAAAGACTCAGCTGTTAAGGACGAGGAACTGGCAGATTTAGAGATGATTTACCCTTCCAGATTAAACAAACTTGGAGTAAACAAAAGCAACGCACGGCCATCCGAGTGAAATTACTCGTGGAGCACAGGAAGACGGCAACGTTTGATGGTAGATAAAGTCAAATTGGCCCATTTAATCTGCCCAGTTGCAGATGTAGAGAGCATTTCCTTTGGAAATATCACTAATTCAGTGCCGGAAAATACGTACAGATGCAGTAGAGCCTAATTTGTTATTTGGTTCAATACATGTTTTACAAAAATGGAAGCCAATCACTTTGGTGCAATGTGCACCTCCGAAACATCTACATTACAAACAAGGCAGCTTTTTATGTGTTCATCTAAAGCCACATCTCTAGGATACTTCCCAACTCTTCAAAAATATCCAGAAAGCTCTCCCTAAAAAAGGGAAGACCTCCCAGAGCCTTTGAAAAAGCAGCAAACTCTATAGATCATCCACTAAGTATCCTGGATTTCAGAAGGTTTATTGTGTTTGTTGCCAGGATGTTCCATCATTCGACAGAATCCTTTCAAGGGTTGGTTAATGGGTTGGTCGAGGCCCTAAAACTTCTGGAAAAGGTGTGTACAGAAAAATGAGCATAGCTCTTAAATAAAAAAAAAACTAAAACATTCTGAACATTTTCTGAATGCCTGGCTCAAAAAAGTTTCCAAAAATGATGTCTATCTCAGAACTTGTATAGAAATGTTTCAGTGGTGGACAATACTACCCTACAAAGCCAACCTAAGATAATAACTGCATGGATCAAGGTAGCTCAGTGGTTAGCAAAGATGCTTTGCAGCTTTTGGGTTCCTTCCTAGTTCTCCAGTTTCTGCACACATTCCAAAAATCTACTGATAGATGAACTTAGAATTTAGATTGAAAGCCCCATGGGGACAACACATTCTTGTAAAAAGATTTGACAATGTTTAGATACTCAAACGTTCACAGTTCCGCATCCCGTCTCTGTCTCTTGAAGAAGTAGGACTTCATTACCTACAGACAACTCCAGAAAAGTCATCAGACTCCAACAGCTCCCCCAGATGGCAGATGTTTGGTCAGACATCTGTTGAATGTTGACCTCAAGAAGACTCATCTCTAAAAATAAAAACTCATCCAAAGTCGAAAGATAAATTCAGATCACCACCACCTTTTCTGTCATAGAAATAGTCATGCAAATGTGAGATCAGATTTTCAGAAGATAATGTTGTATTTGGCACAAATTCAGGGAATGGTACCCATGAAACTCATGTGTTTGAGTTAGTTCCAGTTTCTAAATTGCCTTTTTTTCCCCTCTGGGAGCTATTCTGAAGTCCCTGAGTTACCAGAACAGCCTATAAAATTATAGAGGGATGCCAAGGACAACATTTGGCCTTTTTTCTCCAGTATCCTGCCATCAGCCAAATGTTATCATCTGTACATGACACCCAGACACATCATGGTGAGATCTGAACCAAGAAGGTCAATGGACACCTTTATGAAAGTGATAGGAATGATGGGATGATTCATGGACATATTGGATCCCTGTATGAGCACAATGAACCAACTAAGATGCTGGAAGGACGTGGGCATCACCTTCCTGAATAATCCTCCTCTAAGCTTCCCACAACCTCTCTGATTAGTCAAGTATTTGGTTCAGAAAATCCATTTATTAAATAAATTGTACCAATAGAAGAGCTCAACCATAGTGAAATCACGATCTCTAGAAATGAGGAGGATCTCTCACTGGATAAAACATGTGTAAGCCAGCTCACCCAAGTTGAGGCTTCCAGGATTCTTCAACATGGAAACGCCACTCGTGGCCCAAGGGTAATCAAATATAAAGGATTTTTCAGCCACTTTCCATATTAAAATTTTTTCAAAAACTTTATTTCCAAAAGTGATAAAGGTAACAGTTTGAAGTCCAAAAAAACCCCATGCAATCTTACCTATACGTTTCAGACTAAAATTAAGTCTTTAATGATTAAGGATTTGGTTTTAGTCTTAAATGCGTTGGAAAGATGGCATATTTCTAGGATGTATCAGGACTGTTACTTTTATTACTTTTGGAATAAAGTTTAAATTTTTTTTAATATGAAAAGTAGCTGGGAAATTCTTGATCGGTGATCTCCCACTAAGTACATGTTCTGTGACTTTGTAATTCCAGTAAAGTAAGAGGCTTTTTTTTTAAACAGCACCACTCTTCTCCATTTTCTGCATCTGTTTTTGGAGCCAAGCTTTTTTAAAGTAAACCAGCCAGGCTGCAATATCATATGAAGACCATAGACAAGAGTGGCACTTCGTTGTGATACAATTCTTTAAGCCTTGTGTTTTAGTAAATATGTCTTGTCCCTTTGACAATCCTCATGGAAAGTTCTAAACAAATAGAATATTGGAAATGACTATGATACCGTCCAATCAGTGTTGAGATGGTAGGAACGCATCTTAGTGACCAAGCAGAATAGTAACGCCCACTCGTCAGTTCACTTATACAATCCCACGAGGAATAACACCAAACTTTAAAGTTGTTCTAAAATGTAAAATGTTGAAAAATAGTTATTTTATAAAGATTACAACAGCTTATTAAAAAGCCTTTAAAATTTTTTCTTAAAAATCCAATTTTTATATGGATTTTTGGAAGCCAGAACCACCTACCTTACACATAGGAAGTTCTACCTTTCCTCCTCCTAAGCAGTTAAACACATAATAGTACTTTGACATGAAGGAGCAGAGTAATTACCCAGTGTGCGCACATAAGACATTTTACAATTCTCCGAGGGCAAGAGAATAATTTCACTTTGGCATATTTGTGAGCGAGCCTTACAGTAGTGCTCATTAGTAATAGTACCTGAGACGGAACAGCTGTCTTTTACGCGGAGGAATCTGTCAATTTCTCACTGCCCCCTTGTCACTGAAACCCATCGGAGACTAAGGAAAAAAATAAAATGGAAGAATTTCTCATGGCTTTACCTAAACACAGAACTTGGCAGCAAACAAGGACTTCTAATCCTCAGTCAGGGAGATGGAGGGTGGATATTTTTTTCCAGCAAGCTCTTGTATAAACCTCGCCAGTCTCCTGGTATTTATTCACAAAACTCCCATACACAGCGGAGAGTCCACATTTACGTTCTTGAATGACAATTTCTCCCGGAATGAGGTGTAACCAGCGTCTTACAAGGAAAACTTTTATAGATAATATATTCTGGGAAATCACTTATCTCTGTCTTTTATTTGGTAACACTACATCTTTTACAGGACGAGTGATCCACAATATATTTTATTACGTTTCATTCATAGTATATTCCCATTAAATGATCTGTCCTGTTGTAAAAAAAATAAAATAGCGAGTAGTTAAATTAGCTTAAATCGATATGTTACACAACTTACTATTAGACTTCACAACTTAATGGTGCTCCAGTCTTCAGTTGCAAACTTCAGTCCTATTTCCCAGCAGGGACTCTCCTAGTTTGTATTGAACATAGTATATTTCCATTAATGGGTCTGTCCTGTTAAAAAATAATTACTCTATCAATGTGCTTAAAGCAGTATAGTATAAAACTTACTACCGTAATTCATTTCTGAAAGGTGCTTCAATTTCCAGCTACAAACTTTGGTTCCAATTCTCAGCAGGGACTCTCCTAGTTTGTGTCCAACTTTGTATATTCCCATTTAAGTGTCTGTCCTGTTAAAAAATTATCAGTTTAATGTGCTTACATTAGTGTGTTATACAACGTGCTACTGTGCTTCATGTCTGAAAGGTGCTCCATTCTTCAGCTACAAGCTTTGATCCTGATTCCCTACAGGTCCTCTTCTATTTTGTGTAAAAGCATAGTATATTCTCATTAATGGGCTTTATTGTTCAAAAATGAATTAGTAGTTAAATGTGGTTAAATGTTGTGAATTCTGCTCTTGGGCTCTCTCTGGTGGTTGTTAATGGTAGTGCAGTTGTCTTGGGGTTGTAATCCTGGGCAGGTGTTTCTGCTGATTGCAGCTCTACTAGGTATTTAGGTGTGCAGGATCCATTACTCCTGGCCAGCTGTCCATTGTTCTTGGAGGGATTGCATCTCTCTCTGGTTCCTCATGCTCTGCTGCCAATTCAGCTAAGATAAGTGTCTATTTTTTGTCTCTGTGCACACATGCAGTGTGCTTTGCAATTCAGTGCAATTCATTGTGTTTTTGTCCAGCTTAGACTTTGTTTGGATTTTTCAGTCATGCTGGATTCTCAGGAGTTGCAGATATACTTGCTATGTCTTTAGTTAGATGTAGAATATTTGTATTTTCTGCTGTGGATATTTTTAGGATTTTAATACTGACCGCTTAGAATTCTGTCCTATCCTTTTCTATTTAGCTAGAAGTGCCTCTTTTGCTAAATTCTGTTTTTCTGCCTGCGTGTGTCTTTCCTCTTATACTCACAGTCAATATTTGTGGGGGGCTGCCTATCCTTTGGGGTTCTGCTCTGAGGCAAGATAAAATTCCCATTTCCACCTATAGGGGTATTTAGTCCTCCGGCTGTGTCGAGGTGTCTAGGACGTGTTAGGCACACCCCACGGCTACTTCTAGTTGCGGTGTCAGTTTAGGGGTTGCGGTCAGTACAGATACAACTTACTCCTGAGAAAGTCTCTCATGCGGCTCCAAGGTCACCGGATCATAACAGTTAAATTAGTACATTATATAACTAACTACTTTACTTCACACGTGAAACGTGCTCCAATCTTCAATTACAAGCTCTTGTCCCAATTCTCAACAGGTCCTCTTCTACTTTGCTTCCATCAAAGGCAGCAGTTCTTGTGTCGACCAGTGCTGTTTGTAAAGGGTACTCGCTAACTACTGATTTTAATAGTTAAGTCCTTTTATGTGTAGATAGAGAATGATGTTGGCTTAGCTAGAGTTCTACATCTATTTACATTACAACCTTTTTTTTCCCATTTTTTCTGTCCCCCCAACCTAGCACAGGACTGGCTGTCATCCAAAATGTCAACTTTTAGCTTCATGGGTGAAGTGTCCTTGCAGTGTGCTCCTCATAGGTGGAACCACACTGCCCTTTTTTCCTCATTGGTGGAGCCTCCTTGTCATATTTTCTCCCAGGCATCTATGGCAGCATGTTTGCATGTCCGGTATGATTGGAGCTGTGAGTTGCTGACATGAGATTAGAGGTTAGATCCAAATCACAAAAACATTCTTGATTATTTTATCAAATTATGCCACTTACTACTATATTTTTTCATCTTTAAGGCACTTCAAACTTCAGCTACAATCTCCACTCCCAATTCCTAGTAAGTCCACTTATGATATGTGTTTGACACTATGCTGCTTTTCATCTCTCAGCACATGATCAGAACTGTGTATGAATCTCGACTGCTGATTTCAATATCTCAGCGAGTTCCATTCTCTATTACAGTCAATGCTTATTAGGGTTGGCTTAGGTAGATAATAATGTCTATGAACATTGACATCTTTTTTCTATTTTTGCTGAATTTTGTCCACTAGTTTAGGCACTCGTCTTCCCAACATAGCCCATGACTGGCAGGTACCTTTCATAACAGTTTTTACGCTTATGGGTGGCGCCTCCTTGGCCCTTTTATCTCATAAGTGAAACCTCACTGTCTTGTTCTCCCCAAGGCACCAATGGCAACATTGGTGCATATTCTGCATAAACTTATGGGTGATTCTCTGAGAGTAGATAAGAGCTTAGAGCCAAATCACAAAAAACTACAATTTTCCTAATAAAACAAAACCTTTAGCTTTTTCTAACTATCTGAATGACATCCCCTAATTTAAGTACCTATCATCCAAACTCAGCCTAGAACGTTTCCCATCAGCCATCTTTCAAAACAGCTGAGTGGAGTCTCCCTCTCTTCTGCTCTTCATGGGTGTAGCCTATCTGCCTACTTCTACTTAGGGGTGGAGCCTCCCTGCCTTTTGCTCTTCCTACGAGGTGCCTAACTGCCTATTTTTACACATGGCTTGAGCCTCCTTGCCTTATTTCTTCCAAGGAAATAATTGTCTATGACCATATCATTTAGGTTTTCTGGGGACCTGATTCCATGGTGAACAAAGTGAGTTATTTCAGAAACGTAGACAGGAAGACATTAAAAAGAGTAGAGAGGATTCCCAATATTCTGATAATTGATGGCAGAGACTCAACTTGAAAAACCATAATAAAGTTAAAGGGATTCCCTGAACACAGCAGCAGTCTTACACCTTATGGCGCACTGTCTGCACCCCTCCAGTCTTGGGATCAGTGGGGGTTCTAAAGATTGAAACCTCACTGGTCATGTCATGGCATACCCTAAAGAAATGCAATCACTGCAATCTATGATTTCCATGTATAACACAATCCCCCTTATGTTAACACTCCAGGTAGGAACAAGGAAACTTGAAATCATTTAATGCATATTCAATAATGTGTTCAGGTCGTTAGTAAGTAGCACTGTAGCTTTAAGTGGTCATTTAGAACAATCATTCCCCAGTAGGGCATGGATCCCATTAGATGCTGGGCATATTTAGGAACATCTGCTGTCTGCAGCAGGGGGCCCAGACAGATTCCCTGAGCCAGGTTTATCCATGGGCTGCAAGCAATTCTTACATATTACAAGACAAAGAGATCAGTCCACATTAGAGAAAAGAAAACAACATCACTTTAGATGAAAGAGAAGTTTAATTGAGACTTCTAAAACTTCAAAAAAAAGTTATATCTTTGTGTACTTGGAAATAGGATCTCCTGATGGCCGGAAATGCTTGTATATGACAGACCGGATAGGTGCCAACGGATAGAACATTTTGCATTACCAAATGATCATAAGAAATGTAGATGTAGAAAATCTTCAGGCAGAAAGCATGACAAAATGGTTACAAGAAGCATACCTGTATGGTGAGTGCTTGGTCTCTTATCCCTCAAAACAAAGTTAGACTGTTTTTATTACATATACACTAGTCTCTAAGATTCAGGCATTTTAAATTCCTCTCTGACTCTTTTCACTCGCATTCTGCCAGCACTATAGGTGCTTGAACTTCCTTTCCTTCTCTTTCACAATTCTTCTCCATTATTGTATGTAAAGTAATAGGGATTTTTTTTCATATTCATGACATGTCAAATGCTTTTATCACTGAGTAAATTATATAAGAATGACAAGGCTACTTTCGATAACAAACTAAACTATCACCGGAATGTAACGGTCTTCAAAAGGGAAAATATAACACAATATACACATTAGACCACCACCTTGATATCGGACTGTTTCTCAGCCTTATCATCATGCTTGTATGTAAAAATTAAAAATAGAGATGTTGTAAAATATATTTTATTGTGACGCATGCCTCATGCTAATTACCCTATGTAGTCATCTGGGCGGGGCTATTTCAGAACATAGTCATAAGCTTCCAATCACATCATTGTTTCTCTGGATAGCAGAAAGGAAAAGCAGAGGTGCAAGACATGTGCAAAGAGAGGCAAGACATGCCTATATAAAGGGGTCTTTAAAGAATATGGACACCTTTAGGGAGGGCAATTTTTCTATAGGATTTAATTACTTATTAATTAGGATTCTAGGCTCTCAGATATCCTGAAGAAAAAAAAAAAAGCTGCAGATGATTTCTAAGTAACTAAAATTTGCTTTTAAAGCCAAAAGGATAAATCAAATTAAGAGGTTTATGGTATTTTCCAAGAAGGAATATTCCACGATTAGGCCAACAGATCAGTATTACGTTTCTGTCCAGCGCCGAGCCTGTGAGGTGCCATGTGAGCACGCGGTATAGCAGAGTAATCAGAGGACGGTAATGTCAGGAATGCAAACAATGGAAATGTTATTTCAGGCCTATTACAGACAGCGCGTCTCTGCAGAGCCGGAGTCACTGGACCTGTATCACTGTAGATCGCCATCACGTGCCTGGACCGTGCTATACTAGAAGGCACTAATGACTGACCAGGAATAAAAGGTGCTATACCGCCTGCTGCGTCATGCTGGAACATGATAAAAGGCCTCAGAATAACTTATTATTACTGTATCAGGGCATTTAAAGGGGCAACTTCATGAATATGATTATTTGAAACTTAACAGGGTATAAAAAAATAAAGCGTATGTTCAATATACAGCTATTAAGAATAGTGTGCAGTTTCTATATACATTATATTTTTGTCTTTGTTGGCGGCCGCTGCTGATACACCTTCTCCTGCATTCATTGGTGGTCGCACATGCTCAGTAGCTTCCCTGCTGTGTCCCCTCCCATATGCTCCAAATAGTAATCCGACCGCGAAGAGGCCAATGTTATCTGGTAATGAAAGGAGGAAAGAGGCGGTGGTAGATATAACAAAAGAGGGTTAGAGGGAGGGGAAAATAGAGATAGATAGATGAGATAGATAGATACATGATAGATAGAAACATAGATAGATTGATAATAGATAGATAGATAGATACATACATAAATAATAGATAGATTATAGATAGATAGATAGATAGATAGATAGATAGATAGATAGATAATAGATAGATAATAGATAATAGATAGATAATAGATAATAGATAGATAATAGATATAAACATTGATAGATAGATAGATAATAGATAGATAGATAGTAGATAGATAGAAACATAGATAGATAGATAATAGATAGTGTGATGCAGTGACCCCTGTTACAGCTAGGGGGCGCTGTATGTGCTCCTTAGGATATGCATGGAGGCACATCTGTAGTTGTAAAGGTTAAAATAGCCACACACACCTCCCACCTAGGGGAGTGGCTGCAAGTATTTAATGTGACCATGTGGGTCACATGAGAGAGAGATGGATGGTCCTGAGTGGTCTGTGTGCCAGGTCCTGGAGGGCCTCTGTGTTGGGAGGTCCTAGGAGTAGGACTAGATCCCTGAAGAGCACATGGGGGAGGCCTTGGACCTGGGGGGCCTATGTGTTGGACGGTCCCAGATGGGGATGGACGTCCTGAATAGCGCACAGAGAGGACACGTGTGCAGAGTCTGTGATGGCACTGCGTTTGGGGAAGCTACAGCCCGTCTGAGGATCTGGACTGTCAGGTGGCCTGGTGAGCAAGGCATTGCCCGGGATGGTGATCCCAGTTCGGCAGCTTCCCTGTGAGAGAGAGTACTGACAGGAGTCAGCGTATGGAGCAGGAGCTCCTAGAAGGTAACCCAGCATATGGGGAACCGTGCAGTCACCCATGGTAACTGGACAGAGTAAGGTCCAGCATGATTAGAGACTGCAACCGTAATATCGTATGTTGGTGCCTGTTGTGCTCCATGGAGATTAATGAACTGTATGGCGTGCGGTCACCCACGATAACTGGACACAGAGGTTCGGCGTGTTTAGTGACCGCGTTTCATAGCCGTATACTATGATGTGAAGTATTGATGTAAAGACTGTTTGCTTGTACATACTTCTGTGGCTTTTGACTCCATAATAAACCACATGGACTGTTAAAGTGAAAACCCGTGTCTAAGTACTTGAATCCCGTGTCAAGCGAGTGTCCCCCAATACACTCAGTAAGAGCAATCTTACATATGTTGCTCGAAGCGGGCAATGATCCAGGATGCACATGTGGAGTTAATTGTTGTGGCTCAGCGGGGTCACAAAGTTTTTTTTTTTCTCAAGTCAGCTTGCTGTGGGTCGGTGGGGTCACGAAGTTTGCTGTGGATCGGTGGGTCCACGAAGTCTGTGGTGCAGAGCTTTGTGGAGTGTAGCTGCAGTTGCAGCAAAAGAAAGGAAAGGAAAAAAAAAAAAAAGAGACATTACTGGTGGACCAGATCGTGCAGACTCTTAAAGGGCCAGTGCGACCTAAAGAGACGTTTTGTGTGTACTGTGCGAACTGGTGCTTAAGAGTACCGTGGGAGTCCCCGAGATGTGCCCCAGGTAGCACATGGTGGGGCTTCAGACCTGGTGGCCTGGGGTGTTGGACCGAGGTCCTGAATAGCACCTGGACAAGTTATATGCCCGGGGTATTGGACGAGGTCCTGAATAGCACCTGGACAGGTCCTCTATGGTTCCAATGTTTGGACCTGAGTGGTGAAGGTCCTGGAAGTATGTGTTGGATTTCCTGGGAGTAGGAATCCTGAATAGCAAGTGTGGGGCTTTGCTGTTGGTGGCCTGGATATTGGATGGTCCCAGCTGGGGATGGACGTCCTGAATGCACCCGGACTGGCCACCTGTGTGATCCTGTGTAACCTGGGTGTTGGGAGGTCCTGGGAGTAGGACCGGATCCCTGAACAGCACAAGGTGAGGACTGGGATCTGCAGAGCCGGTGACAGCTACTGTGTGGGGAAGCTACAGTCCTCCGGTGGGTCTGGACTAACTAATGTGTGCCGGCCAGGCAAGTTGGTGATCCCTGTGAGGCAGCTTTTCCGGAAGACTGGACTAACAAGGAGTCAGCAGGTGGAGCAGGAGCTCCCGTCAGGTACTATACAGACTGTTGGTGCTTGTGATGTTCTATGAACTGTGTGGTCTCCCACGGCAACCGAACGGAGTGAGGTTCGGCGTGATTAGAGACCGCAACCCAGAGTCATATGTGCTGTATGTGACTTGGGACATTGGTGAACTGTTCGGCGTACGGACACCCATGGTAACTGGACGAAATGAGAGGTCCAGCATGTTTAGTGTCCGTGAGTCAAAGCCATAAATGAAGTGTTTAAAGCTGCAAAAAGGGGTGGTAACCCGAACAGGGATAGTTGCCCAGGTGGGGGCGGTGTCCCTAAAAGTGGGTGATAACCCAAACATGGCTGGTGGCCTAAACAAGGTGCTTGAAAAAGGTCCTCGGACCGAAACGTTGCCGCAGGAGGCAGAATAAAATGTAGATTGCTTTCTTCACATTCTGGAGTAGCGCTGTCCTTTCTTCATCTGTATTCTAAACAAGGGTGGAGTCCCAAAAGGTCACTTGGGTACCAGGTGTTGAGACCCCTGGTGTGTGACAGGTGTTCAACCCCACAAGTTTGAACAGAGGGGGGGGTATGTGATGCAGTGACCCCTGTTACAGCTAGGGGGCGCTGCATGTGCTCCTCAGGATATGCATGGAAGCATATCTGTAGTTGTAAAGGTTAAAATAGCCACACACATCTCCCACCTAGGGGAGTGGCTGCAAGTATTTAATGTGACCATGTGGGTCACATGAGAGAGAGATGGATGGTCCTGAGTAGTCTGTGTGCCAGGTCCTGGAGGGCCTCTGTGTTGGGAGGTCCTGGGAGTAGGACTAGATCCCTGAAGAGCACATGGGGAGGCCTTGGACCTGGGGGGGCTATGTGTTGGACGGTCCCAGATGGGGTTGGACATCCTGAATAGCGCACAGAGAGGACGCGTGTGCAGAGTCTGTGATGGCACTGCGTTTGGGGAAGCTACAGCCCATCTGAGGATCTGGACTGTCAGGTGGCCTGGTGAGCAAGGCATTGCCCGGGACGGTGATCCCAGTTCGGCAGCTTCCTTGTGAGAGAGAGTACTGACAGAGTCAGCATGTGGAGCAGGAGCTCCTAGAAGGTAACCCAGCATATGGGGAACCGTGCAGTCACCCATGGCAACTGGACAGAGTAAGGTCCAGCATGATTAGAGACTGCAACCGTAATATCGTATGTTGGTGCCTGTTGTGCTCCATGGAGATTAATGAACTGTATGGCGTGCGGTCACCCACGATAACTGGACACAGAGGTTCGGCGTGTTTAGTGACCGCGTTTCATAGCCGTATACTATGATGTGAAGTATTGATGTAAAGACTGTTTGCTTGTACATATTTCTGTGGCTTATGACTCCATAATAAACCACATGGACTGTTAAAGTGAAAACCCGTGCCTAAGTACTTGAATCCCGTGCCAAGCGAGTGTCCCCCAATACACTCAGTAAGAGCAATCTTACAATAGATAGATAATAAATGATAGATAGATAATATATAGATAGATAAATAGATAGATAGATAATAGATAGATGATAGAAAGATGGATAGATGATAAATAGATAATAGATAGATAATAGATAGATAATAGATGATAGATAGATGATAGATAGATGATAGATAATAGATGGATAAAAGATGATAGATAATAGATAGATATACCGTACATAGATAATAGATAGATATAGATAGATAGATAGATAGATAGATAGATAGATAACAGATAGATAGATAATAGCTGATAGATAGATGATAGATAGATAATAGATAGATAATAGATAGATAATAGATAGATAGATAATAGATATATAGATGATAGATAGATAGATAGATAGATAGATAATATATAATAGATAGATAATAAGTAGATAGATAAATAGATAGATGATAGATAAATAATAGATAGATAGGTGATAGATAGATAGATAATAGATAGATAGATAGATAGATAATAGATAGATAGATAATAGATAGATAGATAGATAATAGATAGATAGATAGATAGATAGATAGATAGATAGATAGATAGATAGATAGATAGATAGATAGATATTTAAAAAAATTAAAAAGACAACAAGGATGTTTTTCAGCGCTGCTCATGAGAATAGGTGAGGTGCTGGTCCAGACTCCTTGACTCCCATGGGGCTCGTAATTCTCGTTCTTGGCTGTAAGTGTATGTGGTAGAAGTTGATAATCCTTTGATATAATTTCTACTTATACAAAGTGAATCCACTATGATTTACACATCTAAAGATAAAAGAATCTACCAACCATACAGATCGACCATGCTGCTGCAATATGGTCCTTGGAGACAAGCGACCGATGAGTCTCGTTTGATCAATCTTTTTACAGAACTTCATTTTCAACAAGATCTGCATTTTTTGCAATCACAGGGGTGAAGAATTGACACAAGGGTTATAGAAAAAGTGTAGGAAGGAAAGTGAACGCCCAGCCTGGTAAGAAGTGCCCGGCTCGCTCTTGGCTCCGAGAAGACCTTTCTTTTATATATGGCACTACAAGCACCGAGCATTCACAGGGAAACTACAAGGACCAGTCCATTTCTGTCGGTGCGTGCATAAATCCAGTTTCCCGCAGGTCCCTTTGTCTCCTGTCATGATATAATTCGCACCAATGAAATGAAGCGGGTCAGGTACAGACCGCCGAGCTGGCGTCCAAAATAAATGTCTTATGACTTACATAGGAAACGTCTTGCAGAAGGACTTTATGGCAACGTGTTAGGGCTCAGATACAGAGTCTTTTCTCTGGAAGCTGGCAGTATATGACATCATTGCTGGGCTCGCCAGCAAGTAATATCTCTAGGCTAAGCTAGGAAGACATACACTTTCTCAGGAATTGATTTAATGCGCATTATGACTTCCCTCAGAGAGAAAGGTTTTCCCATGTACTTAACTTTCATTTGTGTCTGATCTCTCTCTATTAGATCACACAATCTCCTCTAACATTTATGATATATCTTGGAGGAATATTACACAATGTGAAATGGAACAGCATGAATATTGTTTACAGGGAGAATGATGGGTGATCGTCAGAACTGAAGGCTGTAGCTAAAATCATCAAATAGGAAAACATGACATTTACTCTGAATAGCTCTGCATCCTTATTTATGGAGAGCAAAGAGGAACATCAATTCCTGTTCCTAGACCAGGACCTCCATATCAGTGTTTAACCATGGACCAGGAGCACATCATGAACCCTTGAGATTAGACCAGGGTCCCTCTATGATCTCCTGATCATAGGCCAGAACCTCCCTCCATAAGTCCTTGGCCACAGACCAGAGCCTCATCATAAACTTTTGCCTTTAGTCCAGGGTATCTGACTATAGACCAGGATCAATCCCACTTGAGTCCTTGATCATTGAATAGGACTTCCATTTGAATCCTTGATCTTAATAAACTCTTGACTTTTTATCCAGATCTCCCTATGAGATTATGCTCTTAGACCGGGGCCTACATATGAGCTTCTGACCATAGACATGGCAGCCTCTATTAGCCCTTGGCCATAGTCTAAGACCTCTTTTTCAATTCTTTACCATAGACCAAGGCTTCATTATGGACCCTTGACTGTAAACCAGGTTCTCTATCATTTGCTTCTGACCATAATTCAGGGCCACCATATAGGCCCTTAACCATGGACCACAGCCTCCTTATGAACCATTTATCATAGACCAAGGCTTCCCTATTTACATATGACCGGGGTCTCCCTACAAACTGTTTACTATAGACCAGGGCCTTTCTATGCGCCATTTATCTTAGGCTAGAACATCCCTTGACCCTAGACCAAGGTTTTCAAATGAGCCTTTGACCATAGATCTGAGAGTCCCTTGATCGTGGTCTCTTGAGCCCTTGACCTTATATGAGGGCCTCTCTATAAGACCTTGACAATGGACCACAGCCCCCCATAAGCCATTTATCATAGATCAAAGCTTTTCTATGAACCTTTGACCAGGATCTCCCTATGAGCCATTTACCATAGATTAGAACTTCCCTATGAGCCCTTGACCATAGACCAAGACTTTCCTATGAATCTTTAACCATAGACCAGAATGTCCCTATGAGCCCTTTCCCTTATACCAGGACCTCTCTATAAGCCCTTAACAATGGACCACAGCCTCGCTATGAGCCCTTTATCATAGATTAAGGCTTTGCTATGAACCTTTGGCCTGGATCTCCCTATGAGTCCTTTACCTTAGACCATAGACCATGGCTTTCCAATGAGCCATTTACCATAGATCAGGACCTTCCTATGAACCCTTGACCAAGGTCTGCCTCTACGTTTCGGACAATTGAGTTATTTGACCATTGACTCTCCATCTTCAGCACTGGACCATTTATGAATTCTACTCCAGTATCTCGAAACTGTATAATAAAAGTCAATGGAAACCAGAGCCTGATGGATGGAAATTCAGAGCCTGATGTTTTTTTATATATGGCTTTAGTCATTGCTTGTCCAGTGATGCATTTAGTACTTCACCTCTGGGGTCAGTGGTATAAAAAACATTTAAACATTAAAGGGGTGTATCCCTGTTAGAAATTCTTGGTAATCTGGGTGAGTTTGCTATATAAAAAAAACGCGTTTTGACCGCACTAGGCAGTCTTTTTCATGAGTCATGTGTAAGACTGCCTAGTGCAGTCGAAACGCGTCGACTGGGTCATGTCAACCATGTGAATTTTTCTTTTGTATGCACCATATTTTCTTTTGAAAAATAAAAATAAAATGAAAATCCAGTCCTGTTGAGCCAAACTCCAATTTTTTCTATTTTCCTTGATGTCATTAAGAACTATCTTCAGCGTAAAGAAGAACAAGAAATCCTGGAAGTGATGATCCGGCCCCACACAGCCCTAATCTCACATCATCCAGTCTGTGTTATTACATGAAGAGACAGGAGGATCTCCACAAGTGGCATCCACAGAAGATCTGGGGTGAGTTCTCCAAGATGTTTGGAACAATCTTCTGCCGAGTTCCTTAAAAAACAGTGTACAAGTGACCTAGAAGAACGAATGAAGGCAAAAGGCGGCCATAACAGATATTGATCTGACTCTCTTTTGCTCATTCGCTTTTATTGAGTAAAATAAACTATTATTACTTTTTTTTGCTGAAAGCATTCTTTCTTTTTTCTAATCCTGCCTAAAATGATTGCACGGTGATATATATATATATATATATATATATATATATATATATATATATATATATATATATATATATACCTATATTTGTATCAAATTGTTTATACTTATGTGTTTGCATTACATTTTTTAAGTAACCTCTGTACAAATGTACACTATTGATGGTGCTACAGTATCCAGTCAATCAAAGTATTAAATACCATTGTTATCACATTGGAATGCGACATTTTACTTTGTACATTTTACATTTAGCAGAGAAAAGGCTGTAATATCGCTGCGTGTTCCATGTATTTAGTTATAACATTCATAAGTGTTGAGTCTTCCCTGTAATGTAAAATTATGTCTTTACCTTTCAACATTTTCTCATTTCAAAGAAGCCATCTTCTGCCCCCATCATTTTCTTTAATAGTCTGCCATGGCATCATCCTTATTAATTTTAGAATTAGTCCATTATGAGCACATATTCTGCCTATGTGTTTGAAAAATCATGTTCATTATTGAAGCAGTGCAGTGACAGGTACGCCGGGGTTAGCAGACACTCCATCTTTTCTATTCAATAGGGAGCAGATGGGGACACGCTTTATTGCAAAGAATTTATCACAGCTCTGTGGGAAAAATTCGTAACAGGTAAGAAGACGACAGACGTTACATTTTTATGCTTTTTATGTACGGTAAACGCTGTCCAATCAGTTTACACTTCATGTCTAATACGATTATTGTTACGCTGGTCAAGGACTATTGACCAGAACTGGTCTACAGGCCTTCATGACTAGGGCCACACTCATTATATGGAGGAGATATTATATATACAGTTGCGTGAAAAAAAGTGTTTGCCCTCTTCCTGATTTCCTATTCTTTGGCATGTTTGTCACACTTACATGATTCAGATCACCAAACAAATTTAATTATCAAAGATAACACAAGGAAACACAAAATGCAGTTTTTAAATGAAGGTCTTTATTATTATGGGAAAAAGAAATCCAAACCTACAGGGCCCTGTGTGAAAAAGTGATTGCCTCCTAAACCTAATAACTGGTTGGGCCGCCCTTAACAGCAACAACTGCAATCAAGCGTTCACGATAACTGGCAATGAGTCTTTTATAACACTCTGGAGGCATTTTGGCTAGCTCATCTTTGCAAAAATCTTGTAACTCAGCCACTTTGAAGGTTTCCGAGCATGGACCGCCTTTTTAAAGTCGTGCCACAGCATCTCAATCAAATTAAGTTGAGGAGTTTGACTAGGCCACTCCAAAGTCTTAATTTTGTTTTTCTTATGCCATTCAGAGGTGGGCTTGCAGTTGTGTTTTGGATCATTGTTCTGCTGCATAACCCAAGTGCGCTTCAGCTTGAGATCACGAATAGATGGCTGAACATTCCTTCAGAATTTTTGCGCTGGAGTCCCGAAGCTTTAGAAATGGCTTTATAACCTTTTCCAGACTGATAGATCACAATTACTTTGTTTCTCCTTTGTTTTAGAATTTCTTTGGATCATGGCATGCTGTCTGTCTTTTGGTAGGTCATTGATATCAGATCTGAAGGGGTCCAATTCCCAATACCCCCCTATCATCATCTGATATAAGATATCACGGTGCACTACAAGTGCCACAACTCAATACATTGCATAGTGGTCTTGAATGGTTTTGCAGGTTCTCAATATTAAAGTACTGAAAATTAATCAACTCCACTCACAGCCAATGACTGATAGGTCTCTCCCTATACACGCATGCAGGTTAAAACCTGTCACTCAAGGGGGCAGGCGGGGACAAGTTGCTGGGGACCGGCCTTTCCATTTAACCTCCGATGTGGCTTGGTCCTTGTATCTTTAAAGGTATGTTTTTTTTCTGAAAAGTCACATTGTTTCAGAGTGCAATTATGCATGGCTGAAATAATACAGCCATTGTCTAATACATGCTGCCCAAGGATCAGGCAGCATGTATCAGCCATCAGGTTCCCTTTAAAAGGGTTCCTCCCACTGATAGGCTTTCCGCCAGTCACTCCATCTTGCAGGTCCTTTAGGAACCCTCCATAGAGTGGCTGCTAGCTGGTGGAGTGGGCAGGCATAGGATAGCCAGAAAGCCTGTTCAGTGCCATGAGGTTATAGTCAGGAACAAAATCATTAAGCAGTAAAATAGTAAAAAAAATGAGTCAAGATCAGAAACAGGAATCAAACTAGCTAAGCATAAGAAAAGAAAAGGGTACAAACAAGGGAAATTATAACCCTTAACTGGCCACTGGAGGCAGGGAGCTGAGGGTTATGCTGGGTGTAGCCCCACCAATGCCCCACAGAAAGGCGTTAATGAAAAACAACGTTCAGGAATAAACCCCAAGGATCCTTGCCTGGACGGTACCATAAGTTCTAGAATATTAAACAGAGCTGCTCTATTATTGCCCCACGTTACCCGCAACCAGGGCCGGCGTCAGCACCCGGCGTACCCGGGCAAGTGCCGGGGCCCTAGCGAGACAGGGGGGCCCATTTAGGGCCGGCGTTAGGGGCAGGCTGCCTGCATGCGGCCCCTGAGGCAGGCATCTGCGGTCCGAGGTGCAAGCTAGAAGAGAGGAGGCAGAGGCAGCACGGAGCTTTGGAACTTTTGCAGCTGCTGGAGAGCCGCCCACAATCCGTCGCCATGGATACGCAGCAGAGCAGAGTGACTTCCGACTGTCCAGTGCCTGGAGAATGAGCCGAGCATCGCCAAACAGGAAGTGTGCAGCACCTGCCACCTGGAACAAAGGATTGCGGGGGCCGGGGGGATGCAGAGCCTGGCTGGGAGGACAAGGTATGGGCTCTTATATACTGATTGGGTTGTGTTATATACTACGTGGGCTGCGCTGCTATATACTACGTTGGCTGCTATATACTACATGGGCTGCTCTGCTATATACTACGTGGGCTGGGCTGCTATATACTACATGAGCTGCTATATACTTCTACGTGGGCTGTGCTATATACTACGTTGGCTGCTATATACTACATGGGCTGCGCTGCTATATACTATGTGGGCTGGGCTGCTATATACTACGTTGGCTGCTATATACTACATGGGCTGCGCTGCTATATACTACGTGGGCTGGGCTGCTATATACTACATGGGCTGCTATATACTACATGGGCTGTGCTATATACTACGTTGGCTGCTATATACTACAAGGGCTGCGCTGCTATATACTACGTGGGCTGTGCTGCTATATACTACGTGGGCTGCTATATACTACGTGGGCTGTGCTATATACTACGTGGGCTGCTATATACTATGTGGGCTGCTATATACTACGTGGGCTGCTATATACTTCTACGTGGGCTGCTATATACTACATGGGCTGTGCTATATACTACGTTGGCTGCTATATACATGGGCTGCGCTGCTATATACTACGTGGGATGTGCTGCTATATACTACATGGGCTGCAATATACTACATGGGCTGTGCTGTATACTACGTGGGCTGCTATATACTATGTGGGCTGCTATATACTACGTGGGCTGCTATATACTTCTACGTAGGCTGTGCTATATACTACGTTGGCTGCTATATACTACATGGGCTGAGCTGCTATATACTACGTGGGCTGGGCTGCTATATACTACGTGGGCTACTATATACTTCTACGTGGGCTGTGCTATATACTACGTTGGCTGCTATATACTACATGGGCTGCGCTGCTATATACTACGTGGGCTGGGCTGCTATATACTACGTGGGCTGCTATATACTTCTATGTGGGCTGTGCTATATACTACGTGGGCTGCTATATACTACGTGGGCTGCTATATGCTACGTGGGCAGCTATATGCTACCTGGGCTGCTATATACTATGTGGGCTGCTATATACTACGTGGGCTGTGCTGTATACTACTATGTGGCTGTGCTATGTACTACTATGTGGGCAGTGCTGTATACTACTGTGTGGGCTGTGCTATATACTACTGTGTGGGCTGTGCTATATAATACTGTGTGGGCTGTGCTATATACTACTGTGTGGGCTGTGCTATATACTACTGTGTGGGCTGTGCTATATACTACTGTGTGGGCTGTACTGTATACTACTGTGTGGGCAGTGCTGTATACTACTATGTGGGCTGTGCTGTATACTACATGGCTGTTCTATAAACTACGTGGGCTTTGTTATATACTATGTGACTGTGCTATATACTATATGGGCTGTTATATGATACGTTGGCTGTGCTATATACTACGTGGCTGTGTTGTATGCTACGTGGGCTGTTATATACTACATGGCTGTGTTATATGCTACTTGGCTGTGCTATATACTTCGTGGGCTGTGTTATATACTACATGGCTGTGTTTATATGCGATCATGAATCATGGTATGTGTTAAAGGGGGGGCCCACTGAGACTCTTTCGCCCGGGGCCCTCAAAAACCTGGAGCCGGCCCTGCCCGCAACAAAGTTATGGCTTCGCCCGGGTACAGGAGAAGAAACAGAGATGGCAAGTACAGACATGGATGGTACATAACTTTAATAATACTTTTCATGAGGAGCATTTGTAGCATTGTTCTTCCACTGCTGCAGTACTGGTGCAATTCCGGAGCTCCGACACTTTATGTGGTTGTTGTCCATTGGTAGCAATGCCTTCAGTATGGAATAGCTCCATACTGCACCATCCTATAGATCAGGCCACATTTTTATTGCTAAGGTGAAGGCCAAAATATTCTAAGTTAATACAAACCATATTATTTGTTTAAGTGTAACCAGCTTGCACACTGCAACTTTAATAGCTCAGCCAATGCAGCCTGGGTGTCTGACTACAGCCAACCATGCAATCTCTTTCCATTCTCCCAACGTCACCTGAGAACTGTGATGAATTTTGGGTGGGTTCCTCTGCAAATGATGAGGATCAAACTGAAGTGACCTCACTCTCTGGAGTGTTTAGGCGTTTCCTAGGCGGGTGACTTTCAAGTGAGGTAAATCTTCTTTCAAAAGGCTTAATTGTAAAATCTCTGCTCTAAAAATGTAGCCCAAATAATATGAGAGAGTAATAATAAATAATAGAGAACAGGACAACTTAGAAATTCTGCATCATTGCTTTCCGGTGATCCCACAATTTGGAATATATTAGGACTATTTTAACTGTGAGTAGTCTGAAAGTGGTGACTATCAGCTCATAGATGGCTTGTGTGTTGGTTTTGATGACCTGTCGGGGCTCCTAGTGGTGCCATGTGTGGTCGATGCACATGGTGATATGGTAACATCACACAATGTGAGCAAAATGTCCAACCTTCAGGCTTCAACCCTCCAGATGACATCAATTCAAGATGGGGAGCATCTGGCACTTAATACTCCTGCTACTGGGTTCAGTCATCATGGACAAGCATCCCTGATGACATCATCATTTACTACACCCCTACCTGTGACCTCATTATCTCAGACTTTACTCAGTGGCATAGCATTGGGGAAGACCACACCGGAGGTTGTCCTGGGAGCCAAATTCATAGGGTCGAAAAATGTAGTTTTGTGCTCTTAATAAGAGATGTCGCTAGTGCCAACACTAGCACATGCACATCTTACCGGGTGGTTCGGATCTCTGGGTGAGCACCTCTTTGAACTGTATTGGCATTGACATGCTGCTGATACAAATGGATCCTGTGATAAAGTAGGGAGACATACTGTAGGCTCCACAATTCTGTATCCTATGAGCTGCACGCCAATATAGTTATTCTCTGCAGTAGAGCAGGGAGACATGATCTCCTTGCACTATCTGTTGTAATCCGGTGACCTTGGAGCCGCATGAGACTTTCTCAGGAGAAGGTGGAACCTGTACTGACCGCAAACCCTAAACTGATACCGCAACTAGAAGTAGCCGTGGGGTGTACCTAACACATCCTAGATACCTCGACACAGCCAGAGGACTAAATACCCCTATAGATGGAAATGGGAATTCTATCTTGCCTCAGAGCAGAACCCCAAAGGATAGGCAGCCTCCCACAAATATTGACTGTGAGTATAAGAGGAAAGACAAACGCAGGCAGAAATCAGGATTTAGCAAAAGAGGCCATGCTAGCTAAATAGGAAAGGATAGGACAGAATACTAAGCGGTCAGTATTAAAACCCTAAAAATATCCACAGCAGATAATACAAAAATTCCACCATCTAACTAAAGTCATGGAATGTATCTCTGCATCTCCTGAGAATCCAACTGGACTGAAAATATCCAAACACACTCTAAGCTGGACAAGAAAAAACAATGAATAGCACTGAATTGTAAAGCACACCGCATGTGTGCAGCAGAAACAAAACCAGACCCTTATCTTGGCTGATTTGGCAGCAGGGCAGGAGGAACCAGACAGAGATGAATAACCTCCAAGAACAATGGGCAACTGGCAAGGGCTAATGAATCCTGCACACCTAAATACCCCAGTCAGAGCTGCAATCAGCAGGAACACCTGCCCAGGATTGCAACCCAAGGACAACTGTATTACCACCAGCAACCACCGGGGGGAACCCAAGAGCAGAATTCACAACAACTATAGCTCTCTGTTCCGTAGACCACAGGTTGCTTTAAACCTATGGTCAATAAAACAGCAGGTGATGCTGGAACAGAAGCGCCGATGAACGAAAAGGAAGTCAGAGAATCCCGGTCTGGTACCACTTCCTGCCAGCACTCTGATGCCCAGTGTTTGCGCCAGCACTTTGCAGGAAGACTCGTCAGGATCCTGGAATAGGTCAATATATGATATTTTGTATTTTAATTAAAATATATGGTATGACTGTGGGAGAATCAAAACTATAAGGGGCCCTAGATACAATATGGAGGGCCCCTCATACTTTGTAGGGACTACTGTGAGGGGTCCATCATACAGTGTAGAGTCTACATAAAGTATGGGGGCCATTATACAGTTTGGGAGTTAATGTGGGCGCCATTATATAGCATAGAAACTAATGTAAGGGCTATTATATAGCATGGAAGTCAATGTGGGGGCCATTATATAGCATGGGAGCTAATGGGGTGATATTATATACCATGGGAACTAATGTAGTGGGCATTATATTGCATGGGAGCTAATGGGCGCATATTATACACCATGGGAGCTCATGTGGGGACCGTTATATAGCACTAGATTGTGGCCCGATTCTAACGCATCGGGTATTCTAGAATATGCATGTCCCCGTAGTATATGAACAATGATGATTCCAGAATTCGCAGCAGACTGTGCCCGTCGCTGATTGGTCGAGGCAACCTTTATGACATCATCGTTGCCATGGCAACCATTATGACATCTACGTCGATACTGTGCCCGTCGCTGAATGGTCGAGGCGAATTCGCGGCAGACTGTGCCCGTCGCTGATTGGTCGAGGCAACCTTTATGACATCATCGTTGCCATGGCAACCATTATGACATCTACGTCGATACTGTGCCCGTCGCTGAATGGTCGAGGCGAATTCGCGGCAGACTGTGCCCGTCGCTGATTGGTCGAGGCAACCTTTATGACATCATCGTCGCCATGGCAACCATTATGACATCTACGTCGATACTGTGCCCATCGCTGATTGGTCGAGGCCTGGCGGCCTCGACCAATCAGAGACGCGGGATTTCCAGGACAGACAGACAGACAGAAAGACAGACAGACAGACAGACGGAAAAACCCTTAGACAATTATATATATAGACTAGACTGTGGCCCGATTCTAAGGCATCGGGTATTCTAAAATATGCATGTCCCCGTAGTATATGGACAATGATGATTCCAGAATTTGAGGTAGACTGTGCCCGTCGCTGATTGGTCGAGGAAACCTTTATGACATCATCGTCGCCATGGCAACCATTATGACATCTACGTCGATACTGTGCCCGTCGCTGATTGGTCCGTTGCGACACATGCAGCTGTGGTGCCGATCAGCTGGCACTCTCCATGTATCCGGGTTCCCTCTGCAGCTTATGTGGTGACCGCTATAGCTTACCGAATAAGCAGGAACCCAAACAAATTAGCTCAACACTAGTCACTACTAGTCACACCCAAAACCTATGAAACTACCTCCTATCCAGGGGACTTAAAGGGGACCTGTCACCAGATCAAAAGAGTACAGTTTTTTCTCTTATTTTATTCCTGCTGCTCCCTTGAGTATTCTGTTTTTTTTTTTGTTGTTTTTTTTTTAATCCGCCATATGGTACTATAAATACACGCCTTTTTATAGGGTGCTAATTTTTATGGTCTTTCCAAGGGGGCATGACTTGGAAAATTATTCATAACAATCTAAAATCACACCCCAGAGGGTCCTGTGAGCCTCGCCCCCTTGTAAAAGACCATTAAAATTGGTACAAAATAAAAAAAAGCCCATATCTCTGGTATCGTGTGATGGAATTTAAAAAAAAAGAATACTCAGGGGAGCAGTGGGAATAAAATAACAGCAAAAAACGGGTTACTTATGACTGGGTGAAGGGTCCTGTTTAAAGGAGACAAGTCAGGCAATGTCACTGACAGCACCCATTATGGCATAAAAATGCAATGAAGATCTAAACTAAAGAGCACTGGCTTGAAAGAAAGCATTTTTAGTAACATTTTATATTATGTGGTTGACATGATAATTATGATTATAAATGCAGATTATTATCCCGAACATTTGGCGGAATTACTGTACCGGTGTCCATAAGAGCGTTGTACTAATGAGAGATTAGGTCAATATAATCTAAATGACTAGATAATGGTAACATTCTCCTTATTCATCTCCGTACAATACATGACGTTTTTCAGCTGAAGACGGCTGCCAGATAAAATAGTTACTCGGTCGGCTCCTTGCACAAACGAGCCTATTCCCTATACTCTGATTCTTCCTTATACATATTAAGGAGATTGAACATCAAAAGAAGCGGTGACCGGCCCGCGTGCGTGTCTTTATAGTAATTAAGCCCAGCTCAGCCCCTGGTGTATCATTCCTCTGCGCTAGTGGACGCTCTGCATATATCAGCCACATTGGCGCCCCCATAAATGACTATATTAAGTTTTTAATCATTTTTTTTAGAGATAAATCTTCAAAAATTAAGAAAACTTTACATTCAAGGGGATTTCCGGTTTCGGAAAACTTCTTTGCTCTGGCTGCAGTTTGATTTTAAAAACAAACAAATTGAGCTTTACTCACCCATCCCAGGTCCAACAGTGACACTCCGCCACTACTCCTGGTGTCTGTTACTGTCTTCAGCACTGACATCACTTGGTCAGCGCCGCAGCCAATCAGTGACCGCAGCGGCTCTGAACAGCTGGTGCTTTCAACTCGGTCAGAGCTGCTGAGCTCGGTTATTGCCAATGTGATTATGCTCACCTGTCTCAGCATTGCCGCTCTCCTATCCTGTCTCCAGTGGTCATCAACTCTCTTCAGATTGGTCTTTGAACTGGTCTTTACTCTTCGGTCTGGAACTGCAGGAATTTTTAGGAATTCCATTCCCACATTCTGAATACTCACAACTAGTGATGGGCAAGTAGCATTGTTCGGGTGATCTCCGAGTATTTTGGCGTGCTCGGAGATTTAGTTTTCATTCCTCAGCTGCATGATTTGCGGCTGCTGGACAGCCTGAATACATGTGGGAATTCCTTAACAAACAGGCATTCCTCACATGTATTCAGGCTGTCTAGCAGCTGTAAATCATGCAGCTGAGGCTACTAAAACTAAATCTCCGAGCACGCCAAAATACTCGGAGATCACCCGAGCGTTCTCGGGAGACCCAAGCAACAAGTATACGAGCTCATCACTACTCGCAACATTTACAGTACATGTATAAACCGGCACTAATCCACGTAGCAACACCTACAAAATCTCACAATCAAACCAAATTTGGGTCCCATTGATTTTATAGTTAAAAAACTCTAGGCCCAGAGCAACCAGGACTTTTCCTTCCATTCTAAAAAACTGTCACATAAGGGAACCTAAAAGGAGCCCTTAATAATTCAAATGTTACCATGTTATCATTCAATTAATATCAATAAGGGAAACACTAAGATTGCAAAACCCTCCATGTCCTGTAATAAATTATAGTTACAATATATGTATTGTATTTGTGCACCACTTATTTATTTTTAAGCCATTTACATCATACTCGTATGTGCTTATTTTTAGTACCACACTGAAGTCTGGGGTCTTCACATACACCCAGACTGGTCAAGGTGGGATTCCAGCCCTGTAGGAACCTTCCAAGTGGAATTCTGTAAGCCCCTTCTCCAAGTTCATCGGAGCACCTTCACTAGTGCCTGTCGGGCTGAGCTGGGCAGTTCTGAAGAGGGTGCTGTCATTCCAGGAGAAGTTCAAGCTCCCATCACCAGAAAGCCCTGATAGATGTAGGTGGGACCCCGGAACAGCTCACCCAAACCTAACCGGACAAAAACACCATTCACAACTGGCTGACAAAAGCCAGAATCAGGTAGATGGTAGATGAAAGGCCAAGAAAGGTATGCCAGTGACTGGAGGAACAATATCAACACTTCACAGAAACTGACCATGTACCGGAGTCTACAGAGAGACTACAGACTGGCTCCATATCAAGAGAACACCCAAGAACCTCAGAGACCGCCAGATCCTGAGCCGGTATAGACTCAGTGCCCACAGTCAGGCCATCAAATATGGCAGACACAGACAGAGCTAGAAGCCGCCGGATCCGTTTTTTTCTCATAGACTCGTATTAGATTGCGACGGATGGCCTTACGTTTCATCCATTTTTCGCTGGATAGGTCGAAAACATTTTATCCGGCGGCCAGAGAAAATGGACATAATAGCGTTTTTTGTGTCTGTTGAAAAAATGGACAGCGACGGATCCCTTTTTTTTTTTAACTGAGCATGCTCTGATTTTTTTAAGGGGTAACGTTTCTCCTTATGGAGAGTGACATACCATCTCTGGCTTGTCAAGGTAAGGAGGCTTATTTGCCATGCAATGCTCCTCTGGGAATTTAAATATGCAAATTGCCTCTTCTGAGAAAAAGAGGACTTTACTCTATAGCGCCGCCTATTGGAAGTAGCGATCCTACAAGTCACAATCAACCCTTTAACGAGTCGTGCAATATGACTTAGGATAAAAGCCAAATCAGTATCTCAATTCGCAGACACGGTGTTTCAGGCTATTGGCCCTCGTCAGTGCGAAGCATGAGAACTGATTTGGCCAGGTGAGAGGCTCTGGAGTGGGGTCTAAGGGGCAACGTTTCTCCTTATGGAGAGTGACATACCATCTCTGGCTTGTCAAGGTAAGGAGGCTTATTCGCCGTGCAATGCTCCTCTGGGAATTTAACCCTAATGTTCTGTTCAGGTCATAGTGACCCGAACAGACTTTTTGCGGCCCTGTAGATTTTTTTCTGTAAGTCTATAAAACTTGAGACTCCTTGACTTTTCCTCATTTGGGGGGACCTACCTATGAGTATTTTTTTTTTTTTCCGTTTACTTTTTGCTACACGCAAATAGTTACACTTGTTGTGTTCGGGTCATAGTGACCCGACATCGTTTTTTACAGCTGTGAGGACATATTTTCAGTGAAATAAAGGAGTTATAACCTCAGTTGGGTCTATTTATTGCATCTACTATTGTATATCAATTGATTTATTTCCTAAATTATTTCAATGGGGTCGTACACGTGCTCTACCGGGGGTATGCATTGAGATCTGCGCACCATAAAAATGGCTTTATATTGATTATTTTTGGTGCGCAGTCTATTCTAAAATGTAGAGTGCATCCGGAGAGATCACTAGGTGTGCACTACACCTGTATATTATGCGCAGAACGGACTGCTCAGAATGCGCTGTCTAAGACGTTTTTTTTTTTGTAAAGCTGAGCTGTAAAGTCTTGCAAATAATTTTTTTTTGCTAAGTAAGTCTGTCTTCCAAGCTTATCTGCTTGTTTTCATTGATTTGATTTGATTGTTTTGTTTTTTGTTTTTTTTTACAAAATATGTGTAGTTTTCTATTTTCGTTTTGCTCATTGATCTGTTTTTTCAGAATAAAAAAAAAAAAGATTTCTAGTTCATTTTTCTTTTTTTTTACTACCAAACATGTTCACAAACAGTCTAGTAAGCAAAAAGTATTAAAAAAATGGAGTTAGAGTGTCTAAAATCAAGGTTTAATAAGCCGGGTCATAGTGACCCGGAACACTACAAGTGTATAGTAAATGCGAACAAAACAGCAGGGTTAAATATGCAAATTGCCTCTTCTGAGAAAAAGAGGACTTTACTCTATAGCGCCACCTATTGGAAGTAGCGATCCTACAAGTCACAATCAACCCTTTAACGAGTCGTGCAATATGACTTAGGATAAAAGCCAAATCAGTATCTCAATTCGCAGACACGGTGTTTCGGGCTATTGGCCCTCATCAGTGCGAAGCATGAGAACTGATTTGGCTAGGTGAGAGGCTCTGGAGTGGGGTCTAAGGGGTAACGTTACCTTGACAAGCCAGAGATGGTATGTCACTCTCCATAAGGAGAAACGTTACCCCTTAGACCCCACTCCAGAGCCTCTCACCTAGCCAAATCAGTTCTCATGCTTCGCACTGACGAGGGCCAATAGCCCGAAACACCGTGTCTGCGAATTGAGATACTGATTTGGCTTTTATCCTAAAGGCCCCGTCTCACATAGCGAGATCGCTAGCGAGATCGCTGCTGAGTCACAAGTTTTGTGACGCAACAGCGACCTCAGTAGCGATCTCGCTATGTGTGACACGTACCAGCGATCAGGCCCCTGCTGTGAGATCGCTGGTCGTGTCGGAATGGCCTGGACCTTTTTTTGGTCGTTGAGGTCCCGCTGACATCGCTGAATCGGTGTGTGTGACACCGATCCAGCGATGTCTTCACTGGTAACCAGGGTAAACATCGGGTTACTAAGCGCAGGGCCGCGCTTAGTAACCCGATGTTTACCCTGGTTACCAGCGTAAATGTAAAAAAAAAAAAAACAGTACATACTCACCATCTGACGTCCGTCAGGTCCCTTGCCGTCTGCTTCCTACTCTGACTGACTGCCGGCCGTAAAGTGAAAGCACAGCACAGCAGTGACGTCACCGCTGCGCTCTGCTCTCACTGTACGGCGGCACTGTCAGAGCGGGAAGCAGACGGCAAGGGACCTGACGGACATCAGATGGTGAGTATGTACTGTTTGTTTTTTTTTACATTTACGCTGGTAACCAGGGTAAACATCGGGTTACTAAGCGCGGCCCTGCGCTTAGTAACCCGATGTTTACCCTGGTTACCCGGGTGCTGCAGGGGGACTTCGGCATCGTTGAAGATAGTTTCAACGATGCCGAAGTCGTTCCCCTGATCGTTGGTCGCTGGAGAGAGCTGTCTGTGTGACAGCTCCCCAGCGACCACACAACGACTTACCAACGATCACGGCCAGGTCGTATCGCTGGTCGTGATCGTTGGTAAATCGCTATGTGAGACGGGGCCTTAAGTCATATTGCACGACTCGTTAAAGAGTTGATTGTGACTTGTAGGATCGCTACTTCCAATAGGTGGCGCTATAGAGTAAAGTCCTCTTTTTCTCAGAAGAGGCAATTTGCCGATTTTTTTAGGATCCAATTAGTTGGATCAGCTAGTCGGATCTGGCGAAAAAATGGATCCGTCGCATCAGTTTTTCACAATCTGAGACAGATCCGTTTTTTCAAAATTCGACAGATTGCGACTGATGGCAAAGAACTAATATGTGAAAGCAGGCTGACTGAGAAGTGACATTTCTGGGTCCCATCAAAAATTATTTATGCCTTGTTGTGGCTATATGATATCCTACTTCCTCTTTAAATTTACAGAGTTTAAGCCAGGAGAGGCATGTCTGATAAAAAAATGGGGTTGCCCTACTTGTTTTATACCATCCACCTAATTCTTGTCCTGGGCATCACTGGCACTGACCGGGCTATGACAATTTCGGTTGCAGAACTGAGCACTAAGTCACCATGTCCTGGCATAGCTACAGTGAACTTTGCCAAAGTCCAATTTGATGTTTTTCTAGAGTCACATTTTGGGTTCGGAAGTTCTCCCAGAAACAGCATGTCCTAAACATAGAATTACTAAGACCATTATTTACTTTTCTCCAGGATCCTTGCCATTACTTTTCATATTACTTTTAAATAACTAAGTTAAATGAAAACGTCTCAATTTGCAAAATATTTAATTGACATCATTTAAATGACAGCTTAACTCATTTTGGGAAGTGTCACTTATATTCCCCTCGGGCCATTAAAGAGCGTAAAGTGGAATGATGCATATAATAAAGTATTTTGAGATATTATACACCCTGTGTAAGGTATGATGTAAGACAATTAGAGTTATCACGGCTGCGCCAGGTCTGAGACCTTATGTGACGGTAATGTGCACTAGGGAGGTAGGATTTCACTGCTGTGGTTGGGTTTCTGGGGGCTGCTCTATTTAATTAGGGAAACGATATAGCATTTCCTCGACACGACCTTTGTATTATCAGCTCCCAGGATCTTTACAAAATGAAATTTTATTTTGTAACCGAGTCTGGTCTACATAATATGTATAGACGAATTACAGAATTAATATAAAATGGTTGAGAATTACTATAACACAGCTCAGAATTATATAGGCGTAATTAGTTTTATACTTAAGAATTTTTATATTACTATGGAAGTCAACCATATTTTCCATAAAAAAAAGAAAGAAAAAAATCTATAATATAATTCAAATACATAAAAATAATAAATACAGAATTACATATTTTAACAGAGTGGATCTACAGGCCCAAGGGTGAAATATGTAAGGTGACGCCCATCTACCATATGGCACTTATGTTACCAATGTCTCCTTACATGGTAGAGGAACCTTCTGGTCCCCTTACGCATTAGGGCTGATGTCCTACTGCTCCCCTAGATGTTTACTAAATGGGTGTGTTCCAACTTGGAGATGAATGAGTTAATCATACTTTAACCACTAATATTTTCACACCATGTTGAAAAAAAAATTGCTACATGAATACTGGAAAATTTGGCAAAATTAGTAGACAACCAGCTTATTGGTGGAAATTAGATATTGGTCTCCTACCCCTTACCTTCTACTCAAAAGATATTAGAATCTTATTTTCCACCACTGCTTAAGTGCTACTGCTACCTATGACCCAGTATCCTTCAGGAAATTGGTGACATCTTAAAGCTTGGATTACTGCAAAGCTATCACACAACAAACCCTTTTCAGCACTATTAGACAAAATGTCTTATGTAATTTTTGTATTTGAGACCTGTTGCTTAGAATGTGGTGTAGGACACAGGAATAAGAGGGAAAAGCTCATTTCAAAAATTTGATTCAATTTTGATTCATCCAAACCGGTCGAAAAATTTAATTCAGACCAAATTATTTCTCCACCAATAGAAATTTCCCTAATATGGCTGACATCATGTTGTGTTGCCATGTGGGCCTCCTCATAATATCTTGCAGCTATAACATCTGGCGGATTATCATACCTTGTACAGTAGTGGTCAGTACGGGAGCATCACAGATCAGAGGTTCCCAGCGGAGAACAGTTTGTACGGCAGAGTCGCTTTCCATCTTTAAAGTCACTGAGTAAGTCTATCTCTCCTTTCGAGTGTAAGCTCTTATGGTTACTTTAGTCTTTTCTCTTTCAAAGAGTGTAAGCTCTTATGGTCAGTGGGGTTCTATCTCTTTCCAGTAGAGTTTAAGCTCTTACGATCATCAAGGTCCTGTCTCTCCTATAGAGTATAAGCTCCTCTGGTCAGAAGTATAGAGTGTAAGCTCTTATGGTCAGCAGGATCCTCTCTCTCTTTCTGTTCTGTAGAGTGTAAGGTCTAATGCTTAGCAGGATTCTCTATCTCCTGTAGAGTGTAAGCTCTTATGGTCAATGGGGTCCTCTCCAGGGGCATAAATACCATGGTCGCAGTGATAACTGCTGCAATTGAGCCCGACTGGTGAGTGGTCACCGATGCCAGCAAATACTTCAGCTGGATGTGCGTTAGGTCCATGAACAGCAATATACCCTGAAGGCCAATTAGAGGCCAGCAGTTGACTTCGGTGTGCACGTGACTGGGGGCGCATGGCAGTGACATCATACACTCCTGTCACTTGCACGCTGAAGTCAACTGCCGGCCTCATAATAGAACGCTGCATGGTGGGAGAGAGGAGAGAGGATGGGAGGTAATAAAAAAATATTAATCTGTGAATACATGGTAGCCATACTACTACATGGGTGACTAGGGGCTGTGCACTCTATTATATAAAGGATATGGGCTGTGAATTATATTATACGGAGGACTATAATATATGGAGGACTATGAGGGTACATTATATTGTCTGGAGGACTATGGAGAGTGCATTATATTATATGGAGGATTATGGGATGTGCAGTATGCTATATGAGTCCTCTCTCTCTGTCCTGTAGAGTGTAAGCTCTTAGGGTCAGTGGGGTCCTCTCTCTCGGTTCTGTAGATTGTAAGCTCTTATGGTCAGTGGGGTCCTCTCTCTCGGTTCTGTAGAGTGTAAGCTCTTATGGTCAGTGGGGTCCTCTCTCTCTCTCCTCTAGAGTGTAAGCTTTTATGATCAGCGGGGTCCTCTCTCTCTCTCCTGTAGAGTGTAAGCTCTTAGGGTCAGTGGGGTCCTCTCTCTCTTGGTTCTGTAGAGTGTAAGCTGTTATGGTCAGCGGGGTCCTCTCTCTGTTGTAGGGTTTGTTCTCTTTGTCCTCTCCCCATGTATATTTTCTTAGCAATTACAAGCTTTTCAGTATTAAGTTTCGTGCAAATTTATTCTCCACAAATCTAATCTTTGGAGAAGACAGTTAAGTCAAATTTTAAAAGATCTGCCCATCTCTACTCAGGGACTGGAGTAGCATTTTGGATATACAAATGCCAGGGCTTCGAATGAATTTGATGGACTGTCAAGCCCACAATCTGTGTCCACCTCACGTCCACCCATTTTGGCGGCAGTTCTTTGATGAATCAGTCCAATATAATAATGAACATTCTCACAGGGCTTAACACTTCGTTACCCTACATGGACTAAAATCTTCTGAATTATCTAAGTAAGATGTATGCAAACAAAAAATGAAAATAGAAAAATAGAATAAATGAAAAATTTGCAACCACAGTTATTATTGCATTGTCCAACTAAACCAATAAACTGGAAATAATGAAGATAGCTGCCATGGTAGACAAGCAACTCAAGACCTGCTTCTTCTGCCCTATAGACTATGTGGGCCTATATAAATGTCCCTGTACCCATGGGCCTCAAAATTTTAGACAAAAATTTCAAGAATAAATTGAGAATTCAAATGAAGAATGACAGTCTGAGGATGTAGGGCTAAGATGGCCCCAAAGTGGTGGTTCCAACTATAGTGATTATTGCTCTCGGCACCCAACTTGCATCTTTGCTCTCCATAATTTTCTTTCGTTAAGACTTGTTCTTATGTATTCTTGGCGACAAAACATTTTCTTAAACTGTGTCTACCTTTTTCTCAAACTGTTTTTCTAACCTTAAATTGACCCAAGGCTCTTTGAATATATTACCCGTATAAATTACACCTCAGCTGTTGCTCATAAGTAAGTTACAGTACCTGGAATCTGTCTCCAAATCTCCAGTTGGGCAGTAAAACTGGTCACAGTTGCAATGTCCCCACAACCTCTGTTTCGACTCACCAAGTCTGTAACATAAACCTAACAGCCCATTAAATAACTTGTCTATAAACACGTTCTAGATTTCTGAACTTTTTAAATACCCATCGTTCGAAAGGGAAAAAAAAAACAGTACACATGGTACGAGGAACGGAGAAGGTAGGAGGGGAGATACGGGGTTCAGAATAAGAACAACATGAAGCACATAAGATTTTACGAGCTAATCTTATTACCTCGTTTCTTGTAATTCCTGTTTACTAACATCCAGGGCTACAAATTGTTTTCAGGGTACAACCGTAAGGAGAGACTGCTGTTGTACTGTACTAAAATCTGGTTTGCATTTTAAAAACTTTTTATTTTTCACTTTTCGATTTTTTTTTTCCTGGTATTGTGCAGTTATACGGATTCTGTACCTTAAATAAAAATATTGACTATTTCTAATTATTATTATTTATTTTTTTGCTTATATGTACGATAGTATTGCATTTCCCAGCATAGTGGCTCAGCAATAAGCAACATCACTTTTTTAAGCAATTTTGGAATTTATTCTGGCAATTTTTACAGTTTTTTGTGTTAGCACTTCTTTATGGGGACCACAAATATAAGAAAAAAAATCAAAATAAATTTAAAAAAAGGAAATTAAGAGAGTGTTTAGTACCAAAAATCTGGGTTGTGAGCATGCCTCAGACTTCTGCCCAGGGTGCCTTGGATTTGTCCAATACCAGTGCACATGGTGTAATGATGTCACTGCATTGCGCCACCTGTGCCAACCATCTTCGTGTGCAGAGGACTTAGCCGCATGATTTAGTGGCAAACAGAAAATTACCGATTGCTTAAATAATTTTTTGGGGGTTATATATATTTAGATATATATATATATATATATATATATATATAGATATATATCACAAAATATATAGCACAAATACCTGATTTAAACAGTAGGTGATTTTCTGATGATAGCTGCCCTTTAAGTGAGCAAAAACTTAAGAACTGCATTTTTTATGGGGATGGCATAACATTATTTTTAGAGGTGGCACTTAAAGGGCATCATTATTTTTTAAGTGGAATTTAAAGATGCATCAATATTTTCTATAGCGGGCACTAAAGGGGCATTATTTGTTTTCAGGGGGCACTCAGAGGACGTAATCATTGGATTTCTCTTGTGCTGCAGCATTCTTCTAGAACTGTTTTCTTTGTTCCACTTGTAGCGCACAGTTTAAAAATGCCTCTACTCCCCCTAAAAAGTAAAAAATAAATAACTATAACCAATATAGTAACCTATTTTATGGAATCTAAAATAACAATGTTGTTTACATTTCAGCTTTTTTATGTCTTTTTTTTCATCTTTATTTTGAATCATTTTCCAATGTATTTTTAGTATTAGATGAAATGAAGCTCGAGAGTTGTTGTCTTGACACCTAAAGCCCGGCCGTACTTTGAGACCTTGCATAAACTTCGCTGACTTGTTCTGAAACACAAACACATGCTGGTGTGCCCCCGTGTTTGGCTTGACCAAGGGGTTACACACAGTTGAATCTGGGCTGTTTTTCTGATGAGTAATGTGGATGAAAATTTATTTCTAACATTTGGTGGCAACAACTCAAACATCCAGTGCCAGATATTGAGGTGGAGCATTGAAATCTTGGCATTTGCACACAAATACTTAATATTACAAATCTTGAAGTGGGATCAAGTATAAGGTGAGGTACATATTCATACATATTTAAAAGGAATTACCAAATGGTTCAGATTTTCCGTGCATGGAAGTTTTATTTTTTTATTTTTTTTTTGAGTATACGTTATGGTTTTCCATTGTGTAAGAGCATTATACAACTTAAACTGTGGATATTCATGGAAATTGTTGAGTTTCTTGACTAAAAGTTAAGATTTCACTTGGGATTGAAAATAGTTATTTTTTTATATTGCTTACGCAGAATTAGCAACAATGTACTGTCCAAACACCGTACAAACACTCATAACAGTTGCCATTGGGACTTACGATCACATTTCTTCATCTCAAATATATACAGCACATACAGACTAAGGTAAAATGTCACAGAAAGACCATTTATCTATGAATATGTTTTGAAGTTGATGGAAATCCACACAGACACAAACATAGGGAGATCAAATACAGAGATGATCTTCTTCTATTGGAAGACCTAAGTCAACATTGGAAACCACTGGGCCACTATATCACATAATATTGCGTCTAATTTCCATAAAGCAGAACTTGGGAATTTTGGCTATGGAGATCCCTGTATACTTTTTAGTACAGACTGTCCATGTGCATGGATTAAATGTAAAGCCTTTGCGAAAGTAATCCACAAAGAAACAATGAGCCATAAAATGCCTATAAAATTTACACAATATGGATGTCTTTTAGAGAATTAGTTTTTTGAGGATCTTCAATTTCTTTTTCTTAAAGTTTGCAAATTTTCCTCTTAGGCTACTTTCACACATCAGGTTTTTTGCATCAGGCACAATTCGGCGAATGTTGGGAAAACCGGATCCGGTGCAGATTGTGAAAAACTGATGCGACGGATCCGTTTTTTCAATGGATCCGGCTAGCATATCTAGATTGTTGGATAAAAAAAATTTGGAGCATGCTCAGTAGTGTTGAGCGATACCGTCCGATACTTGAAAGTATTGGTATCGGAAAGTATCGGCCGATACCGGCAAAGTATCGGATCCAATCCGATACCGATACCCGATACCAATACAAGTCAATGGGACTTAAGTATCGGACGGTATTCCTGATGGTTCCCAGGGTCTGAAGGAGAGGAAACTCTCCTTCAGGCCCTGGGATCCATATAAATGTGTAAAAGAAAGAATTAAAATAAAAAATATCGCTATACTCACCCTCCGACGCAGCCTGGACCTCAGCGAGGGAACCGGCAGCGTTGTTTGTTTAAAATTCGCGCTTTTACTTGGTTACGTGAAGTCCCGGCTTGTGATTGGTCAGGGCGGCCATGTTGCCAGGACGCGGACCAATCACAGCAAGCCGTGACGAAATTACGTCACGGCTTGCTGTGATTGGTCCGCGTCCCGGCAACATGGCCGCCATTAACCAATCACAAGCCGTGACGTCACGGGAGGCTGGACACGCGCACTTTTTAAAATGGGCGCGTGTCCAGCCTCCCGTGACGTCCCGGCTTGTGATTGGTTGCGCCGCGGTCAACCAATCACAAGCCGGGAGGCTGGACACGCGCGCATTTTAAAATTTTAAAATGGGCGCGTGTCCAGCCTCCCGGCTTGTGATTGGTTGATCGCGGCGCAACCAATCACAAGCCGGGACGTCACGGGAGGCTGGACACGCGCCCATTTTAAAATGCGCGCGTGTCCAGCCTCCCGTGACGTCACGGCTTGTGATTGGTTGCGTCTCCCATGTGACTGCGACGCAACCAATCACAAAGCCGGGACGTAATTTTAAAATCCTTAAGGACCTGAAATTACGTCACGGCTTGCTGTGATTGGTTGCGTCGCCCATGTGACTGCGACGCAACCAATCACAACGCCGGAACGTAATTTTAAAATCCTGAAGGACCTGAAATTACGTCACGGCTTGCTGTGATTGGTTGCGTGCCGGTCACATGGGCGGCACGCAACCAATCACAAGCCGGGACTCACGTAAAGGAAAGAAAAGCGCGAATTTTAAACAAAGAACGCTGCCGCTTCCCTCGGTAAGGTGCAGGCTGCGTCGGAGAGGTGAGTATAGCAATATTTTTTATTTTAATTCTCTCTTTTACACATTTTTACATTAATGTTGTTTCGATACTGATACCCGATATCACAAAAATATCGGATCTCGGTATCGGAATTCCGATACAGCAAGTATCGGCCGATACCCGATACTTGCAGTATCGGAATGCTCAACACTAATGCTCAGTTTAAAACAATGGAATCCGGCGTTGGAATCCATCATTTTCCGGATCCAGCACCTTCCGGCTCCCACAGGCTTCCATTCTAGCAAACAGCCGGAAGCGCCGAATCCGGCGCTTCCGGCTTTTTCGGCGAAGACAAAAAACGTTGCTGCGGATGTTTTTTCCAGAAACTGGAAATGGCAGATTTGCCAGATCCGGCGAAAAATGGACGAAACGCAATGTCATCTTGCGCAATCCGGCACTAATACAAGTCTATGGGGAAGAAAAACAGATCCAGCGGCAACATTCGTTTTTTTTAAATTTAGCCGGATTGAACCTGACAGCAAAAACCTGATGTGTGAAAGTAGCCTTACCTATTGGCAGAGGGGTTTTTTTCTTTTGGCGGAGGTCAAGAATTACATGCAGAGGAGCTCTTTTAGTTTCTGGAAGACTTCACATGTGTCCATTGTAAAAATGACCCTATAGACATCAAGTATCTTATGTGAAATAGTCTCTGGTCTTGTACAGCACATCTCACCTACATGTTAGCCATCAAGCTGACACTTGGCGATGTTGTCTCTAATTTTGGCAACAATTTTTAAAGAGTTAAGAGTCTTTTAAGCCGTGCCTTAGTATCAGAAGCCATTATTTGATGCTGACTCTATTCAGTTCTTGATTTCTTCAGTCTGTTTGTGTTCTGCCCACTAGCCTTGCTTGGACTTTGCCTCTTGGCTCACCCCTTGAGTTTGTTTCCATCTGGTCACCTCTCTCCTGGCTTGGTCCTCAAACTCTACCATTGCTTTTGCTTCATAATTTGTCAATTCTCACTAAGCATCTAGCTCTAAATCATGGCTACCATACGACTTTCCTCTCACGCCTTGAACGTGGACTTGTTTCACGGCCAATTAACAGTGACCTAGGGATCTAACCAAATATTAATTTCTTGCTAAGCACTCAGCTTTGAGCCATGGCTGCCAGTTGATTTCCCTCCGATGTCTTGACTCTTGATCACTGATGTATCTCGCTGCCAAACAACCATTATCTAGGGTTTGACCAGTCAATGGAAAACGTCCATGTATTTAGACACACCACCTTACTTTAGTCAGTGTCAAAATGATATTACTAAAGAGTCACTTGTGGTCTAAAATTGGTTTCTAAGTTGTAGAATCACAGTCAGAGATGGAGAGCAAACATCTCGCATAAAACACATCAACTACTTATCTTTTATTTTTCTATTTTTTGTTTCATTCAATCGGTTAGAATTAACCTGCCACTATATTCATGCTCCACGAACCGCGGGCAATTTTACTCAAAGCCTGGATGCGCGATTGCAGCCAGCTATGTTTCCTTTGAAACTTTCTGTCTGCCCAGCTCCACATGATTGACAGGTCTCTCCCTATGTAGACACATTGCAAACTATGATTACCAACAGGTTTCCTTTAAGAAAAATGCAATATTCTGAATTTTCAGACCTCAAGGCATTTCTAACCAAACTCAATCATGAGGTTTTACAAAATACACAACGTTTGCTCTGTCCTTAAGCATGCTCTGCAGGTCATCTTAAATTAATATTAATCTCTATTGCGGGGGTATATTTTTGGGTGTTTGCAAAATGGATATTTTGCATGATGTATACAATTTTTCCAATTGAAAAACATCTTCCTTTTGTCTTTGAATATCCCCATGTGCACTTTCCTTGTAGTATAATGCAAAAAATGAAAAAGGTTATCATGAGTGACCCAAAAAAAAATTTTGAGGCACCCAACTGATGGGGCACATGTCTAATAGTTGGCACAGCAATAACAAACGCAAACCACAAAACCTACAAACATACAACAATGTGGAAATAAATGCTGTTCTCCGCAACGTACAATCAGGAGCCACAAAAATAGCAAGTATTTATCCAGATGTTCTAATTTTGCCCTCCACCTGTATACATATATACAGTACATATCATAAAATTCTCACATAGTATATATGCTAAGAAATTACATTTTGTGGTGAAGACTAATATTTCTTTACTTTCCATATATAACTCAATAATATTTTTTGGAAATACATCAATGAACACAATAATGGAAATGGCTAATTTCAGCACATGTCGGAGTGTAACAACTTCAAGCAATTTCCTCTACAGAAATGGTAGGTAAAGAGGTGACCATAGACTGATGAGGTTCCCGAGACTAACACAGGAAAAAAACCTGAAGTGTTAGCCGAAAAAATGTATTGTGTCACATGGAAAAAAATGTATTATATTCCATTAAAAAGTCATATAAAGCCAATGTATGACCCAAAATAGGTAATGAGCTCCAGTTGTTGGACTAGGAAGGAACATAGAAGAAAAAAATTTTTTGGAGTCTTGATGGATAAAAATGAGGTGAATATAAAGATGACCATGAAAGTGGTAAGAGATTGATTTATTCTAAGGGCAGGTGCAGATGACGATTCTTTCCTCGGGCCAACTCTATCCAAGTTAAAAATTGGACATGTGCATGGACCATAGACTAACATTGGTCTAAGTGCGCGCTTTGACAGCAAATACACTCTTCTGCTCCTGCCCTAAAGATAGTCCATAAATGTTTCATAGGTTAGCATCTGATAGCTGATAGTCCAACCTCATTCCCGTCATTAAAAGCAGAGGTAGTGGAAAAAATGGAGCAGAGCTGCAGTACCAAGCTACAGCCACATATACAAATAAGCCTTGACCGGAGGATGCTCCAGAGGTCAGACCGCCACTGATCAAGCATGGTTTGCCTATACAAGTATAGGCAATCAAAGTTTAAATCCTGGAAATACATTTTCTATAAACATTTTTCTTATTATTCCACACCATAGAAATTAAAGAAGTTGACCAGTATCAGAAAGAAAAAATGGCTGCATTCTTCCCGAAACAACACTACATCTCGTATAGCTTGTGATGTTTAGCTCCATCAAAGTGAACACAACTAAACTGCAATGTCACGTACTAACTTTGAAGACCAGCATTATTATTTTTTTTTTTTTTTAAAAAAAGGTCAATATAAATTTGTAATACTGGAAAAAATAGCTTTTCATTTTCTCTCTTAAATGGTTTATTTACTTTGGGATAGGTGCTAAGTTGTTGATTATTGGAAGTCCCACCACTAGGACCCCTCACCAGTCTCGATAATGGAGCTTCCAAGTGCCCCATTTGAATAAACTGATTGTCGTGCATGCGCCATGAATGTTGTGTGACTTTTATAATGCATTTTATTGCAATGGAGAGGAAAATGACAAAATAACAAATGTGTTTTATTTTGCTTTGCAGCCACCATTACATCATGAACTGTCTAGGAATGGGGCATGCTGAGCAGTTAGTATAGTGATGGAAAGTTTAGCCGTTCAATCAGGACCAGGGTGTCCCGGGGTATTATACATGTGTCTCTTTTCCAGAGTAATTACCTAGCTAATTAATCAGCCCTCCGCCTTTGATTGCTGCAAATTGTAGCTTTGATCATGAGGTGTGTACGTGCTCTGTGCTACTTGTCTGGTATTCTGATCTTGGGTGATCAACCTTGGATTTGTCTTGACCATCCATTTGCCTAGCCCTTTTGTCGTGATATGGTACCTTCTTGGATTTCTGAACTTGGGCTGTTTCCTGACTATGCCTTTGTCTCACCCCCCTGCCTATGACGTACTCTTTTGGTTTTTGACCACGGACCTCTTGACTACCAAGCATCACGACTTATCTATCATTTACAAGTCCATCATTTCCGTCACATGTAATATCTTAAGATAGTTGCTTCAAATTGATCAAGTATAGCATGACGCTTTGATCAATTTAGCACACGTAATAGTAACGCAGCCAAGAGCAAAACTGACATCAAAAATCCCCCTCGTGATAAATTTTCCCCCTAGGAGTCTGGATCCTTGGTGGCTGGGAATCTACTTTTAATTTTGGTTTGTGTAGATCTTATATTTTGATAAGTTTTTCTTACAGCTATAATATATGAAGACGTGAAAATAAGGGTAAAGGTGAAGACAAGAGGAGGGGGCGAGGGCGCTTTCAGACTTCTCCTTAGAGGATTTGTCAAGTGAACATTTTTTATTGAGTCTAAAAATTCACATTATTGTTTTGCAAAATGCCTGAAATGAAGGATAAATATTGATTTGGGCTCAATGCAAACATTCGCTCAGGAGTGGATAATTACATCCTTTCTATGCGAAACATAGATTTCGAGAAGGCTTTCACTTACTTTCCGTGCGGTGTACATTCTTCAGAGCATTCAAAATTACATGTTGTCCTGGACAGTGTCTCCTCTGTAATTCTTGATGTCTCTGTGTTACAGTCAATGTGTAATTTAAAACTGCAAAACTTTCTGCCTATTAGTAGATGAGAGTTAACCCTTTCTCCAGGTGAGACACTGACAATAGATAAATATCTTCACTTCTGTAGAAGATTAATATACCTGACCATGCAATGAACAACATCCTTTTAACACCTTATATTATTTTTCTACACTACTTAATCGGGGTGGATCTTCTCATGAAACGTTCCTCCCCCCTAGTTGCATCATCTCACCTTCCCTGAGGAGCATTCAATCTTTGTTCTTCCTTTAGGGTTACAATATAGATAGTGATAATATGACGAATGACCACCTGGTATCTTGTATGGATGTCCTGTCTGTAGCATCAAGTAATGGAGGTTAATTTACCTGCTAATCCTTTATCCCCTACTAACAGTCTTAGGTAATTTGGTCTCATTCGTGAAAAGTGAAACATGTTCATAGCGACTTGTTGTAGCTATCATTTTTATAGAAGCTGTTATTGTCTTCTATGAGAAACTCCTTTGTGTTTTGTTTTTAGTTTTACCCCTTTCCATATGTTCTACAGGTGTATTATTATTATTATTATTATTATTTATTGTTATAGCGCTATTATTCCATGGCGCTTTACATGTGAGGAGGGGTATACATAATAAAAACAAGTACAATAATCTTGAACAATACAAGTTATAACTGGTACAGGAGGAGAGAGGACCCTGCCCGCGAGGGCTCACAATCTACAAGGGATGGGTGAGAATACAGTAGGCGAGGATAGAGCTGGTCATGCAGCGGTTTGGTCAATTGGTGGTTACTGCAGGTTGTAGGCTTGTCGGAAGAGATAGGTCTTCAGGTTCTTTTTGAAGGTTTCGATGGTAGGCGAGAGTCTGATGTGTTGTGGTAGAGGGTTCCAGAGTAGGGGTGATGCGCGAGGGAAATCTTGTATGGTCTTGTATGGTCTCATATGGGCTTAACTGGCCCAGTTGAGAGCCTGTAAAAGGATTGACTATGGATATGCTGTATGTGTGATAGATGCTGGTTCACCTCTAGGACATCAGATCTATCTTGAATACCAGTCCCCATTTAGCTCTGCTAGGAATGGAGAGGTGACGGTAACATGCATTGCTCTCTTTATCCACTTTCATGTAAGTTCCAAAAATAACTAAACAAGTGCTTATGGCAATTTTCGGCATTCTCATAGAAGTGAATAAAGAGAGTTGTGGTCACTTGTTTATTCTCAGCAGCACGATATTTGTCCATATATATTACAAAAAGATAGTGCATAATAATATCCATTCTATTAAAAAAATAAAGATTCAGTTGGCCAATCTAGGATAGTGTTATGACCCCAATGGCGAGGGTCTCAGAGGAACGTGGAAGTCTGCAGAATACAAAAATCCAGCTCATAGGGCAGTGGTAACTGGGTTGACCATATATCTACTCCTAACGCCAACACTAGAAGTAGCCGGGGATCATTCCTACGTTGATTCTAGATGACACGCGCCAGCCGGAGAATCTAGCTACCCCTAGTAGAGGAAAACAAAGACCTTTCTTGCCTCCAGAGAAGGGGACCCCAAAGCTGGATAGAAGCCCCCCACAAATAATGACGGTGAGGTAAGAGGAAATGACAAACACAGAAATGAACCAGGTTTAGCACAGAGAGGCCCGCTTACTGATAGCAGAATAAAGAAAGGTAACTTATATGGTCAACAAAAACCCTATCAAAATCCACACTGGAAATTCAAGAACCCCCGAACCGTCTAACGGTCCGGGGGGAGAACACCAGCCCCCTAGAGCTTCCAGCAAAGGTCAGGATGTAGATATGGAACAAGCTGGACAAAAATACAAAACCAAAACAAATAGCAAAAAGCAAAAGGCAGACTTAGCTGATATAACTGGAACCAGGATCAGTAGACAAGAGCACAGCAGACTAGCTCTGATAACTACGTTGCCAGGCATTGAACTGAAGGTCCAGGGAGCTTATATAGCAACACCCCTAACTAACGACCCAGGTGCGGATAAAAGGAATGACAGAAAAACCAGAGTCAAAAAACTAGTAACCACTAGAGGGAGCAAAAAGCAAATTCACAACAGTACCCCCCCCTTAGTGAGGGGTCACCGAACCCTCACCACGACCACCAGGGCGATCAGGATGAGCGGCATGAAAGGCACGAACTAAATCGGCCGCATGAACATCAGAGGCGACCACCCAGGAATTATCCTCCTGACCATAGCCCTTCCACTTGACCAGGTACTGAAGCCTCCGCCTGGAGAGGTGAGAATCCAAGATCTTCTCCACCACGTACTCCAACTCGCCCTCAACCAACACCGGAGCAGGAGGCTCAGCAGAAGGAACTACAGGCACAATGTACCGCCGCAACAAGGACCTATGAAATACATTGTGAATAGCAAACGACACAGGAAGATCCAGACGAAAAGATACAGGATTAAGGATTTCCAATATCTTGTAAGGCCCAATAAAACGAGGTTTAAATTTGGGAGAGGAGACCTTCATAGGAACAAAGCGGGAAGAAAGCCATACCAAATCCCCAACGCGTAGTCGGGGACCCACACCGCGGCGGCGGTTGGCAAAGCGCTGAGCCTTCTCCTGTGACAACTTCAAGTTGTCCACCACATGATTCCAGATCTGCTGCAACCTATCCACCACAGAATCCACCCCAGGACAGTCAGAAGGCTCCACATGACCCGAAGAAAAGCGAGGATGGAAACCAGAGTTGCAGAAAAAAGGCGAAACCAAGGTGGCGGAACTAGCCCGATTATTAAGGGCAAACTCAGCCAACGGCAAGAATGTCACCCAATCGTCCTGATCAGCAGAGACAAAACACCTCAAATAAGCCTCCAAAGTCTGATTGGTTCGCTCCGTCTGTCCATTAGTCTGAGGATGGAAAGCAGACGAAAACGACAAATCAATGCCCATCCTACTACAAAAGGATCGCCAGAACCTGGAAACGAACTGGGATCCTCTGTCTGACACAATATTCTCAGGGATGCCGTGCAAACGAACCACGTTCTGGAAAAACACAGGAACCAGATCGGAAGAGGAAGGCAGCTTAGGCAAAGGAACCAAATGGACCATCTTGGAGAAGCGATCACATATCACCCAGATAACGGACATGCCCTGAGATAGCGGAAGATCAGAAATGAAATCCATGGAGATATGAGTCCAAGGTCTCTTCGGGACAGGCAAGGGCAAGAGCAAACCGCTGGCACGAGAACAGCAAGGCTTAGCTCGAGCACAAGTCCCACAGGACTGCACAAATGACCGCACATCCCTTGACAAGGAAGGCCACCAAAAGGACCTGGCCACCAGATCTCTGGTGCCAAAAATTCCCGGGTGACCTGCCAACACCGAGGAATGAACCTCGGAAATGACTCTGCTGGTCCACTTATCCGGGACAAACAGTCTGTCAGGTGGACAAGACTCAGGCCTATCAGCCTGAAATCTCTGCAACACACGTCGCAGATCCGGAGAAATAGCTGACAAGATAACTCCATCTTTAAGAATACCAACAGGATCAGCGACTCCAGGAGCATCAGGCACAAAGCTCCTAGAAAGAGCATCGGCCTTCACATTCTTTGAACCTGGTAAATACGAGACAACAAAATCAAAGCGGGAGAAAAACAATGACCAGCGGGCCTGTCTCGGATTAAGGCGTTTAGCAGACTCGAGATACATCAGATTTTTGTGATCAGTCAAGACCACCACACGATGCTTAGCACCCTCAAGCCAATGACGCCACTCCTCAAATGCCCATTTCATGGCCAACAACTCCCGATTGCCCACATCATAATTTCGCTCGGCAGGCGAAAACTTCCTAGAGAAAAAGGCACAAGGTTTCATAACAGAGCAACCAGGGCCTCTCTGCGACAAAACGGCCCCTGCCCCAATCTCCGAAGCATCCACCTCAACCTGAAAGGGAAGTGAGACGTCAGGCTGGCACAAAACAGGCGCCGAAGTAAACCGGCGTTTCAACTCCTGGAAAGCCTCCACGGCAGCAGGAGCCCAGTTAGCTACATCGGAGCCCTTCTTGGTCATATCCGTCAAAGGTTTCACAATGCTAGAAAAATTAGCGATAAAACGACGGTAGAAGTTAGCGAAGCCCAAGAACTTCTGAAGACTCTTAACTGACGAGGGCTGAGTCCAATCAAGAATAGCTCGGACCTTGACTGGGTCCATCTCCACAGCAGAAGGGGAAAAAATGAACCCCAAAAAGGGAACCTTCTGTACACCAAAGAGACACTTTGAGCCCTTGACAAACAAAGAATTTTCACGCAAAATTTTAAAGACCAACCTGACCTGCTCCACATGCGAATCCCAATTATCAGAAAAAACCAAAATATCATCCAGATAAACAATCAAAAATTTATCCAGATACTTCCGGAAAATGTCATGCATAAAGGACTGAAAAACTGAAGGCGCATTGGAGAGCCCAAAAGGCATCACCAAGTACTCAAAATGACCTTCGGGCGTATTGAATGCGGTTTTCCATTCATCACCTTGCTTAATGCGCACAAGGTTGTACGCACCACGAAGGTCTATCTTGGTGAACCACTTGGCACCCTTAATCCGGGCAAACAAGTCAGACAACAGCGGTAAAGGATACTGAAATTTGACAGTGATCTTATTTAAAAGCCGATAATCAATACAAGGTCTCAAAGATCCGTCCTTTTTTGCCACAAAAAAGAATCCCGCACCAAGAGGGGAAGAAGACGGACGAATATGTCCTTTCTCCAGAGACTCCTTGATATATGAACGCATAGCGGTATGTTCAGGTACCGACAGATTAAACAGTCTTCCCTTAGGAAATTTACTGCCTGGGATCAAATCTATAGCACAGTCACAGTCCCTATGAGGAGGCAGTGCACTGGACTCAGACTCACTGAAGACATCCTGATAATCAGACAAATACTCCGGAACTTCCGAAGGCGTAGAAGAAGCAATAGACACAGGCAGGGAATCCCCATGAATACCACGACAGCCCCAACTTGAGACTGACATAGCCTTCCAGTCCAGGACTGGATTATGGGTCTGTAACCATGGCAGCCCTAAAACAACCAAATCATGCATTTTATGTAAAACCAGGAAACGTATCACCTCGCGGTGTTCAGGAGTCATGCACATGGTAACCTGTGTCCAATACTGCGGTTTATTTGCTGCCAATGGTGTAGCATCAATACCCCTAAGAGGAATAGGATTTTCTAATGGTTCAAGAGTAAAACCACAGCGCTTAGCAAATGAGAGATCCATGAGACTCAGGGCAGCACCTGAATCTACAAACGCCATGACAGGATAAGATGACAGTGAGCAAATCAAAGTTACAGACAGAATAAATTTAGGTTGCAAATTACCAACGGTGACAGGACTAACAACCTTAGCTATACGTTTAGCGCATGCTGAGATAACATGTGTAGAATCACCACAGTAGTAGCACAAGCCATTCCGGCGTCTATGAATTTTCCGCTCATTTCTAGTCAGGATTCTATCACATTGCATTAAATCAGGTGTCTGTTCAGACAACACCATGAGGGAATTTGCGGTTTTTCTATCACATTGCACCGAATTAGGTGTCTGTTCAGACAACACCATGAGGGAATTTGCGGTTTTGCGCTCCCGCAACCGCCGGTCAATTTGAATAGCCAGTGCCATAGTATCATTCAGACCTGTGGGAATGGGAAAACCCACCATAACATTCTTAATGGCTTCAGAAAGACCATTTCTAAAATTAGCGGCCAGTGCACACTCGTTCCAATGTGTCAGCATGGACCATTTCCGAAATTTTTGGCAATACACTTCAGCCTCGTCCTGCCCCTGAGACATAGCCAGCAAGGCCTTTTCTGCCTGAATCTCAAGATTGGGTTCCTCATAAAGTAAACCGAGCGCCAGAAAAAACGCATCAAGATCAGCCAATGCCGGATCTCCTGGCGCCAGCGAAAAAGCCCAATCCTGAGGGTCGCCCCGTAAGAACGAAATAACAATTTTTACTTGCTGAGCAGAATCTCCAGATGAACAGGGTCTCAGGGACAAAAACAATTTACAATTATTCACAAAATTCCTAAACTTAAACCTGTCTCCGGAAAACAGTTCAGGAATCGGTATTTTAGGTTCTGACATAGGATTTCTGATAACATAGTCTTGTATGCCCTGCACACGAGTAGCCAGCTGGTCCACACTTGTAATCAAGGTCTGGACATTCATGTCTGCAGCAAGCATAGCCACTCTGAGGTAAAGGGGAAGAAGAAAAAAAAAAAAAAAAAAAAACTCAGAATCTTCTTTCTTATAATCCCTCTTCTGCAATGCATTAAACATTTAATACGGGCCTGGCAAACTGTTATGACCCCAATGGCGAGGGTCTCAGAGGAACGTGGAAGTCTGCAGAATACAAAAATCCAGCTCATAGGGCAGTGGTAACTGGGTTGACCATATATCTACTCCTAACGCCAACACTAGAAGTAGCCGGGGATCATTCCTACGTTGATTCTAGATGACACGCGCCAGCCGGAGAATCTAGCTACCCCTAGTAGAGGAAAACAAAGACCTTTCTTGCCTCCAGAGAAGGGGACCCCAAAGCTGGATAGAAGCCCCCCACAAATAATGACGGTGAGGTAAGAGGAAATGACAAACACAGAAATGAACCAGGTTTAGCACAGAGAGGCCCGCTTACTGATAGCAGAATAAAGAAAGGTAACTTATATGGTCAACAAAAACCCTATCAAAATCCACACTGGAAATTCAAGAACCCCCGAACCGTCTAACGGTCCGGGGGGAGAACACCAGCCCCCTAGAGCTTCCAGCAAAGGTCAGGATGTAGATATGGAACAAGCTGGACAAAAATACAAAACCAAAACAAATAGCAAAAAGCAAAAGGCAGACTTAGCTGATATAACTGGAACCAGGATCAGTAGACAAGAGCACAGCAGACTAGCTCTGATAACTACGTTGCCAGGCATTGAACTGAAGGTCCAGGGAGCTTATATAGCAACACCCCTAACTAACGACCCAGGTGCGGATAAAAGGAATGACAGAAAAACCAGAGTCAAAAAACTAGTAACCACTAGAGGGAGCAAAAAGCAAATTCACAACAGGATAGGTCCACTGACACCGGTCCTATTAAAGAGCCAGCTGATTCTAGTCCATCTTCCTCAAGCAACGCTGACCTGATTATGCAAAGGTGTATTTCTATATTGTCTTCCAGTTACCAACTTCTGAGCTTTAACGCCGAATTTCGCTAGCCCTGTCCTAATGTTTGTCCACCATATTGAGTAAATTCAATCTGCCCTGATCATCTACTTAATTACTGTATTTATCTTGGATCTCTTCTTAACTCTACATCTTAGTGTTCATCATTCCTCATCTGTTGCTAATAGTGACTTCTTTATAGTTATGTACTGGAAAACATTGTAGATCCTAGTACAGGATGAATAATAAGGGGTCCCCTTCCTCAGATTAGTCCAAGGCAAGTCCATTGTAAGCCAAGGATTAGATAATGTCCAGGAGGGAGTTGCGTCAGATGTAATGATGCATTCAGGAATGTAACGATCGCAGTCACAGAGGGTCCAACTGTGATTGGGCCCTGCAAGATGAGGGCCCACAGAAGTAGCACCTAATTCAGCTGTAGGTACGTCCAAGAATGCACTTTCTGCTGAAATGTATTGCAGCACAAAGACCTGACGGCTTTCTGCACTGCAGTATAGGCTTTTGGCAGCTGTCGTTGGCCTGCCCATGATGGCAGTGACGTCAATCAAGCTGAAGTCAGCTGCCGGTTCCTACGCCAACTATAAAAAAGGATGACGCGCACTGTCCGAGTGGAGGAAGGAAATAAGAATTGTTGTTTTTTGGGGAGAGGGCACATTATATGGGGGACATTATGCAAGAAACGGGTCCAGGATAGGGGACATTAGAAAGCGAAAGGATGGTGTAGATTATTACAGGAAGGCGCTAGGATGGGGAACGTTATTATATGGGGTGAACACATATGTCTTTATATTATTTAGAACAGAATAAGGGCCCATACATCAGACCAGCATGCAGGTGGGGGCCCAGAGTCAAATTTTGCATTGGCGCCCATCAGGCTTCTGTTACTTCTCCGGCAGTATCCTACCTGAGCCAAGAATTTCTTTTTCAGCTTGTGATGCCAGTATAATTAGGTCACTCACTATTCCATTTGAGAAACCTAAGAAATATATTTCTACCTGTAATATTACAAGTCATAAATCAGAATTTTAATAAAATTTGTGCTTTGTGGTCCAGAAAAAATAAAAACAACACACCGAGTGGTGAGGGGTCACTAATCATGACGAACATTTTACTTTTAATCCTTTCTTGGAATGCCAAGTCCAATCATTTGTGAGAGTGAAATTACATGCATGATTTTGTTTCAAACCTCAGATTCCCCACGGGATGTGAGCAAGACTCAAGTGGTCCAGTAAGAGGAGAGGCCAAAGTTACACCCAATCCTTCATCGTTAAACTTATGCTCGTATTAAGAACTGCACATCTCCCACTCACGGGCAACGCTGGTGATAAAATAGATGTTTTTGTAATTTCCACATTCCATAATAAACGACTCAAAGTTCCGTAACTGAGCAGATTGAGTCACCAGCTAAATGAAACCGTCACACATAGCACCTGCAGAAATGTTTATTAAACTATTTTTTTTAACATTTTTCTAAATTTTTTCTTTAGCCTTTCTTTCCATCAGATAGCTGTTCTGTCAATGAAACAGCTGTAAAGTACAGCGTGTGGTTTTGTATCTATGTCCATAGTTTTAAGCTTTCATAAGATACCTGCACTCTTAAACCATATCTACCAATTAGCTCATGTTGTCGATACTATCTGATTTTCAGACCCTTTTTCTGAGCTACTCAAAAAATCAAATCTGATTTTGTGATTAAATGAAAAAAAAAATGATTGGGTGGGATTTTAATCAGAAGGACCATTGCAGCCATAATTATTTTTTTTATTTTAACGGCCTTTGGCTTGATCTCCAGCCATGGCGACTTGATGGATGAACGATCTGTAGGAAGGTCGATATTGTGAAAGCCTAGATAGGTCCACTAGGGTCTTCTCAATCGTTATCTAGAGCACTGCTTCTCAACTCCAGCCCTCAAGACCCACCAACATTTCATGTTCTCAGGATTTCCTTAGTATTGCATACATGATGGAATTAATGCTTGAGCAGGTGATGACATTATCACCTGTGCAATGCTAAGGAAATCCTGAAAACTTGACCTGTTGGTGGGTCTTGAGGACTGGAGTTGAGAAACACTGATCTAGATAGTATTAAGCCATCGGGTTGATGGTCCTTCTCTTCGTCTTGTTCCTTCTAACCAGAATAAAAAAAATAAAGAAAAGATTGAACAGCTTGTTGGGGGTAAAAAATCACTGGAGCTAAATGCAACCTTTCCCAATAGTGTGGGCTGCTATACTGACTCAGAAGGGTTTCGAAAACGTTGACCTAGCAGCGGAAGCCTGTAGGATAAATGCTCTGCACTGTAGAAGACTATTCCTGTTTCTACTGAGTTGTTGCTAGTAAATAAATGAAAAGTATAATATAAAAAAACATTCATTGTCGATGGGACTTCAGGAAAAAAAAGCAAACACTATACGCTATTCTGCAGTGGAGAATGAATAGAGCGATGTTGCGCATGCGTAAGCAGCTCTCCATTCTGACGAGACCTTTCAAGGCCCCATTCTCAGGATAAGTGAGGGTCTCAGTGGTCAGGTCTCCTCCGATCTTCCCGATCTTAGGTACTTAACAACATTTTATGATGGTAGTAGTTTGGTAGGTATTTCAGAGCCACATTTTCAGGATAGATGGGGTCCCCACTGTGAGATGCCACCAATCTTCAAGTTATCATCTGTCATTTGGATAGGTGATAACTTTGGATAGGTGATAACTTTTAAAGATGGGAATATCCCATAACCAGGGCTTTATGGCATGTTTTCATCTTTATTTATGCTTTTATAAACTCATCTTAGTGTTCAGTAATTACAAATGTGTCTTTTCTTCCATTTTTTCCTTGTCCAACATATCCATAGATACATGGTGTGAGACGACCAGCATTTTGATAAAGTGGTCCTGTGTGATGTTGGTCAGATCTCTTCCAGATTTGGTTCCTCCAAGCCCTCTGCATGGGGTGCACATACTCGTATAGTACTTGGTGATAAAGCCGATGACAAAGTTGTGTAATTTGTGTCCTCATCTGGCATCCATTGCTAGGCAATAAGATAAGCTGCATGCAACGTTTATTAATGGTTTCTGGACTAGTCCAGCATAACAACAAATAGGAAAGATGAGAGAAAGGATATCACAAAAAATGGCATAAGTTTCTTCCCTTGATGTCTCTTTACCTTGCCAGAGGAAAATAATGACCAGAGAGTCAGAAATAGGTGAGCGAAAGAGAAACTGCAGCTGCATCCCCCTTCTCCTTGGCTACTACTCAATCCATTACTCTATATGAATTCCTGGGGACCAGTGATTCCTACATTCACCTGCACCATAGATTTATTGAAAACATCTAACGTACTTTAAATTTAATTTGTGGCTCACATATCAATAGTACATATGAAAACAAGCAACTTTGTAACATATCTGGTCAGAGAAATCTGCTTCTTTCTCCTCCTAATTTGATGTTTCACTCATAAGTCATGGGTAAAATCTGTATTCAGTGAAGACATAATTTCCCATTACTGAAATAAGAGATGACAGTTGGTGCTTATAAAGTTCTATGGAGACAGGGAGGAGCTAGAGGCGGAGACAGACATTTTGTTCACTAATTTTCATCTCCTTTATCAGTAAATGGAAATTCTGTGCTCACTGAATCCAAATTGTATCCAAGAATTGAGAATTGTGAGAATGACTGACAGGTCCTGGAGGAAAAAGAAGCAGATTTCTCTGATAAGATATATAACGTTTCACATGTACTATTGATTTGTAAAATTAAAATTAAAATGACGCCTACTCTATAAGTTTATGCAATTCCGGATGTTAAAGCATAAAATGATTTTTAATACTATTATAATTTTTTTTTTTTGGGGGGGGGGTTATTCCCATATTAGTATATAGATACACCCAGCCCCTTCAATGTTTTTACGTCATTTTTCTTTCTGTCCCGATCTCTCGTCTTCTCTCCTTTACAGCCAATTAGAAATGTTATCTCTGCTAATGATACATTGTAGGCAAGCATCTTCCGGAGAGAGTTTCCAGCAGACAGAGGCGCCATTCAGCGAGCCCCCAGCTGTCTGTCACATTCATCTCCATTCTGTAGCACAGTAGCGGTCTGTACTTCGGCCACACCTGTGCCGGTGCTGGGGGTCACACAACAGACACATGGAATCTCTCAACACCCGTGATTCTTTTTGGAAAACTCTAGTGCGGATCCAATTATGGGTCGTGTACGGGGACGAACTTGCAGCAAACTCAGCCTCTATAACCATCATTTTATTTCTATAGCGCCAACATATTCCACAGAGCTGTACAATACAGAGGTAATATCACACATTACAGAGTAACCTATGATTGATCAATTAGCCAAGAAGACTGTGATCCACGAGCTATTGTAGAAAATACACAGTCTGCGAATCAACTGACCACAACTTCACACATTTACTTATCTATCTCATTTCTAACTATCGATTATCTATCTATCTATTATCTATCTATCTATCTATCATCTATTATCTATCTATCTAGCTATATGCTTATTATTTATCTATCATCTATCTATCTATATATTATCAATCTACCTATTATCTATCTATTATCCATCTATCTATCTATCTATCTATCTATCTATCTATCTATTATCTATGTATTATCTATCTATGTATTATCTATCTACTATATATCTACTATATATCTATCATCTATTTATCATCTATCATATCTCTATATATCTATTATCTATCTATCATTTATTATCTATCTATCTATCTATCTATCTATTATCTATCATATCTCTATATATATATTATCTATCTATCATTTACTATCTATTTTTATCTATTATCTATCTATTATCTATCTATTATCTATCTATTATCTATCTATCTATTATCTATTTATTATCTATTATCTATCATATCTCTATATATCTATTATCTATCTATAATTTATTATCTATTTCTATCTATTATTTATCTATCTATCATCTATTATCTATCTATTATCTTTCTATTATCTATCTATATCTATTATCTATCTTTCTATTATCTATCTATTATATCTATCTATCTATCTATCTATCTATCTATCTATCTATTTATCTATCTATCTGTCTATCTCAAGTTATCAATATCTATCTCATATTTATTGATCATCTGCACAAAAAACACCCACAACCATCTTGTTATAGATTTGGCTTATTTCCTGTCCCTTTCCTGACCTCACTCAGTGACTATCTATTTCAGATATTTGGGAGTAGAGACCTGAGGGAGGATGATGAGGACTCGGTGTCCGGTCAGAGTGAGGGGTTCTGACTTCTGTGTTACATGAGAAATATTTCATCCAATCCCACACACCTTTGGAATGACGGCTCTTCCTGCCAATATATCTGTGACTAATCTAACTACTAACATCTAGTTTTAGCTCTTTTTGGATTATTGAGGCAATGGGAGAAAACTGATGACTACAGATTTCTATACAAGTTTTTTTATATATATAATTCCTCATTAAAATATAAATGTACTCAGCCGTTGCCTCTCTACTGGCATTAATGCCTCTGATACTTTCTAAGGGAGTGGCGTTCACAGGATCCTCAGGGGCGTGTCTTTAGGCTGCTCTGCAGGATAACCAAGTGGGTCACACCCCCTTAATAAAGACCTTACAAATTAGCACTTAATTAAAAAGCTCATATCTCTGAAACCACATGATGGATTTTTATAAAACAAAAAAAACATAAAACTCAGAGGAAATATGAGCAGATATTAGTTACTTTTAACCTGATGATTGGTTCTCTTTAAGCTCAGAAATGAGGTTTGTTACCGAAGTCATCAAACCCTAAGATATCTAACTGCACCAACAGGTCATTGGCAAAGGTGTTTTCTTGTTAAGACCACCCAATTAAATTTTAAGGGGGCTAGACAAATAAGTTTCCCTTTGACCAGGCTCCGGTAATTCGTCTTACCTGCGTAGATTTCTTTGGTAATATGAATTTAATATTCATGCGGTGTCTTTCATTTCCTCCAGTATATCTCAAACTTAAAGTACCTACACTTTAAATAATACATATTTTACACGCTTTTCTGAGAGACAAACAATCCCATTAAATGATGGCTATTAGCTATTTAATGACAGCTACAAATGAATAAATTGCAGGAAATGCATTGAGCTCTGCCGCGTCTATTCACATAATATTAAACACTTCAAGGATACATAATCTTTCTTGGATTTGCATAGCTTTGATCTCAGCATTTCACAACAACAATGGTTTCAAAGGCAAGGTTTATAAATAGGTAGAATAATAATATATAAAAAAAATTCCTCTAAATATCTCCTTAATGGGAACAATGACTTTTTCTTTCTCCTCTTTGTAATAGAGATATCCGTGGAGGACAATATTTGACTTTAAGAATTTCAAATCCGCTCAGTCTACCTCCGAGAGGCGTTTATCATCCGGTAACCTGCAGTATTCGATGACAAAGCTTACACCTCAGCAGATTGCTATAAACTACAGAGAATAATGCACAATTATATCCACCTGAGATATTACTGGAATCACTCATTCATGAACAAGTGTGAGGATGTATAACGGAGCCTTGAAATAAATTGGGGGCACATCCAGAGGTGACACATTGAAACAAAAAAGAGAAAGAGTACAGTAAACGTCTGTACATGGCAAGTTTAACATTGGGATAAATTGTGCTCCAAAAATTGTCCTGGATGAGGGTGAAGGTGTATTCTAACCATTATCTAAGGGCAGGTGTAGACAGTCGTAGACTCTCCTCCGAAAGAAGTGGGCCGTTTATGCAACTGACAATCTGATCAGAGTGTGTTCCAATTCTCTCGGATGAGAAGAAAGGGAGAAGAAAAGTCTCCATGTTCTCCTTTCTACCAGGGCGCTGAAATCGGATTGCATTCAGATGTGCAGTCCGATGTTCTCCTTAGGCCGGGGTCACACTAGACCGTAATACGGACGAGTTCTATGCGATAAAAAATCGCATAGCACTCGGCCCAATGTTAATCTATGGTCCAGCTCCCATCATCCGATATTTTCTCCACCGTATTTCGGATCCGAGGGAACTCGCAGCAGGCTGCGATTGTCAGCGTATCTCGGCCGAGACTCGCCAATGCAAGTCTATGGATGCGAGAAAAAATCGGATTACACACGGACCATGCGTGTGCATTGCGAGAAATACGGAAGACTTCTCCAGGTGACAGGAAATTGAATCATCCATCATCAGGAAGCTTTGGCATGCTAATTTATGGCCCACGCTGGATTGCAAAGCAGGAAGCACGCCTCCACGGAGTGTACTGTGTAGCAGCATGGCCAGGCATATAAATGTTGAGATGCTGATTGCTCTGGTCCATGATAGACCAGAGTTATGGGACCAACGCGACGCACATTATGCTGACCGCGCACGAAAACACGCAGCATGGAGGGCAATCTGTCGCCACATGTTCCCCGATTTTGATGAGCGACCTCAAGAGGTTCAGCAAGAAATTTGTAAGTACCATCCTTTACCCAAAAATGTGCTGTAACATTTTTGTCTTGAGAAAAATAGGCATGAACACATCATATGTGGTGTGTTTAGGAGTGATGTAAATGTTCCAAGCTCTTGGTTGAGGATACAAAAACATTAACAAGACACACCAATATGGTTCCAATATATTAGCTAGAGTCCTTTCAGATCTTACCAAGGGAGTTTTATGTCCCCTTAGGCTCCAGGGCCTGTGTGTGCTTGCAAACCCTGGACCTGTTGTAGTTATGTGCTTGGCCAGCATGGTGGCTCAGTGGATATGAGTCCTGGGTTCAAATTCCACCAAGGACAAAATATGCAAAGAGTTTGGATGTTCTCTCCGTGTTTGCGTGGGTTTCCTCTGGGCACTCCGCTTTCCTCACACAATCCAAAGACGTACTCATCGGGAATTTATATTGGGAGCCACATTGGTGACAGCAATGATAATGTTTTTTACAAACTGCCGAATATGTTATCGTTATGTAAAACTAAAAATTCTTTATTATTATTTGGTATTCCACAAACAACTTTTGCTTCTTTGCAGTGAATGATGTCACTAGACGCTGGCGGAGTTGCCGGGATCAATACCGGCGGGAACGTCAAGTTTCTGGGCGGAGTGGTGATGCAGCACCGAAAAAAAGAAAATATCTGTATTTTGATAGGCTGAATTTTCTTGCCCCGGTGATGGAGCTCAGACCGTAAGTGGATGCATGTCCCAAAAACTTAGACACATCTTCTAATGTGAATATGTTTATAATTTTTTCCTCTCTAATCATTTGTGAAATACAGAACAGAGTCCAATCTGACAGAAAGAGAGACTGCATCTGACTCGGAGGTGGTGATTGACCCCATTGGTGAAGATTCCGAAATGGCTGGACCATCAGGGCAAGCACCAAGCAGCAACCAACCACAACCAGCAGCAGCGTCTTCTGCCACACAGGAGGCCAATCCAGAGGTTGAGGAAGGAGGCCAGAGCAGCAGTCCAACCTTGGCTCTGGATACATCACCACAGCCTACTACCAGACCAAACCGTGGGCGGCGCAGAAGGGTGGCTTCTAACACTGGCACCAGGAGGCAAGTGGATACAGGGGTGTTGGACTATTTGTCAAGGGCTGCACATGACGATGGGGAGGAAGCGTACTTCCGCAGTCTTGCCCGCTATTTACGGCCCATTCCACGCTCGCTCAGGCTGCGGACCAGAGGTTGTATCCAAATTGTTATTGATGCGGCCACACCCCCAAACAACCCCATTCGTTTGTTCAACTACCTAGAACAGTGGCAAATGTCACCTACAAATGTTCTGGCGGTGCAAGACCTTCCAGAGGAACCCAACCCAACAGTTGCAGCACCCCCCTTGCCACGTATAGCTCCACAACAACAGCCTGCCCAAAACACCCAACAACAACCAAACAGGCCAATTAATGAATATCCATCCACTGCCCAATCTGACCACACACATGTTTGGAGGCTGGTCCCAACATGTGTCTGCTCGACATGGCCATATTGGGGGGTATGACCAAATGGGTCAATACAGTACACAGGACTTTATGCCGTTCTACCCTCAACCTCCAGTTGTACCACACACTCAGGATCGAAACTTGCAACAACACCCTTCATATATATCTGCCATACCACAGGTTGACAGTCTGGTTGGTCCACCACCTAGGCCAAGTTCAGCACATGCTGGACACCCGCCATCACCATCGCCACCCCCAACCTACCAGAACCTGTAAGTTCTGTTCCAAAAGTTTCGGGAGGTCATTTATGTTTTTTCTTTTTGTTTTTGGCGCCATTGGCCTGTTCTTTGTTCTGGTTGACTCTGGTTATTAGGCCGAAAATTACATATGATGTTAATATGTTTTGGGCAAAGATATATATGCTTTGATCAGTAAAAATGTTGGTCAAAATATAAGTGTTGTGTCTTCTTAGGACTACAAAGATGATGTGGCAACTTCAAAACTTTTTGGGAAAGGAAAAGTAGAAACATAATATACAATTCACACATGAACATTAAGCTATTTATTAACTAACAATATAAAGAAAATTTAAAGCACAACAGCATTGTCTTGCCAATCAGTCGCTCCCTCTGGTGACACAAAATAATTTTTTAACACATCACAAACTTTTAGGCCTGAGGGCTGACGACGAGAAGGAAGAACACGTGGAGTATGCAATACAGTATTAGCATAATCAATTTCATCAGCAGCAGATGATGGGCAATCATGGTATCTAGTAAAGTTGTGAAGAACAACACATGCTTTGATGACACCATTGACATTGCCTTCACTCAGTTGTATTGCGGACTGAAGTACCCGCCATTTAGCAGTGAGAATGCCAAATGAACACTCTACCAGACGGCGGGCACGTGAAAGGCGCAAATTAAAAATTCTACGCCGGTAGTCCAGGCCTCTCCGTGGATATGGCCTCATGACGTTCCTGGATAATTGAAACGCCTCATCTGCTACCATCATGTAAGGCACCGCATCTAAATTCGCCCCTGGTAGGTTACTTGGGGGTGGGAGATCCAAATCATTGGTGCGCAGCCGCCGACCCATTAAGGAAGAACTGAAGACTCTAGAGTCTCCAGTTCTCCCATAGGCCCCAATATCTACAATTATAAACCTGTAGTTGCTGTCGACCAGGGCCAACAGCACTACAGAGAAAAACTGTATAATTATTACTACTGTATTACTGTATAATTATAGAATTGGGTCCCTGAGCCCGGCGGCTTACGCACACGGATGTGCTTTCCGTCCAGAGCCCCAATACAGTGCGGAAACTGGCAGGTGTCCTGAAATCCTTGGGCAATCTGTAACCAATCGGACCTTTTCGGCTCAGGCATCACCTCTTGATGGAGTCTTCTCCATATTTCCGTGCATGTATCCCGCACAATTCCAGAAATTGTAGATTTCCCGAGTAAAAACTCTAAATGCAGGGCCGCATATGATAGTCCAGTTGCAAGGAAGCTAAAGGAAACCAGATAATTTGTTTACAATACAAATTTAAAACATTACAGTGTTCTCTGGGCCAAAACTAAAATTAGCTAAATAATATGGAATGATTCCTCAAACATTAAGGACATGCGATGGCTTTGATGTTAGATTTGCTTAAATAGTCCAACTTTATCATAAATTACGGTCTTTTCAGGCATATCAGACTAATTTTGAACCCCTGAAAATCTAACCAAAAATCGGGGGTCGTCTTATACGCCGGAAAATACGGGTATGTTGAAGTTTAGGAACCATTTAAATAGCTACTTTTCACAATGGGTAATAGCATTACACCCAAATCTTTTTTTTTTTAGAAACAGAGGATTGATACATACCGTAAAGTAAGGATAAGGCGCTCCTCTGCCGAAATGGATTGTCGCATCCTGGTGTCCTTCTTGGTAATCCCTGGTCGCAAAATCTCCAACAAAATATCAAACGTTTGTATCCGCATCCGACAATAGTTGAAGAACTTGTCTGGATTGGTCCTCAGAGCAGCATACAGACGTTTGAAATGTCCTTTCTTGATCCGTTGCTTCATAAGTGGATGTACCCACATCCGTCTCCGCCTCCTCGGATCAACAATTACTGGGTATGGCTCTCCAAAACGTTGGGAAAGTACCCAGTTGTAAAGCACACGCTCTGTGGTGTTAAAAGTCAGTAGATCCGACATGTTGCTCATCAAGCAGAAGTGCACCAACACAAGCAGGGACTCTGCTGCCTTGATTGGTGGCTGCCACCTGTTTTATGGCCCTTAAATAATGTTCTGGGTGATGATTTAAATTTTTACAGGTGGCAAAACCGTTATATGTCCATTTTGCAAGCTTGCGAGAAAATCTCAGCATACGGATGCCATACGGATGTCACACGGATGTCACACGGATCATTTGATGCGAGGAAATCGCATCCTCGCACTGCACACGGATCACTGTTTTTGAAACATTTGTGCGATTCTCGGCCGTGAAAAACGGACCGTTTTTTTATACGTTAAGTGTGTCCCCGGCCTTACACTCATTGACTTGCATGGCCGAGTGTGATTGGAAAAAATCGAACATGTGCACAGCCCCATAGACTAACATTGATCCGAGAGCGATCCAATGATTGCACGAAGACTGGTAATACACTCGTCCGCACCTGCCCTAACTATTAGGCTGGTCTTATTAGGTTGGGCATTTCAGTATGCCATTGCATGTTATTGCCGGGCCACTGCACTGCTATAGTAAGATGATGGCCAGTGAGATTTGTGTGTTTCCAGCTTTCACATGGACTTATGTTCAGTGCACTTGTCTATGTTTCAATTGCCAGCTCATTTTCAACAATTGCATTATATGTATGTGAGAATCTGGGAATAGAGTTTGAGTGACAGAAGAGGTTATTTCAGGGCTGGTTTCCTTTCATCCAGTGTCAGTTGCAGAAGTGTTGTGTAGTGAGCATGAGCGAAGTTTAAGAGTATCGGTTGTCAGATGAGTAGTGGAAACATCTTGGACTGGGTGTTGTGCTAAGTAACAGATGGAGATTCCCTCTGTGTCTGTTCTGGGCATAGCAGACTGGCCACCCTTAAAGGAGAGTAGGAAGAGACCACCCTGACAGAGAGAGTCCCCATGAGAGGAGATAGGAGCTGTGGAAGGAAGATGGCTTTATCTTGTCTGAAAAGATGTCCACTCCCATGCACCACAACGTGGTCAGTGCAGTATGGGCGCAATTCCCCACATTGTTTCCAGATCATAAGATCCAAGGCACCAGATGTTCTACTCCAAGGGATTTCATTATTAGTTATGGCTAGTGATGAGTGATTATGCTCGTTACTCGAGATTTCTGAGCATGCTCGGGTGTGGGCATGCTTGTAGATTATTTATGTGTCCCTCCAGCTGCATGATTTGTGGCTGATAGATAGCCTGAATGCATGTGGGGATTCCCTAACAAACAGGCAATCCCTGCATGTGTTCAGGTTGTCTAACAGCTGCAAATCATGCAGCTGTGGGGACGCAAACATAATCTATGAGCATGCCCAAAATACTCGGAGAACACCCAAGCATGCTCGGATAACCCAAGAACCGAGTACACTCGCTACTCACTAGTTACGGCATACAAAAGGTAAAAAATACAAGCAACATTTCAGCCACATTTTGTCTTTTTCAAGCACACCTCTTGTTATATTTGGTTTGAAAAAGGCCATATCTGAGCGAAATCTCACTTGTATTATTTACCTTTTGTATGTGGTAACCAATAAAGAAATCCCTTGAAGAAGAACATTGGGTGCCTTGGACCTTCTTTTTTAGTAACAGCCAAAGTCTGGGTACGGAGAGAAAAAGTGCAAGAGCGTAGTATATGAAGTAGCTACCATTGCCAAGACCAGGTATGTGCAGCCGGTAAGCAACAGAGTCATAGACAAAGTAGAAACAGAAGGTGCTCCAGCTCCAATAAAAGAGATTCTTTATTAATGGTTAAAATCCAGTGACATAATAGATCCTTGCTGTAGTACAAATGTGGGGGTACAGAGCCCATGCAACGCGTTTCGATCGCTGCCGATCTTAATCAATGCATTGATTAAGATCGGCAGCGATCGAAACGCGTTGCATGGGCTCTGTACCCCCACATTTGTACTACAGCAAGGATCTATTATGTCACTGGATTTTAACCATTAATAAAGAATCTCTTTTATTGGAGCTGGAGCACCTTCTGTTTCTACTTTGTAATTATCCCTCGTCTGGATCCGAGACGAAGCTCCGTGCGCCTGCAAGGATCGGTGAGCTGGCCATGGCTTTTTAGCCATCATCTTATTTTGTTTTAGAGTCATAGACAGTTGTACCTGAAGAAGCCAGTGACCACAGGCACCTCACAACCTAGTAATTCAGGAGGGTACTGCCTGGTTGTGCAAGGTGAATTGTGAGGATGAGGACCTGGAATACATTTTCATAACGAGACTGTGAAGTTGTGCAAGTGGACACTAATGCTGGAAATATCAGCGTGAGAGTGGGACTCACAGAGAACCAGGGAACGGCCCGAAGTGTGGATGGTCAGTGTGGCTGCAGGTTCAGTGATATTAAAGTGGCAATTCAAGCTCAGCAACATCAGTAAAGGTAGAGAGACCAAAGTTCTGCAAAGTTTCTCCATAGTGGATGAATGTAACTAAATTCACATCAAACTGTTCCGATCATCGTTTTTTTTTGTCGGGGAGCCAGTGTATGCTTTGTTCACACTACAGGGGGTGCAGCGACATCCGGAATGCACTTATTGCTGGGCCTGTGGTATTATCACCATTTTTAAGCATACACCGATCCTCAGGAATACAGTTGAAAACTAGGCTATAGCACAGTGAAACACACACCCAAAATGTAATTGAAGGGTAGTCTGCAGAAAATCTACAGCATAAAAAGGGACACATTTCAAGTGAAGTTCTTTCCTAGTGTGACAGTAGTGACTACTCATGGACAGACTGTGAGGCAGAAGAGTCAGACGTTCCGTAGTCAATACCAAGAGAGTATGCAGATAACCAAGGGAAAAGACAAAGGCGTAAATCATGTCATAGTCCAGGGTCAATAACAAAAGATAGCGGATCAAAAGCCAAAGGACAAGACAAAGGGATAGTCATAACACGGTCTAAAGGGTCAGGAAGTGGAAGATCAGAACTCTGAGCAACAGAATCAGTCTAACACTCACCTGGAAACACAAACGACATCCTGCAGGGATCAGGGGCAGACAGCTCAGTTAAGTAGCTGGGCAATTACCAGAACACCTGGAGAAAGTCCCGCACCTTCCAGACACATATTGGAAAATTGTCAATCAAGACACAGACAAGTCAGAAAGACAGTTTCCATAGAACAGCATAGCAATCACTGAAAAAGACCTGGGTGTATGGGTGAATGACAAACTCACATTTAGTGGCCAGTGTCAGGCAGCTGCTACAAAGGCAAATAAAATAATGGGATGCATTAAAAGAGGCATAGATGCTCATGAGGAGAACATAATTTTACCTCTATACAAGTCACTAGTGCAACCACACTTAGAATACTGTGCACAGTTCTGGTCTCCGGTGTATAAGAAAGACATAGCTGAACTGGAGCGGGTGCAGAGAAGAGCGACCAAGGTTATTAGAGGACTGGGGGGTCTGCAATACCAAGACAGATTATTACACTCGGGACTATTTAGTTTGGAAAAATTAAGGCTAAGGGGTGATCTTATGTTAATGTATAAATATATGAGGGGACAGTACAAAGACCTTTCTGATGACCTTTTTAATCATAGACCTGAGACAGGGACAAGGGGGCATCCTCTACGTCTGGAGGAAAGAAGGTTTAAGCATAACAACAGACGCGGATTCTTTACTGTAAGAGCAGTGAGACTATGGAACTCTCTGCCGTATGATGTTGTAATGAGTGATTCATTACTTAAATTTAAGAGGAGACTGGATACCTTTCTTGAAAAGTATAATGTTACAGGGTATATACACTAGATTCTTTGATAGGGGGTTGATCCAGGGAACTAGTCTGATTGCCGTATGTGGAGTCGGGAAGGAATTTTTATCCCCAATGTGAAGCTTACTGTTTGGGTCTTTTTTGCCTTCCTCTGGACCAACATGTTAGGGCATGTTAGGTTAGGCTATGGGCTGGACTAGATGGACTTACAGTCTTCCTTCAATCTTAATAACTATGTTACTGAACAGAGGAATCGTGACACCTATGAATTAGGGGTTAAAACGTAAACAGTCAATAACAATTTGGTTACACCGGACAGTAGAAAAGTAACACTTTACAATGTAGACTACTCCTTTTTATTACTCCATTTATGATTTGAGGTGCATGGTGGTCTCCGGCCTTGAGGAGAGCTAGACTATCAGTAGGGTGCCATGTGAATAATACATTTTGGATATTGGAGAGCTATAAACATACAGTATACTGTTGGCTAATAAGTTATAACACAATGGCTGTCTACCAGCTCTCGCTGTTAATTGGATCGGTGTGTACATACCCTCATGACTCCCATTGCATTAGAATGAAAACATAACCCATAAATGGTCATTAATATGCCTTGAATTAAACCCGTGGGTTTGTTACAATGTGTTTTGTCTTGAAAAAAAAATTTGATTTATACTTCATTGTTTTCCGTGACAGGATCATAAGCCACAAAAATTCACACATTGAAACTATTTCCAAAGTAGGCGATTTAGAACGTAATTTCTAATTTACAGTTTCTTTTTCATCTTAGTTGCATGGCCTAGTTCGCCCTTACGAGGCCATATTAAGGAGAAAAACGAGCTCATCACATGAAAAGCGATCCTTGACTTGCCAGCGATCGGTAATTTTATAGTCCACTGAAGTCACCAATGAAGTTGCTTCTGATGGTGGCACAATCTATAGGAGGGAAGTGACAGTATGTGATGGACTCACACAAGACTAAACCTTCTGAAACAAACTGATAGAGGCTCGTAAGGGTAAAGTTTTGTCCACAAGATCAAAGGAGATGAAATCTGGGAAGATTTAATGGTGGAACTAAAACACCATTAGAAGAAATCTTGAAATTCTGAACATCTGTAATTGTTGGATAAAATAATCACTCTCCTATTGCTTTATTCTTATGGAAATATAAGCATAATAGTAATTTTATTTTTCATTTATGGTGAATTATAATATTTTCTTACGCCTTAGATCCCAGTCTTAGCCTCTCACCTAGCCAAATCAGATCTCATACTTTGCACTGATGAAGCGCAATGCCCCGAAACACTGTGTCTGCAAATTGAGATTCTGATTTGGCATTTATCCTAAGTCATATTGCAAGGCTCGTTAAAGGCTCGATATTGTAGGATTGCTACTTCCAATTGGTGGCGCTAGAGTTCAAATTCTTGTCCTCTCTGAAGAGGCAATTTGCATATTGAAAAAGGTCTAGAATGGTCCATCACCAGTTGCAATAATAACCCATTGGGGCGAGATAGGATCGCAGTGCACATAACAGCTTCATATATCTCTATCCAGCTGTCGCGCTTGGTTCGGAAAAACTGCTGGCCAGTCCATGCACTATGTTCCGATCTCGCCACAATGGGTCATTATTACAGCTGGAGATGGAACATTCTAGACCTTTTTCAATATGCAAATTGTCTCTTCAGAGAGGAAGAGGGCCTCAAATCTAGCGCCGCTTATTGGAAGTAGCACTCCTACAAGTCAATATCGAGCTTTTAACAAGTCTTGTCACATGACTTAGGTTAAAAGCCAAATCAAAATCTCAATTAGCAGAAACGGTGTTTTTGGGGTATTGCCCCTCATCAGTGCAAAGTATAAGATCTGATTTGGCTGGGTGAGAGGCTAAGACTGGGATCTAAGGGGTATGTTTTCTCCTTGTGGAGAGTGACATGCTAGGTCTGTCACACCAATATGAAGAGACTCTGGGAAATTAAATATGCAAATTTTCTCTGCAGAGAGGAAGAAGAGGACTACAACTCTAGTGCCACTAAATGGAAGTAGCAAACCTACAAGTCAATATTGACCCATTAACAAGCCTTGCAATATGATACCTTTTTTAAAAAAATGATACAATATTTTTAATAGTTATTGATTAAACATGCATATATTCTTAGTGAGAAGAATAGAGTCATCTTCTAGGTGCCCGGTCCTCTTCTAGGTGCTCCCAGTTCTCTTCAAACATTGTTCTTCGCTGCTGACTATGCCTTGAAATTTCAGATTCAAATTGCCTCTTCAAAGAAAAAGAGGACTTGAACATTAGCGCCACCTAATGGAAGCATCAGTCCTAAAAGTCAATAGTGACCCTTTTAATGAGCCTTGCTACATGACTTAGGATAACAGCCAAACCAGAATCACAATTTGCAGACACTTGTTTCAGGTTGTTTGCCCCTCATCAGTGCAAAGCAATATATCTGATTTGGCTGGGTGATATTACTTTGAAATGGTTCTAAGGGGTAATGTCTCTTCTTGATAAGAGTTACATGCCTGACATTCCAGCAGGATGAGACTTATAGGCCATGCAATGCTCCTCTCCTACTGGCATGTCAGGCATATCGCTCTCATCACGGGAGCAGCTTGTCAGCGCTGAATGTGACGAATACCAATGTGAAGACAAAAGAGGACTACATACACCTAAAAGAGGACCAGAGGATTGGGCAGGGAGCTGTGTAGAGGGGCAAGTGAGGGCCGAGGACGAGGAGAAGAGGGTATATATTCTTTTATTCTCTGATATAAAAAAATCAGAATGGCATGAATCCTATTGTTTGCTTTTCGAAACAAATTGAATTCACGTGATCACTTAGTCTATTAGCTCATCTCTAGTGCCAACTTGGGAAACAAAATTATTATGTGTTGAGAATCATTATGTAAAATAGGAGGCCCCCTTCAACGTAAGATTGGAAGATTGGCTCGTTTGGACAACTTTGCTCCTATGTAAGTAGAGGTGTCCTAACAGTAGGAGAACCGAGGTGGACATACTTCCCTATAATGTCTATATACCACAATCGGGCATCTGGAAAGAGCCTCTTACTTTAGTATCTAGTAGTCTTGTATCTCCTTCTCCAGGCCATTGGCAACACGATACATTATTTCGTCGACATCTTCATTGTATGTTCAACATTAGTAATTTTCTAATTGATAGTGTTGTGTAATATAGCTATTGAGATCTACACCAACTTGATGTTTTGAATTTTTAACCTTCCGGCAAATAAACCAAACTACTAGGTAGTTAAAATATGTTTCAGAAATTCTCTGCTGGAATATTGATGAAACTTCTCATTACTGGAAGATGTAGAACAAAGCGTTGGCTTGTTGTCTCAATACCCTTCAGATCTTTTTATGTCTTCCCCCTTGGAACTGTCATTTCGAGATCACAGAATAATGCCCCAGTGTTTACTATGAGTCACTGGAACAAACTCCACATTGAATAAATATGTGTGAAAATGCCTCAGTCACAAAACATCTCCACAGGCATCACCTGAACGGTTGTCTCCTCCACGACTAACGTGTTTGATGCCCTCAAAGTAACTTCCTGGCTCCACCAGGAGCCTTTGCTGGAGATTTCATGAACCGGCTATAACAATGTATTGCAAATACATTTATTTTTATTATTTTACATGGAGACTTGCTTGTGTTTGTGTGTGTAGGCAAAAAACTACACATGGATGGAAAAAATAGATGTATTTTACAATGTGTTTGTATTTTATGGGTTTATATTAAGAACAAAATGGATTCTGTTTTATTTTTTTCAGAAACAGCGCCACTCTTCTTTAAGGCCATTTCTGGTATTGCACCGTATTCCCATTAATATTAATGAGAACTATTGTTTGATATCCATGCAGCGCAACTTTTCTATTGTGGCCATGGCTGGGCTGAGCAGATCAATAAAACCAGCCGTGGCACAGGTGGGAGGTCAGGCTTCTGTGGCAGGTAGCCACCAGGTATCATTCCTGGGCAGAACTCGGTACTGCAGCTGCTGGCCCCAGGGGTCAGGCACAATGACACTGATTGGGGGCTTAGTTCAGACACATCGGTCTAGGATTCAGGATCAGTGTTAAGCTACTCATGGACTGGGGAATAGTGTTAATACACTGGCCGCACTGGGACCAAGGGACCTTGGGAACAAGATTGGTCGCTCTGAGACCAGGGGGCAATGTTCAGGAATTGGCCACTCTGGGACCAGGAGACAGGGTTCAGGCACTGGCCGCTCCGGGCCTAGGGGAAAAAGTCCAGGCACTGACTGCTCTTGGACCAGGGGACAGGATTCAGGCACTGACTACTATGGAAACAGCGGACGAGGTTAAGGCATTGACCCCTCCTGGACCAGTAGACGAGGTCCAGGCAATGGCCACTCTACAACCAGGGAACGAGGATACATGACTGGCCACTCTGGGACCAGAGGACTGCGAACACTGGACTGTCCACAAGGGGACCAGGGGATAACATTCAGGCTCTGGCCACACTGGGACCAGGGGACCTCACTAGCAGTACATCTTACTAACTAATGATTCAATACTTTGCTTGGAGACTCCCTAGGGGAGAGGGAGTCTTTTATACAAGATGTCTTCCAGCTAGTGGCTGGGAGCCATCTTGCAGATGTACTACTTATGCTAAATACCTCTCAGCAACAAGCAGCAAAATGCGCCCACTGACGCTTTAAGAACGAGGAAGCACAGGCTCGTGTACTAGTCGCGACATCAGACTGCTGGAAAGACCAGGAATTGACAGGGAAGCAGGAAAATGCTGGAGAACATGGCAAAGGGCTGGGATGGTAAGTCGGCATCCCTGTATAGAGGGAGAAGGGGACACCATGCAGGGGCGCCGGCCACAGTGCTACACTTTCCAATGCCCATATTAGTTGTTGCTGGAAGACAGAAAAACTCATATAGTTTCATGAAGTCACATTACTTCCCATTATGTACATGCTCTTCTATTATTCCAAAATGAAGGAGACGTAATCATTTATTTATTTTTTGTTTCACTCTGTCGCCCAAATCTACCTGCTATGATCAGAGTTAGTTTGGATTGTAACAGGTTAACCTCTTAGATGACAATGTCAATCATTACAGCGGCATTTAAGAGATTGGAAATGAAGGGATGAGTTCCTTTTGATACCCGTCAGCATGATTTTGGAGTTCAAAAGGCATTGTAATTTCAGCTGGTATGCTTACTGAAGGCATCTACAATGGTTGCACACATATGAAGTACTGAACCACCTTCTAATAATAATGAGGTGACTCTGCTCATTTGACCAAGTCTATACAGTAAAACTGATAAGTGAGCTACAGAAAATAACTAATTGTCTACCTACTGAGTCTTCTTTATTGGTTGTGAAAAATGCTTGCAAATGTCAGGATTTTCTTTTTAAAATGGATAGAAACAAAAAATAAAAATCACCAACAACTAATAAATATTTCTTGAATTTTTTAAAAACACAGGTTTTAATACTATGCAATCTTTTGATGCTACGCACCCTATTGAAGTGTCATTACCTAATTATTGCATCCTCACTACATTTATTATGTGCATTTCACCTGCAGTTCTTTTTTGTGCAGGTCCTAAATACTTTATTATGCTACATATATTCTACAGCAATGTGTCTTCCTCCAGGTCACCACTGGGAAGTATTACATTTGCCTCTGTGTTATATAGGTGTTCAGCTTTGAATCTGTACTTTTCTGAGTTGAAAAAAAATGTATGTTTTTTTTACATTTTTTGGACAGGATCTGATGGCTCGAGTTCCATCACCTCATGTGTTAATCCAGCTTTGGCTAAGCTGACGTGTATCTTTTCCAATATGTCACATTGCAGATTGTCTCGCAGCAGTAACAGAATTGTGTGCCCCAAGGATACATAAAACATACAGAATTTCCTATTTTCAGCACCGGTGTCAGGGTTTGGACAAGGCAACATGATAAAATGATACAAAAGAAGATGGATGGAGGAACACGGGAATGTTTGACATGAGTCTATTGCCTATTGTGTCCTCGGAGCATGTGAACCGTCCGCCATATAATTTCTTGATTTTGGTCCCGTTGTGTATAAATAAGAAAATAACATAAAGCTCGTATCTGTTGCACGTAACATCACGTATCCTTAATTACATGGGAAGGAGCTGGATTGGGGCCAGAGGTGGATTCTCATAGTTATGTAATTAGGTAAGTGTACTCTGTTCTTGCCAAATCTCAGTAGAGAAGACACTTCACGAGCAGCAGATGGATTTGGCTAACCTACATCATGGAGAATTCGGTAAGTACATGAAGATTGGACACACCAGGATAATATTGCATTTATTTGATATGCAAGCCTCAGTACTCAGAGGAGTGGATGAAACTGTTCTTGAGCTAATTACGTTCTTTCTTAAGATTGCCAGGTACGGTCTGAACTCTGCTTTAAATTAGATACAAGACAGCCAGAAGACATGTTTACTAATGTGAGATTGTTCCCCAGCCTCCGGCACAACGCACTGTATATTTTGATTAAAATCCCACATATGATGTGTACTTTACTGTAACTACACGCCATAAATTATCCCACGGAATTAAAATATTTTTCATATGTTCCTTTATCGCTCTAGTTTCCTGAATACCAACATCGAAGGAGAGACCAACCCGGTTGGGTTTCTCTTACGATTTCTATTTCTATTATGATTTTTCATAAAAAGTAAAGTTGACCGACGCATCCAAAAAACTAGATAAAATCTTCGAAATTTATTCCATAAGTATTAAACAATTAAAATCCACATGCTGGTGATAGAAAAAAACACTCTTGTGCCAATCAACTTTACTTTTCTTGGACTAAATGGATGGTCAGTATTTGAAATGGCACCCTTTGTATACAAAAGACGGATTTGGTCACTCATTGCATGGTGAGTGATTTATCCTTTTCAAGTATGATTATTCATAACTTGTGAGTGATGAGCATTCAGCTGAAATTCGAATTTGGCAGTTTGACCGAATTTAGATCACCAGGAAATTTGATTTGCATCAAATTTATCTGATGCAAAATTGAATATTTTTTTATTATGCTCTGGGGTCTTTCCAGTGACGGTGACGTCACCGCTGTGCTCTGCTTTACGGCCGGCGCTGACACAGTCAGTGCGGGAAGCTGACGGCGGGGGACGTGACAGACATCGGAATGTGAGTATGTAGTGTTTTTTTTCTTTTAACTTTTACAATGGTAACCAGGGTAAATATCGGGTTACTAAGCGCGGCCCTGCACTTAGTAACCCGATGTTTACCCTGGTTACCCGGGTGCTGCAGGGAGACTTCGGCATCGTTGAAGACAGTTTCAATGATGCCGAAGTCGTTCCCCTGATTGTTGGTCGCTGGAGAGAACTGTCTGTGTGACAGCTCCCCAGCGACCACACAACAACTTACCAACGATCACGGCCAGGTCGTATCGCTGGTCGTGATCGTTGGTAAGTCGTTTAGTGTAACGGTACCTTAAGTCATTGCTCCCAAACGTCCTGGATTCAGCAGGACTGTGCCGTCACATCAGAGCTTTTTTTCCCGACTTCTATACTCACTGCTCTACCAATGAGCCACAGCTTATAACAATGCAGATAGGAGAATGTGGTTATCTTGGTCTCTATTGCAGGCAATAAACCCAGAAGCAGGTTGTACATGTCCATAGAGATACAATGTATATATAACAATGTATTTCTGTGGTCCCTGCATAATGAGGTGAAGAAAAATATCTTTAATTCCTATAAAAGTAATAAAAATAATAAGCATCAATTTCAAAAATGCCATTTTTATTCCAGTGAGTCTCAAACCCACAACCTTAATATTACAGGCAGATGTTTAAGCTACTGAGCCATAAACTGAGCCATAAACTGATGATGATCTGTATTGCAGGCTCTGACTCTACAGGCTGATTATACTGATACTGATAGATATACATGGCTATATGAAATGTATGTATCTGTATTAGTGTTGAGCATTCCGATACTGTAAATATCGGGTATCGGCCGATATTCGCTGTATCGGAATTCCAATACCGAGTTCCGATATTTTTGTGATATCGGAAATCGGAATCGGAAGTTCCCAGTGTATGGTTCCCAGGGTCTGGAGGAGAGGAGACTCTCCTTCAGGTCCTGGGATCCATATTCATGTAAAAAATAAAGAATAAAAATAAAAAATATGGATATACTCACCCCTCTGGCGGACCCTGGACCTTAGCGGTGTAACCGGCAGCCTCCGTTCCTAAGAATGCAGAGTGAAGGACCTTCGATGACGTCGCGGCTTGTGATTGGTCGCGTGAGCGGTCACATGAGCGGTCACGCGACCAATCACAAACCGCGACGTCATTGAAGGTCCTTCACTCTGCATTCTTAGGAACGGAGGCTGCCGGTTACACCGCTAAGGTCCAGGGTCCGCCGGAGGGATGAGTATATCCATATTTTTTATTTTTATTCTTTACTTTTTACATGAATATGGATCCCAGGGCCTGAAGGAGAGTTTCCTCTTCTTCAGACCCTGGGAACCATCCAGGATCACTTCCGATATTTGTGTCCCATTGACTTGTATTGGTATCAGGTATCGGTATCGGCGAGATCCGATATTTTGCCGGTATCGGCCGATCCAATCCGATACCGATACTTTCGAATATCGGAAGGTATCGCTCAACACTAATCTGTAGTCTAGAGATGGAATAATAGATTTTTTCATTCTATAAAATTACTAATAATAGATAATAATGAAATACACTTGATAATTAATTAAAATCTAATTTTAATGCGTTTTAAAAAAAATAGTAAACATCACAAATCATCAAATGACAGGGACATATTTGGTGTCCTTGTAATCGTAAGCATCCATACAACACAGTGATCAGATAATTTACAAGGATCCGTAAAAGATGTAAAAAATGACGCGATTGATATTTTTTATCTATGAAACCCATAAAAAATGGAATAAAACTGTAATACTGAGGCCGTGTTCACATGTAGTGTAAGTGCTGCGTTCTTTCTGCTGCAGGTGTCCACATCAGATAACGCAATAACAATCTTCTCCGAGTATTACGGTATATGCTGGGTTTCTTTTATGCAATTTCCTTATTTAATGCGATTTTAGGCAGACATGAAGCAGAGGTTTTAAGGCCTTACAGAAAAGTTTTGGTTATGCATTTAAAAATGCAACAGAATTTTCTTTTTCATGCGTTCTTTTCAGAAGAAGCTTATAGAGGAAAAAATGCACCAAAATGGCAGAGTTTAGACCACAGAGGGAGGAGATTTCATGGAATCACATCCACTTTGCTTGGAAATTTAGAACTTGTTCACATGTTGGGTAAATGCTGCATACTTTTTGCTGCTTTTTTTGCCCCAAAATTCTGCCCAACAAACAGGCTCTCCATGCATGTGTCCTGACTGTCACACAGCTGCGACACATGAGGCTGCAGAGTAGAACAGTTGATCAGCCGGAGCGATCCAGGAAGCAAGGTTCCCTCTGCAGCTTATTCAGTAAGTGCTATAGCTTGCCCAATTAGCCCTGACCCAATCAAATTCACTCATCTCTATCATGGACTGCAGGGCAAGCATTAGAAGAGCTAAGGCCAGTAATGAAATGAGGCTTGCAAGGGAGACCAAAGTAGTAAAAAAGGATTTTGGGGGTATGTCATGAGCAAAAGAAAAGTCAAAGATACTATAGGATTTTTACAGAATGAAAAGGGTGAAGTGGTGAAAAATGATATTGAGAAGGCCGAACTTTTAAATTCCTATTTTGCATCTCTAAGAAAGCAAATGTAGCATCAACTGATCGTCATGATGCTATCGAAGAAATAAAATAATTTATACTGTCAATAAACAGAGAAATAGCGAGGGAACACTTAGCTAATGTAAGTGAATTTAAATCTCCTGGTCCAGATGAATTACATCCTAGGTGCTGAAAGAGTTAGCAAAGGAAACTGCAGAACCACTAGCCAGAATTTTTGAAAAATCCTCAAAAACAGGAGAAGTCCCAGCAGATTGGAGAAGGGCAAACATTGTCCCTATCTTCCAAAAAGGAAAGAAGACGGAGCCAGGAAATTACAGGTTACAATCCTGGATGTAGACTGATGTTTACGTCGAGAGAATGACTTACTAAAGATGTTACATTTTTGGAAACCTTTTTTTTTTTATATACCACTGCCTGGCCATTAACATATGCAGCACTATTTCAAGGAACACACAAAATTCTCACTGTTGTATCGTTTCTTTTGATTGACTTACAACCCCCCGGCCTCGTACAAATTTTGGTGGTGGGTAATGAAATGATTCTGAGCCCTCTGCAGGCATGCTCTAATTCCCGACTATTTTATTTGTGCATGTACATGCATTTATGGATGTTTTATTTGTGCATGAATCAGTCTAATGGGGCTGAATATGCTGATGGCAGCTATATACACAGGCAACATAGCCGCATGTCAATCAACTACAGAGGTGCAGGTTGGTGCTTTAAATCAGACCGCACATTCCCCTCGAAAGAAAAGAAAATGCAAAATTAACAGTAAGTCTGAAAACACAAACTCCTGTAATCAGCAATGTGGTGCCCGACCCAAAACACGGGTTAATTTTTCATGGACATCATGTTTTTTGGCTCCACTTTTATTAAGCTGCTTTTTCTCCCTACTCGGCAAATCTGCTTTTCATTTGCTACGTGCCAATAGTTTTAACAGCTTTTTCTATTCAACAAAAAAATGTTTTTAGTTATTTAATTATTTTTTTAAACTGCTCACATTAGAACAACTTTTTTTTTATGCTTGTTAGCGACTTCTGAGCTACATGTGGACCAGAAATTAAACGGAATTTCAATTTTTTTTCCTTTTAACTTGGACATTCAGCTAAATAAAATTTAGTTTGCAAAAAACTTCCGGCTAATATTTTTTGCTCTTTTCAGAAATTAAAAAAAACAATTAAGACATATGTATTTTTTCCATGCAGTTTAACAGATAATAGATAATAGATAATATCAAGTGTAGATTTATAATGCAGCTTTTGGTTATGGTAAAGTTCAGGTTTAACTTGCATTCAACCTCAAGAATGTCAAATCGATTGACTTTTTGCTCTTATCACAATTTACTCACAGTTTTTTTTTTTCTTTGCGACCATAATAAATAGGCCACAAAATTGTTATTATGGAACTATAGGGGTAAGATGTAGTACCATCCACAACCAGAAGAAAAGAGTGGTGCTGTTTACTTTTTTTTAAACTATTTTTTGTAAGCTTGCAGTACCTCTAACTTCTGGTAGTTTTTCCAATAATTATGGACTATCCCTTTAAATTTCCATGAACTTTTATTTATTTTAAGGTGAAATGTATTATTAGCAACTACAGCTCTGGCAAAAATGAAGAGACCACCATATCAAATCCCTGTCATGGCCAGCCCAATCTCCAGACCTGAACCCCATTGAAAACCTCTGGAATGTAATCAAGAGGATGATGGATAGTCACAAGCCATCAAACAAAGAAGAACTGATTACATTTTTGCGCCAGAAGCAGTGTGAAAGACTGGCGGAAAGCATGCCAAGACTCATGAAACCTGTGATTAAAAATCATGGTTATTCCACAAAATATTGATTTCTGAACTCTTCCTGAGTTAAAACATTAATATTGTTGTTTCTATATAATTATTAACTTGTTTTCTCTGCATTATTTGAGGTCTGAAAGCACTGTGTTGTTTTGTTTTTCATTTTGACCATTTCTCCTGTTCAGAAAAAACAAAACAAAATGTATTGCTTGGAAATTCAGAGACATGTCAGAAGTTTATACAATAAATGAAAAATTTACATTTTACTCAAAAATATACCTATAAAGAGAAAAATCAGACAAACTGAATATTTTGCAGCGGTCTCTTAATTTTTGCCAGAGCTGTAATCATTTTTCCAAACTACATAGGAAAGTTGGCAAATGTGAAAAATGCATTTAATTTTCCTTTATTCATTAGGTTGGTATTATTAATGGAAAAATATAAAAAAAATACTAAATTGATTTGTAACAAATCTACTTTGTTAAAAAAAATTCTGAAAAATTCCAGATTTGGCCAGATGGCCACAATTCAGCTAGATTCTATTTAGGACTGGGGAAAAGTAATAAATGATAAAATATTATACTTACATGTCCTTCTGCTCATTCCTTCACTTTAGATCAGTCTTTAGTCCAGATCTTTAGGCAAATGATTGAAGACCAATCCAAAGATCAAGGAGGGAGCTGCGGCGCGAAAAATAAATGTATTTTTTTTTGTTGGGGGGGCAGATTTGATTCAGACCAAATTTTATTCAGACAAAACTAGATGTCACTCATCTCTACTAATTACTTCTGACATTGAAGGAGTTGTCCGGGACTAAGATATTGATGATCTGTCCTTAGGATCCTTAAGATCAGACGAAGGTGTGAAAGTAACAGTACTAAGTTTGGTAATAACAGCTGGTTGCAGAAAGTTAGATAAGTAGATTGACTCCAGAAAAACATGTGGTAAGAGAATGCTATACTCAACACTCAGGCAGCACATAGGCAACTTAGCTGGCCGTAGTAATCCTTGGATGATGATATCTGAGGTGTTTGCTGGGTTTTTAGAGTAGCCTGGGACTAGCACACGGGTAGACAGCCATAGAAGAAGGGAGCAAGGCCCGGCGCTGGAGCCAGGACATGTGAGTAACGGAGACAAAGAATTATTTCTGACAAACTTTTTTTTTCATCTGAGAATGCATGTATTTCTATCAAGGAGATAAGAAGAAAACTGCCTACAGACATTTATATTAGCAGCGTATAAATGTTGTGGGAACCAAAGATTAGGCAGGTTGGAATACAAGATCGAAGCTATGGATGAAATTGTTTTACATGAGATGTATTTATTCTCAAAAAAGAATGACATAATGATCATAAGAGATTTTAACTATCCAGATATTATTAGGGATTCTCTCTCAAAGGTTATGGGTCATGAACATTTTTATCTTCCGTTGCTGCTTACTTTATCTTTCAAAAGGGAGAAGAGAGAACAAGAGGCTCTGCCATCTTGAACCTAATTCTTATCAACAGGGAAGAAATGGTTGAGGAAGTAAAGGTGGTTGGGAACTTAGAATACAGCGATCATACCATCCTCGAATTTTGGATTGCAAGACGAGGAAGACCTGCAAGGACTCAGATTTTAAGGTTGAAAGGCAGATTTGAATAGACTCAGAAAGAGGGTAGGAAAGGTCCAATGGATGGATTTTTAAAAGGACAGAAATGTCCAAGAAGGATGGGAGATTTTGCTGCAATTTCCAATGCACAATTGGTAACAATCCTGAAAAGAAGGAAGAACTGGAAGCATTTAAAGAGGCCAGTATGGATGAACACAGAACTTAATCACTTGTTGAACAGGGAAAAATAAATGTATATCATATGGAAAGAGGGAGGCATATCTAAAGAAGATATAATTCTGTCCACTGGGAATACACGGCAAGAATTAGAAGAGCTAAAGCCAGTAATGAAGTGAGGCTTGCAAGGGAGAGAGAAAGCAGTAGAAAAGGATTTGGGGAGTATGTCAAAAACAAAAGAAATTTCAAAGATGCTATAGGATTTTTACAGGATGAAAATGATGTTGAGAAGGCCGAACTTTTAAATTCCTATTTTGCATCTGTGTTGTCTGAGAAAGCAATTGTAATATCAACTGATCTTCACTGTATTATCAAAGGAATAAAATAATCCACAATATCTATAAACAGAAAGATGATGAAATGGGTACTGAAAGAGCTATCAAAGGAAATTGCAGAACCACTTGCCAGAATCTTTGAAAAATCCTGGAGAACAGGAAAAGTCTCAGAAGATCAGAGAAGTGCAAATGTTGTCCCTATCTTCAAAAAAGGGAAGAAGATGGAGCCAGGAAATTACAGGCCAGTGAGCCTTACTTCTAAACCAGGAAAGATATTTGAACAAATTATCAAACAACATGTATGTAAGTACTTGGATAAGAATACAGTAATTAACCAGAGCAAGCATGGGTTTGTAGCAAACAAGTCATGCCAGACTAATCTAATTTCTGTCTATGATGGAATCACTGACTGGGTGGATCAAGCAAATGTGGTAGATATAGTATATCTTGACTTCAGCAAATCATTTAATAAGTTATTTCACACTATCCTTATTGAAAAAATGACCAAGCATGGGATTGACAAGGCTACAGTTAGGTGGATTGATAACTGGCTCAGTGATTGTACTCACACAGTGATAATAATAAATGGATATGCATCCAATTGGAAGAGTTTTTAAAGTGGGGTACCACAAGGCTCTGTCCTGGCCCCAGTGTTGTTCAACATTTTTATAAATAATTTAGATATGGGAACTGAAGGTAAACTAATGAAATTTGCTGACTGTGCAAAGCTAGGAGAGATAGGTAACACTAGAGAAGACAGACAAAGGATTCAGGGGGATGTAGATAAGCTTGATCAGTGAGCAGTGACTAATAGAATTGTATTTAATGGAGAAGTGCAAGATTCTACATCTGGGCAAATAAAAAATGAAAGTTACATCTACAGAATGGAAGGAATAGCACTAAGCAACAGCACTTGTGAAAAAAACGTGAGTATATTATTAGATCACAGAAGGCAAATGAGTCAACAGCAGCAGCAAAAAAGGCAAAAACATTTCAGGGATGTATTAATAGAAGCATAGAATTTAGATAACATGAATTAATTAACCCCTTCATGACCCAGCCTATTTTGACCTTAATGACCTGGCCGTTTTTTGCAATTCTGACCAGTGTCCCTTTATGAGGTAATAACTCAGGAACGCTTCAATGGATCCTAGAGGTTTGTTTTTTCGTGACATATTGGGCTTCATGTTAGTGGTAAATTTAGGTCGATAATTTTTGCATTTATTTGTGAAAAAAAATGGAAATTTAGCAAAAAATTTGAAAATTTCGCACTTTTCAAATTTTGAATTTTTATTCTGTTAAACAAAAGAGTTATGTGACACAAAATAGTTAATAAATAACATTACCCACATGTCTACTTTACATCAGCACAATTTTGGAAACAAATTTTTTTTTTGCTAGGAAGTTATAAGGGTTAAAATTTGACCAGCGATTTCTCATTTTTACAACGAAATTTACAAAACCATTTTTTTTAGGGACCGCCTCACATTTGAAGTCAGTTTGAAGGGTCTATATGGTTGAAAATACCCAAAAGTGACACCATTCTAAAAACTGCACCCCTCAAGGTGCTCAAAACCACATTCAAAAAGTTTATTAACCCTTCAGGTGCTTCACAGCAGCAGAAGCAACATGGAAGGAAAAAATGAACATTTAACTTTTTAGTCACAAAAATTATCTTATAGCAACAATTTTTTTATTTTCCCAAGGGTAAAAAGAGAAACTGGAACCCAAAAGTTAATGTACAATATGTCCTGAGTACGCCGATACCCCATATGGGGGGAACCACTGTTTGGGCGCACAACAGGGCTCGGAAGGGAAGGAGCGCCATTTGACTTTTTCAATGAAAATTTTTCTCCAATCTTTAGCGGACTCCATGTCGCGTTTGGGGAGCCCCTGTGTGCCTAAACTTTGGAGCTCCCCCACAAGTGACCCCATTTTGGAAACTAGACCCCCAAGGAGCTTATCTAGATGCATAGTGAGCACTTTGAACCCCCAGGTGATTCACAAATTGATCCGTAAAATTGAAAAAGTACTTTTTTTCCACAAAAAAATTCTTTTAGCCTCAATTTTTTCATTTTCACATGGGCAACAGGATAAAATGGATCCTAAAATTTATTGGCCAATTTCTCCTGAGTACACTGATACCTCACATGTGGGGGTAAACCACTGTTTGGGCACATGGCAGGGCTTGGAAGGGAAGGAGCGCCATTTGACTTTTTGAATGAAAAATTAGCTCCAATCGTTAGCGGACACCATGTCGTGTTTGGAGAGCCCCTGTGTGCCTAAACATTGGAGCTCCCCCACATGTGACCCCATTTTGGAAACTAGACCTCCCATGGAACTAATCTAGATGTGCGGTGACCACTTTAAACCCCCAAGTGCTTCACAGAAGTTTATAACACAGAGCCGTGAAAATAAAAAATCATTTTTCTTTCCTCAAAAATTATGTTACAGCAAGCATTTTTTTATTTTTACAAGGGTAACAGGAGAAATTAGACACCAATAGTTGCTGCCCAGTTTGTCCTGAGTATGCTGGTACCCCACATATGGGGGTAAACCACTGTTTGGGCACACGTCGGGGCTCAGAAGGGAAGTAGTGACGTATTGAAATGCAGACTTTGATGGAATGGTCTGCGGGTGTCACGTTGCGTTTGCAGAGCCCCTGATGTGCCTAAACAGTAGAAACCCCTCACAAGTGACCCCATTTTGGAAACTAGACCCCCAAGGAACTTATCTAGACATGTGGTGAGCACTTTGAACCCCCAAGTGCTTCACAGAAGTTTACAATGCAGAGCCGTGAAAATAAACAATCATTTTTCTTTCCTCAAAAATTATGTTTTAGTAAGTAATTTTTTATTTTCACAAGGGTAACAGGAGAAGTAGACCCCAATTTTTGTTGCCCTTTTTGTCCTGAGTACGCTGATACCCCAAATGTGGGGGTAAACCACTGCTTGGGCACACGTCGGGGGTCGGCAAAGTCACCATTTGACTTTTTGAACGCAAAATTGGCTGGAATCAATGGTGGCGCCATGTTGCGTTTGAAGACCCCTGATGTGCCTAAACAGTGGAAACCCCTCAATTCTAGCTCCAACACTAAATCCAACACACCCCTAACCCTAATCCCAACTCTAGCCATAACCCTAATCACAACCCTAACCCGAACACACCCCTAACCACAACCCTAACCCTGACACACCCCTAACCCTAATCCCAACCCTAATCCTAACCCTAATCCCAACCCTAACCACAACCCTAACCCCAACACACCCCTAACTCTAACCATAACCCTAACCACAAGCCTAATCTTAACCCTATTTCCAACCCTAGCCCTAATTCCAACCCTAACTCTAATTCCAACCCTAACCCTAAGGCTTTGTGCCCAAGTTGCGGATTCGTGTGAGATTTTTCCGCACCATTTTTGAAAATTCCACAGGTAAAATGCACTGCGTTTTACCTGCGGATTTACCGTGGATTTCCAGCGTTTTTTTGTGCGGATTTAAAACGCTGCGGAATCCGCACAAAGAATTGACATGCTGCAGAAAATACAGTGCAGCGTTTCCACGCGGTATTTTCCGCACCATGGGCACAGCGGATTTGGTTTTCCATAGGTTTACATGGTACTGTAAACCTGATGGAAAACTGCTACGAATCCGCAGAGGCCAATCCGCCGCGGATCCGCAGCCAAATCTGCACTGTGTGCACATAGCCTTAGCTATTGCCATTTTTACAGTGGATTTATCGCGGTTTCTAGTGCGGTTTCCGCTACGGGTTTACACCTGTAGTTTTCTAATGGAGCAGGTGTAAACACGCAGCGGAATCCGCACAAAGAATTGACATAATGCGTAATATAAACCGCTGCGTTTCCGCGCATTTTTTTCCGCAGCATGTGCACTGCGGATTTTGTTTCCCATAGGTTTACATTGTACTGTAAACTTATGGGAAACTGCTGCGGACCCGCAACTGCGGAAACGCTGCGGTTCCGCAGCAAAATCCGCAGCGTGTGCACATACCCTAATTCTAACCCTAACCCTAATTCTAACCCTAACCCTAATTCTAACCCTAACCCTAATTCTAACCCTAGCCCTAACTCTAGCCCCAACCCTAACCCTAACCCTAGTTCTAACCCTAACCCTAGTGTAAAAATAAAAGTAAATATATTTTCTTTATTTTTATTATTGTCCCTACCTATGGGGGTGATAAAGGGGGAGTTCATTTACTATTTTTTTTATTTTGATCACTGTGATAGGTTTTATCACAGTGATCAAAATGTACCTAGAACGAATCTGCCGGCTGGCAGATTCGGCGGGCGCACTGTGCATGTGCCCGCCATTTTGGAAGATGGCGGCGCCCATGGAGCAGACGGATGGACACCGGGAGGCTCGGTAAGTATGAGGGGGGGATCGGAGCATGGGGGGGATCGGAGCACAGGGGGTGGGATCAGAGCACGGGGGGAGCAGACAGATGGATGGAGGGGAGCGGAGCACAGGATGGAGGACTGGGGAGGTGATTGGTGGCAGTGGGGGGGACAGATCAGGGTTTCCAGCCATGGCCGATGATATTGCAGCATCGGCCATGGCTGGATTGTAATATTTCACCATTTTCATAGGTGAAATATTCCAAATCACTCTGATTGGCTGTTTCACTTTCAACAGCCAATCAGAGCGATCGTAGCCACGAGGGGGTGAAGCTACCCCCCTGGGCTGAAGTACCACTCCCCCTGTCCCTGCAGATCGGGTGAAATTGGAGTTAACCTTTTCACCCGATCTGCAGGGACGCGATCCCTCCATGAAGCCACATAGGCGTCACAGGTCGGATTGGCACCGACTTTCATGATGCCTACGTGGCGTCACAGGTTGGGAAGGGGTTAATCCCTTCTACTCCTCCTTGGTCAGACCTCCTCTGCAATACTGCATCCAGTCCTGGGTACCACATTGTAAAAAAGGCATTGAGAAACTGGAGTAAGGTCAGAGAAGAGCTACCAGGATGTTGAGCGGACTGCAAAGTATGTCCTATGAGGAACTGTTAAAGGATCTGGGAATGTTTAGCTTGCAAAAAAGAAGGCTAAGAGGAGACTTAATAGCTGCCTACAAATATCTGAAGTGTAGAGGGATCATCATTGTTCTCATTTTCACATGAAAACATGAGAAGCAATGGAATTAAACTGAAAGGGAGAAGATACAGATTAGATATTAGAAAAAAAACTTTTTGACAGTGAAGGTGATCAATGAGTGGAACAGGCGGCTATGAGAAGTTGTGAGTTCTCCTTCAATGGAAGTCTTCAAACAGACTGGACAAACATCTGTCTGAGATGGTTTAGTGAATTCTGCATTGAGCAGGAGATTGGACACGATGACCCTTGAGGTCCCTTCCAACTCTAACATTCTATGATTTTATGACAACATACCCTATCCTTGCTGTTGCACATCATCTAAAGAAGAAACATTTCCTACGTATTATATGGTCAGCAGGCAGGATTGTCCAATGCGAGCCTAATGTCTATAGTGACCTTAATGAGCTGTGAGGTCCTTCTAGCCCTGTGCTAATGACTAGGGTTGAGCGACCTTTACATTTATAGGATCGGGTCGGGTTTCACGAAACGCGACTTTTTCAAAAGTCGGGTCGAGTGAAATCGGCCGATCCTATAAAAAAGTCGGGGTCGGGGTCGGCCGAAACTCGAAACCCAATGCAGTGCATTGGGTTTCCAATGGTTCCCAGGGTCTGAAGGAGCGGAAACTCTCCTTCAGGCCCTGGGATCCATATTTAAGTATAAAATAAAGAATTAAAATAAAAAATATCGCTATACTTACCATCTGATGCGCCCTGGTAGTAAGCGGGAACCTTCCTTCCTTAGAATCAGCCTTCCAGGACCTTGCGGTGACGTCGCGGTGACGTCGCGGCTTGTGATTGGTCGCGCGGCCGCCCATGTGACCGCTCGCGCGACCAATCACAAGCCGCGACGTCACCGTGACGTCACCGAGGGTCCTGGAAGGGCTGATTCTTAGGAAGGAAGGCTGCCGGAAAGAAGCCGAGGGTGAGTATATTCCTATTAGGTATATACTCACCCTCGGACGCGCCCTGCTTCTTTCCGGCAGCCTTCCTTCCTAAGAATCAGCCCTTCCAGGACCCTCGGTGACGTCACAGTGACGTCGCAGCTTGTGATTGGTCGCGCGAGCAGTCACATGGGCAGCCGCGCGACCAATCACAAGCCGCGACGTCACCGCGACATCACCGCAAGGTCCTGGAAGGCTGATTCTAAGGAAGGAAGGTTCCCGCTTAGTACCAGGGCGCATCAGATGGTAAGTATAGCGATATTTTTTATTTTAATTCTTTATTTTACACTTAAATCTGAATTCCGATACCAATTCCAGATATCTTAAACATATCGGGAATCGGTATCGGAATTCCGATTCCAGATTCAGAACATCGCCGACTTCATGGCCGACCCCACACAGGGGTCGGGTCGGGTTTCATGAAACCCGACTTTGCCAAAAGTCGGCGACTTCTGAAAATTGTCGACCCGTTTCGCTCAACCCTACTAATGACCAAGTGGTCAGCCCAAATTTAGAAAGAATGAAGAAAAAACTTCATCAATATCTTTTTACCATTGCATGAACTTAGTTTTTTATAGTATTCTCAACTTCTTTCATTAAAACTAAATTTATTTAAAGTGAATCTGTCAAGACGATTTTAATCCTGAAACTAGTGGCATGGCTCCATAGTTTGTAGAATCACAAGAAAAATGATACCTCTATTGTAGTAGTCCGATGTGCCAGCACTAAGAATTAAAGCTTTAAAATCACATGTAAATTAGCCTGGAAGTGCATTGAGGGCGTGTCAATGCTCTTGGAGTACACTGGAATACTCCCACTGCACTTGATGGCTAATTTGCATGTTTTTAATAAGCTTGATTTCTCAGCACTGGCACATCGGATTACTACAAGACAGGTATCATTTTTATTGCTGCACTAAGATCTTTACAGGCATACCTCAGTTGTAAAACTGTAGTGACAGGTTCATTTTACCCCTTAACGACTTGTGATATCACAGCTCTCTGTGGGTTCCTGGAGAGGGCAGTGACAGGAGCTAGCTCTTATCGCTGCCGTTAATCATTTTAATGCCTCGTCAATCACTAATGGTGACTTTTAGATGGTGCAACCTGATCATGAGGAGCCAATGGGTTACCATGGATGAAGCCTCCCGCGGCTGCCATCTGTATCCTCTAAAGAAGCTGAGCCAGAGGCTGAGTCTCATAGGAGAACAAAAATTATACTATATACTAAACTAATCCTGTATCAGTATATAGTAGTATGAGCAATCATGCTAACGTGGCTTGAAATAAAACATAGTCTTTATTTTTGAGCAAAATGGCACAAAAATGCTACAAAATTTCAGGCCAATTAATCACTCAAGGAAACCTAAAGAACATTTGTGCCAAATTTTACTAACTTTTCGAAAAGTTGAAATGATGAATTAGGCAAATACATCTGGAATCCACAAATTCCTCCCATTGTGGTGAACAAAAAAACAAACAAAAGGGGTACACATAAAGTAGATTTAAAAAAAGGCGCCAAGGTGAAAAATGAATATAGCGCAAACAAAAAAAGGCACAAAACAATAAGAAGTGTCTAAAAAAAGCAATCACAAATGCAATAATGAATCAGCCCCATATGTTTAATAAAAGATAATATCCATTGGTGGGTTCACATTCTTTCTAAATCTTTCAAGCCTGTCACAGGTATTAATCCTTTTAACCTACATTTTACATACGGTGTATAATCTAACCTTTTATAATACACACAGATATCATCTTCCCTTTTCAATTAAAAAGAAGAACAAAAAGCTTCTTTTAATATTCATACAACCGATTTTACAAAGTAATGTCCACATTCATTGTAAAATACATGACACCATCAATAATTCACAGACTTTGTTCTGACAAGACTGAATGATAATCCAGGAATGTTCTATAGCAGGATCACTTATAGCTCGGTAGAAAGAGAAAAGTGGTTTAAATAAATGATGACATTACAGGACGGCTTCGGAAAAAAAAATTCAAGGAAATCACTATTTCTGAAAGAAAAAAAAGGTAGAATTAAATTCTACCAGATAATTTGCGGAAGACTCTGGCTGGAGCCGCATCATGTAGAGAGATCTTTCTTGGATCTTGTATGGCTTTGTTCCACTGCTCCTCAAGCTTCAATAGTCATCAGCACCCAAATAAAACAAAGTCAAGTTCTTTGATTCTAGAAATGGTAGAATTTCCTAACTTCCAAGAGTAAACTAAACCCAAAAGTGTTACGAGAAACATACGAAATTCGTGTTTTTCTGATTTTGCATGATAAAAGATTTCAAATGGCACCTACCTTTTTTTGTGTCCTACAGGGGCATATGGACATCAGAGATGTGGTTTAAAGTATATGAGAAGCTAAGAATCTCTGCAAAATCTGCTGCAAAAATGATGGCTAATCTGCCAACGAACAATGTTGGTGTTTTCCTGACGTGGCTTCGTCTGGGAAAATTTGACGACTTTCAGACACATATCCTTAGAATAGTTTTTCAAAAGTCTTTAGAGCAGTGTTTGCAGAAAAATTTGGAGCATTTCCTCTAAAGAAAAAAACTCCTGAAAAAGCTCAGTGTGAACATAGTCACAGATTTGATAAAATCTCATCCAGTTAGGCTTTTTTCACACTTCTGTCATTCGTGGTGCGTCATAATGCAGTGACAGATGCGTCGAATGAGTTCCTACCTGAATTTTAAGGTATAAAATTCTGGAGAGAGAGAGAGAGACATTTTTTTTTCTTTTCCCGGACTAGAAAATCCTTCCGGGCATGCTCAGAATGAAAAAACGTGATACGTCGCTGGATTCCTGTGTTTGATGGACAGCGATGGATCCTGCGTCCATAGGCTTCCATTATAGCCAACGAGTGACAGCGCAGGACCCGTCGCTGAGCAATTTTGCGACGTGCAGAAAAAACGTCCCTCTGAACGTTTTCTCCGCACGACGGACCACTATTTTCCGATGGATCCAGTGTACGATGGATGGAACGGAGGGCCATCTGTCACAATCAGTGGATAATACAAGTCTATGGGAAAAAACTTGATGGATTTCGACGGGAGGAAAAAGATGGAAGTGTGAAAGAGGTCTTAGTCGGCATTGTAAATAATACCCTGTGCATTTTTCACTATGAAAATCCCAATGAAAAAACGTGAAGCGTATCTGAACAAAAAAATGTAATATATTGTAAGCATGAAAGGGTCTACGGGGCGCTGCAATTAGTTTAACTGATAGACGCTTAAGCCATAAAGTAAAAATGGTTATTTTACACTTGACTCCATTCATTTTGCACGCATTGGGGCCACTTTTGTATTCAGCTAAATATGACAAGCCAGCAATAAATCTCCTGTAACCAATTTTGTAATTTAATGGGAATAATTGGAATCTGAATGTTTGCACATATAACCCATTGTGCTTTATATTTTTCCTTATAATTAGTCGAGATATAAATTATAATGATTTATTAGGAATGTTTCTGCCGTGTTATGTTTACGGGAGATCACAGTTCTAATAATATAACAACAATTACAGCGGAATCGTATGTCGTTTTGTATACATTAGCTTCCATTTGTGCATGTAGCACCATAACAATGATGCAATTGAAAAATGATGCATTTACAGGGGGGGGAAGAAAAAAAAATCCATTATTCCACCCTCCCCTCTATAATGACACTAAGCTTTTATTTACATAAGCGAAGAATATACAGACTAGTCACCTATATCAAATCTGCAAGGCGCTCCTCCATTTTCATTGTTCTATCAAATACCACTGAGAGAGCGCATACATCAAAAGCGAACGCAGGCGTACAAATCTCGTTACAGATGTCATCGCGTTCACGCTTATTTCTATGTAATTAAGGCACGTAGTCGCATATCAATGTTACTCGGTTGCTGCAAAAATAAATAAATGAATAAATTAAGAAAATCGGTAATGCCCCTTTTAAAAAAAAATGTAAAATGTAAAAAAGTTTTAAAAACAATTTTTTATCAGAAATATGTGAATCGATTTGCAAGACATCCAGCGACCCTGTCAGTCGTTCATCTCTAATTTTCACTCATACATAAATAAGTTTATGTTATATAATATTGTACAAACCCAAGATTTGCATCTGTATAATTTATAATCAATAATTGTGTTAGCTTATGTTATATTCATTGATTAATTAATTTATTTATTGATTACGTTTAATGAATTTATTAGTAGTATCTAGCAGTCTATGAACACATTTAATTTTTTTTCTTTAGTTAACTTTTCTTATTAATTTGAGTCAATTTAATTTTTAATTATAATAATAATAATCTTTATTTTTATATAGCACTAACATATTCCGCAGCGCTTTAAACTTTGCACATATTATCATCGCTGTCCCCTTTGGGGCTCACAATCTAAATTCCCTATCAGTATGTCTTTGGAATTAATATCAAACAAGTCAAGACCTCAGCGTGTCAATTTCTCTTGCGGAGACACGTTCAATAGACGGCAGAACTTTGGAAGCAGCGAACATACACTGCGTCCAAAGTGCTGCTACTTCCAGATCGCGGACATCTAACCTTGTACTGAAGCTCCATACACAAGGACTGGGGGAAACTATCTGCAGATGGGCAAGGAATTGGCTAAATGACAGGAAACAAAGAGTCGTCATAAATGGTACGTTCTCTAAATGGGATATAGTCAGCAGTGGGGATGGCAGGGATCTGTACTGGGAGCAGTGGGGACTGCAGTGATCTGTACTGGGAGCAGTGGTGAATGCAAGAATCTGTACTTGGAGCAGTGGGGACCACAGGGATCTGTACTGGGAGCAATGGCGACCATAGGGATTTGTACTGGAACAGCAGTGGGGACCGCAAGGATCTGTACTAGGGGCAGTGGGGATGGCAGGGATCTGTACTGGGAACAGTGGGTACCACAGGGATCTGTACTGGGACCAGTGGGGGCTTATTTTGCTTATGTTGGAGGTTGTTGGTTGGTGCTTGTTGTTTGAGAATTAGATTTGGATTGAATTAGATTTATCTGTGGCTGTTGCTATGTTTTGGGTGTGTGCTAATTCACCTCCGTCTTCTACGTTAGCTTTATCTCATCCTCCACTCCCCGGTGTTTACCTCTGCTGTTGGTGTGAGTATATTTGTATAATTGGCATAATATTCTGTTACTCCTGCTCGTATTACCTTGTTAATCTGGTTAATGTATAAGGCTACTCTCACACTTGCGTCGTTTGGAATCTGTCGCAATGCGTCGTTTTTGGAAAAAAACTCATCCTGCAAATGTGCCCGCAGGATGCGTTTTTTTCCCATAGACTTGTATTGCCGACGGATCGCGACGTATGGCCATACGTTGCGTCCGTCGTGCACTGGATGCGTCGTGTTTTGGCGGACCGTAGTCATGAAAAAACGTTCAAGGGAACGTTTTTTCGTACGTCGGGTCCGCCATTTACTACCGCGCATGCGCGGCCGGAACTCCGCCCCCTCCTCCCGGGACTTTACAATGGGCAGTGGATGAGTTGAAAAACTGCATCCGCTGCCCATGTTGTGCCAAATTTTCACAATGTCCATCGGTACGTGGCTCCGACGCTTAGCGACGGCCCCGTACCGACGGAAGTGTGAAAGAAGCCTTAGAGTACACTACTACTCCCCTCTTCCCTGGGTGGGGGAAGGGTACAGACTGAGGGTGTATTCAGGAGCTAAAGCAAGGTACGTGGCCCCGGCAACATCACCATCAGACATAATCCAGGGAACAGAGCGAGCTAGGGCAACCCTAGCTTTAGGGACAGGGAAGGGGCCCCTGGTCCGGGACACCCAAAACTGAGTTGTGACACTATATAATTATGTATCTATATTTTTTCCTTTTAGAGAACTATTTATTTTGTATTAATCGGTGAATTATATATTTATTTGCTTATTTTTGCATTATTATATTTAATATTTTTTATTTATTAATCAATTATTTATTATTATGTATACATTGTATTTAATATAACCAATTAGGTTTTTATTTAATTTATTTTTTCCTGTTTTGTTTAATTTATTTATAGATTTCGTAATATTAATTTTATTATTGATTTAGTTATGTTTTTATTAATTATTTTATTTAAGTATTTTTATGTATTTCCTTTATATTATTTTTTTTTAATTATTTAATTTTATCTTATCTGTTTTTGTATATGGCAATTCAGGATACCAAAATGTCTTTTATAGATAAAAACTACCACCACCCTCACCCATCTACCTCCGGGCACTTCACAACATACCCATGGAGATGACAAATGCACTTTCTTTATTACCTAAATTAAACACAATTTTGACCCTTTGACTACTGAAGACAATTGGGACTTCATAAAAAAAAATTCCAACAGTGCCTGAAGGGAAGTCGTCCACACCTCATAGCGTGTGGAAATGTCACAGGAAGGTAATCAGCATTCCCAAATTATAAGAAGGGCCCGTAACAAAGCGTGAACTCTCTCACATTAAGTAATGAATATATAGGCTACAATTACCCATATCCACACGAGAAAGTAGCGATGAATTAAACATGGACATGAGCGTTACATATATTACAGTATTAGAGGTGTAACACGGACTTCAAAGGATTATAGAAAGAGGAGAAGACTTTATAGTGAAACTCAGAATGAACACCTCTTCCAGCCCAGAAACAGGGCTCGGTGCTTGTTCTTGGGTCTTTCTCCAATTTATCGTGCAAATATCCGAAAACGAGAGCAGGGTCTATAGTGCCACCTATTGGAAGTAGCAACCCTAAAAGTCAATATTGACTCCTTAAAGAGTCTTGACACATGGGATAGAAAGACAAACCAGAATCATCCTTTGAACACAGCTATTTCGGAGGGTTTGCCCTTCATCAGCGCAGAGAAAGATAACTGGTTGGCTGGGTGAGAGGCCAACAACAGGTGGTCTACATGTATGTTTTTTCCTCGTGAAGAGTAGAGATGAGCGAATATGTTCGGAAAACGATCTGCAAATCTGAATGCGCCATATTCGTGCCATATTTGTACCATACTCATGCCCAACTTATGCTTGATGATCGCTTCCGAACATATTCACTCATCTGTACTCCCTTTGACTTCAATGGTGTTCAACTATATTCGGCGAATATTGCAATGACGGCAATCGTAATCGGAACCGAATATTGAAATATTCGCTCATCTCTACTGAAGAGCGTCAAGCTTGGCACCCTCCAGAAGGAGAAATGTTAAACTTTAGAGCCTTTTAATTATTGACAAAAACTCTTCTGGATAAAGTTTTCCAGTCCTGATTGACAGGACATTGTGTATGCTGATATACAGCAGCCAACTGTCAATCTCTGAGATTGTCAAGATAAGGTGAGGAGAGGCTGGTGGAACACCTATCAGACTCGTAAATTATGTATTATTTGATCGCACCTATTAGCCAAACTGCACAATTTTTGTAGCTTTTTTGGCTAATAGGTGAGCGAACCTGTACCCATCCAATGCTTTAAAGGGGTTGATACAATATCACTTATCCACAGGATTGATGTAGTAATGAGTACTAATTTTGCCTGATTTTTGTGATTCTTTTTTGTAAATTCAGCAGATTGCTGGCCACCTGCCATTTTGCTAGATTGTCAAGGGTCAAGAAAGGGATTTAAAAAAAGGTGTGCCCATCTAGATGCTCACCTGTCTCACCGGAGCTCTCTGTCCAGCCCTCTTCTGGTTACCTCTCTTTTGATCTTCATGAAACGCAATGTCTTCTTCCACGAATTCCTACTCTTTGTGTTGGTACCGAGCAGGTCTCAAATCATACACGTCGTGACCAAAATTAAACACAATCTGACGTGGCTCTGAAGAGATCCCAGATCATAATAAGGCACATTCAATTTGCATCTAATAAATTTGACGCAAATTAAATTTTTGGGGTCAAATTCAACTGAACCGCCGAATTTCAATTTCGCACAAGTAATGAGTTGTGATCAAGGGGAGTTCCACCACTGGAACCACTATCGATGGTAAAAAAGGCTTTGGAGTGGTCCTTTTGAATGGAGTGATGTTTCCGAATCCTCATACTTCACCACTTCATTCATTGTTTATGCAGTAGTTGTTTTTTGAAGGGGAAATAAACTTCTTTATTAAATTGTCTCTGTTTTTTGGATAAACACTGTGCACTTAAGGAAAAAAAAAGATATTTAAGTAAGTCTTTTGTGGAATGTCCAAGTGAAGGAAGAAGGCAGGAGATATGTCAGATCCTCTTTAAAGAACCTTCACCAAATTTCACCAAATCCCCCCCCTATTGACGTAATGATCTACAATACAACAATCAGTAGAACGAATGTCGAGGTGCATTTACAGCTAATGACATGGATATATTTCGGATATTGGAAGGAAGTGTCTTCGTTCTACATCGGTGAACTTTTTAGTGACGGCAAAACTTTACGAGCTCGAAAAGCATTTTATTATTTTGCTCTTTTGCTCACCTTTTATCATTAAAATAAAGGACATGAGTAGTAAAAAAACAAAATAAATATGCACATAATTTTAAGGCAAGAAGTGTGCGTATAAATCTTGCTCCGAGCAGCTGTACTATAACAATAATTTGCGCACTACAGCTGCCACAACAATATCAAATTTTATAGGTAAAAAAAATGGAAAGTTTAATGGAAGAGTGGAGTTTGATATATATATTGCTATAAATAAACATTATCTAATGAAGGAAGGCTGCGATTATTTCTCGGCAGCAGATCATTTCCTATAATATATCTTTTCTCTCGCAAGGAGCTGAAATTGGCAATCATACTTAAGCATCTATAACAATACAAATCTATATATGCTAATACCAGGGGCTCTCATTGCTATGTATGATCGTGCTTTAACATTCAGCTGTCGGGTACAGTAAATTCTCCCTCTAATTGTGTGACATCATAACAAATAAAATACAAAAAATAAAATATATTTCAGTTTGACAATAATCTCTTTATATTTGTGACTTCAAAAATGGCTTATTGTAACATCCCTAAAATCAATACTTCTAAGCAGACTGGATGTCATCATCCAGTCTACATACTAGATAGATAGATAGATAGATAGATAGATAGATAGATAATAGATAGATAGATAGATACTGTAGATAGATAGATAGATAGATAGATAGATAGATAGATAGATAGATAGATAGATAGATGATAGATTAAAGGCAATTCTATTACTGACTGAGAAAGTTTGGAGACCAAAGGTGAAATTTAAATGGAAATTTACTTTCAACAAACTTTCCATAAATCAAAAGCACATGTGAATATGCATCTTACTAGTTGGCCCATGCGAAATTTTCGCACATTGGTTGTCGGGGGCACAGGCAATTTCAGGAAAATCAAGCTGGTCAAATGTAAATGCACTTAATGAGATGATGAACACAGAAAGGTATGTGTGTCACTGACATATACACTATGTGCAGAATTATTAGGCAAGTTGTATTTTAGAGGATTATTTTTATTATTGATCAACAACTATGTTCTCAATTAACCCAAAAGACTCATAAATATCAAAGCTTAATATTTTTGGAAGTTGAAGTTAATTTTTTTTAGATGTGGCTATCTTAGGAGGATATCTGTTTGTGCAGGTCACTATTACTGTGCAGAATTATTAGGCAACTTAATAAAAACCAAATATATTCCCTTCTGACTTGTTTATTTTCACCAGGTAAACCATTATCATTCACTGCACAAAATTTAGAAATAAACATTTCTAACATGCAAAAACAAAACCCCCCAAAATTAGTGACCAATATAGCCCCCTTTCTTTATGATGACACTCAGCAGCCTCCATCCATAGATTCTGTCAGTTGCTTGATCTGTTTACGACCAACATTGCGTGCAGCAGCCACCACAGCCTCCAGACACTGCTCCGAGAGGTGGACTGTTTTCCCTCCCTGTAGATCTCACATTTTATGAGGGACCACAGGTTCTCTATGGGGTTCAGATCAGTTGAACAAGGGGGCCATGTTATTATTTTTTCTTCTCTGAGACCTTTACTGACCAGCCACGCTGTGGAGTAGTTGGAGGCATGTGATGGAGCATTGTCCTACATGAAAATTTTTTATCATTGTATCATTTGTGTGTGTGGGTGCAGTTTGAACAGAGATACAAAGTAATCACCGAAAAAGAGTGTTTTGAAATAATATAGAAGGATTGGAGAATTTTGCTTCTTTCTCCACTTTTGAGCCACTGGAGAACTGGTGAAAATGTATGATATATGACATAAGATAGGCAGAAATTATGTTATTCCTCATGTACATACTCAGAACACTTTATTCTGTAAAGTTGCTTGAAAGTATAGTTACACTTTAAGCATTACTCAGCTCCAATTATAATTAATGGTTTATCTGAGCTGTTTAAGGATTCAGAATGATCGACTCTTGTCCACTCCAATAACTAAAAAATGCCTATTTGAATATGGGTTTTATAATTCTGATAAATCTTCCATCCAGTGGCCTAAACTGTGCCAAATATGTTTTTACCTTCCCAATGCCAGATTGAATCAAATTTTATGAGACCCTTTTGACCAGTTAGCTTCCGTAAGGGTTCTCAATGATTCATGGGTGTTACACATTTGTCCTACTTCTGACTTCTAAATTTCACGCTTTTGGCTGATGGGAGAAACACTTAAAAAATCTTAGGTCTTAAAACCTGAAATACTTTCTATGTAGGGATGAGCAAACCCAAACTGTAAAGTCTAAGGTTCGTACAGTACACCTTGTGTCCGTTACCAAACTTCGAACACAGGCTGTTTTGGGAAGACAGTTTTTCTGTTCTGGCTCGGCACTGAATAAAGTTTGTTAAAAAGGCTTCAGCTTTTAGGCTGTGGGCATGTCAAGAGCCATCACAGCCATTCCACGTATTGGCATGGCTGTGATTGACCGACGCACCCCATTGACCCAGTCTGTATTAATGCCAGGTAATGAGTTTCACTGCCATTCTGCTCGGATCAGCAGAGGGACAGGAAGCAGCTTGAGTGAAAGACAGTGTTAAGCTCTGTGTGTGCACTCTGAACTCATCTCTGTTGGAGTACTGTGCCAAAAAGCCAGTGTGTGTACTCTGCACCCATCTCTGTGGGAGTATTCTGCCAAAAGCCTGTGAGTGTACTCTGCACCATCTCTGTCTGAGTACTGTGTCAAAAAGATTCTGTATGTTCTCTGCACTCGTCTCTGTTGGAGTTCTGTTACAAAAAGCCTCTGTGTATACTCTGCACCTGTCTCTATGGGAGTACTGTGTCTAAAAGCATGTGAGTGTGCTCTGCACGCGCCTCTGTGGGTGTACTCTACCCAAAAGCCTGTGTGTACTCTGCACCTGTCTCTGTGGAAGTACTGTGCCAAAAAGTATGTGTGTCCACTCTTTACCCATTGCTGTGAGAGTACTGTGCCAAAGAGCCTGTGAGTGTACTTTGCTCTTGTTTCTGTCTGAGCATTCTGCCAAAGAACCCTGTGTATGTACTCTATACCCTTCTCTGTGGGAGTACTGTGCCAAAAAGCCTGTGTGTACTGTGCACGCATCTTTGTGGGAGTACTGTGCCAAAAATCCTTTGTGTGTACTCTGCAAGCATCTCTATCTGAATGCTCTCTTAAAAAACCTGCTAGTGTACTTTTTGCGCTTATCTGTGGGAGTACTCTGCCAAAATGTTTGTGTGTATACTCTGCACGCATCTCAATGGGAGTACTGTGCCAAAAAGCCTGTGTGTACATGTGTACTCTGCATGCATCTCTGCCTGAGTACTCTGCTAAAAAGCCTGCTTGTGTGCTCTGCACATGTCTCTGTCTGAGTACTCTGCCAAAAAGCCTATTTGTGCACTCTGCACATGTCTCTGTGGGGGCACTCTGCTAAAAAGCTTGTTTGTGTAATCTGCACATGTCTCTGTTGGAGTACTCTGTCAAAAAGCCTGTTTGTATACTCTGAACACGTTTCTGTGGGAGTGCATTGCCAAAAAACCTGTGTGTGTACTCTGCACGCGCATCTGTGAGAGTACTCTGCCAAAATGCCTCTTTTTCTTCTCGAGTGTGCACTTTTTTGGAGTGGAAAAAATTAGGAGAACATCAAATAGGGGATGTGGACTTGGCTGTGGTGATGTAAAACTCCTCTTTTTCTTCTCTACTGTGCACTTTTTTAGGGTGGAAAAAATGAGGAGAGCATCAAATAGGGGATGTGGATATAGCCATGGTGATGCTGGCATAGCTGCTGCTGGTGTACCTTCTGCAGGGAGAGGACATGGTCATTCTTTGCCTGTTACATATCCAAATGAAACACCTGCCTCTGGTGCACGCAGATAAGAGGAAGTTCGAGTACCACTGCATGAATGGTGAGGCCAAAACATGTCGAGGCAGTTCTAGATTGGATGGCTAAGAGGTCCTCCTGTTCCTTCACATTATCTTACATCCAGTTCTCTGCTGAAAACTTAGAGTTGGTAACTGTGCACCATGGACATCTTCCATTCCACCTCACCCCCTTACTAATCACCCAAGGAGTCTGAGCCCCAAGTCATGCAGCAGTCACTTTTGCTTTTTGATGAGTCCACTTGCTGGGGTTCTGTGGCCCACTCACCTGGCCTTGCCCCACAAGTAGATGAGAGTGAGTGCACTGTTCAGTTGGAGAATGAGTAGGTGGGAGGGTTAGTGCACATGGTCAGCGGACCACCGCAGCACATCTCTGATGATGACGAAATACAGGTGACAACTGCTGCGTCTTTCTGAAGTGTGCAGAAAGGAAGGAGGGCAGGGGTGAGGACTGGGTGGAAGATGATCAGTTTGATGGAAGAGGAGGTGGTTATGATGCCCCAGTTGCAGAGCAAAAGAGGGAACAGGGTGCAAAAGCGCAGTGACTGGCCCCAAGCCAGTACATCATCTGCTACTGCCCACCGTGCCCACAAAATGAGCACACCAAAACCAGCTATAAGGAGCTCCCTGGCATGGCATTTCTTCAGCCATTGTGCTAATGACAAGAGATGGGTGGTTTGCATGTTGTGCAGTCAGAGCCTGAAGCGAAGTACAAATGTTCTGAACCTGAGCACCACCTGCTTGATGAGGCATCTGAATTACAAGCACAAGCTGCAGTGGATTACACACCTGAACAATCAGGAAAGATCTGAGGCTCCTCCTGCTCCCATTTTTACTGTGGTCTCAGCCTCTTCCTTCCACTCCCAATCAACAGAGCCTCCAGGCTCACTGGAAAGAGTGGATGTGGCAGCACCACCACCAGTAATGTCACCTAGCATTAATGGCAAGGTCCACATAACCACCAATACGTGGACAAGTAAGCATGGCCAGGGATGTTATATCTCCCTAACTGGCCACTGGGTAAATGTAGTGGCGGCTGGTGCTGAGGAGGAAGACGATCTGGTGCATGTCCTACCACCACCAAGGATTGCTTGCCCTGTTGAGAGCAGAGCAAAGTACTGCAGTGCGCAGGCGCTGGGCCTCTCTGACCTTTCCTGCAGTACTTTGCTCTGCCCTCAACAGGGCAGACAAAGTACACCTGCGTCGGAGCCGCAGCATGAATACAAGAAGAGGACGCCATCGTAAGAAGATGGGAGGCCCCGGACCGGACCGCGACGCCCATCGGACCAGAACCGGATCGGGACCGCCCCTGGGTGAGTATAATCTAGCCTCTATTTCTCATCTTTCAGGATACATCGGGGGCTTATCTACAGCAATACAGAATGCTGTAGATAAGCCCCTGATGCCGGTGGGCTTAGCTCACCTTCGATTTTGGGGGTGACAGGTTCCCTTTAAAACAGCAGCCTGTCCTGACTAAGATGGGTTACCATTTCAGTTACATGATGGGTGCCTTTTATTACATTCTTGGAGAATGCCTTTGACTTACCATCTCCCTTTTTTTTGTGGACAATTACTTTTCATCACTATTCATAAAGCACAATAGGTCCTGGAACTTTTCTGTTACCTCTGTATGCAGTTTGACAGGAGAGCAGGTTCCCGGCCACCACATCCTATACAGAGCCAACCCTCACTTTCTGTAAACCACCTCAGTGTCTTTGCTACTACAGATGGATTACATTGACAACAGATAGTGGACCGCAAAAGGGAGACACTTAGTGACCATCACTTTGGAGTGAATATTTTAAGGGAGTAAGACAAAATAATTTTTAAACAGTGATTTACAGATTGTTTATTTATCAAGTAAAATCAAATTGGCTGGAATTAAAGAGAACATTAAAGCTGTATTTACTTACCATGACCCAGATGCACGATAAAGATTTTTTTAGGGGATTTATCAATGCAGTTAATAATACCATGAGGCAGCCATATTATTACGCCGGTTGAAGTAATACGAGCATATGAGGCCGAGAGAGATTAATGTTTGAAAGAAAACACAGGTTTCAGATTAGAAGCGGCATCATGATAAACATTTATACCTCACAAGCACTAATGCATTTCTCTGTGACTCCAGAGAGACTGCCAGCCTCACTTCATCGCAGGTGGTCTGTTCCTTATTCCGGGACCAAACAGCACATTAATCCCTTGTGCCAGATGCCATCATTGCTCTTACATCTGTGTGATCTTTCCTATTTATCTGAACATTATGCTCACCAGGAAAGCATCCAAGCTCTTGAAATAAATCTGGGAATTCTGTAAGTGTCTTGCCATTGGGTTTAGCAAAATCTATGGTTCCATTAGTCACTCATTGCACTTTGGCATGGAATAATACACAGATTTGATTAGTAGCTCACTGGAAATTTTCACCATATTAAATCATTATAGAGAAAAATGTCTTATTATGAGACGAATGAATGACCAGCACAACAGTATCTGATATAGTATAGGAGGTGTCCAATAGGATAGAATTTTAAAAAAAAAAAGTCCATAACTCTGGAGTGAAGAGCTGGAAAGGTCATATTTGTATCTATGGGAGAAATTGGAAAGTACATCTAGGAGAAATGCATTAAATAGATCCTTGGGTTTGGCCACCAATTTGTTGAAATGTTGCCATCATCCCAATGTTGGCCCCAATAATGGACTTTCAACAGATCAATAGAATGGAGATCCTAAGTCACCTTTTCGTTCTCACCTCATGTGATGAGGAGAAGATTTAGGAGACACCTTCCTGGGATTGACCACCAATTAATAGACATTTTTCCACAAGTGACATTTATCATCTATCCACTAGATAGGTGATAAATGTCTAATCACAGAAGATACACTGACGAGCAAAAGGTTATCAATGTTTTGAACTTTTGACATTCAGGTTCCATGTCTCACCATCTACTACTGCTTCTTCGAATGTGAGCCAACCATCATTTTATAGACAATCATCTTGGCTATCTCATACTTAAACTTGACTTGCAACTGTTTTGCATATGATTAGTTATGCAGATTTGTGTCATTCTTACTCATCTCTAGTTTTCATACTTTCGGTCATGGCGTCTGAATGGTTAGATGCAAACGTGTAACTTTAAGAGATGCTGGTGTGACTTCATCCTTTGAATTTTCGGATGGCTCGAAAAGAAAAAAAAATTGAAGTTATAAAATTTTCATGTCTTTCCATAAGGGAATAACTTCATAAACCCAACTTAATTTGAAATGCAAAACAAAGCAAAGCAGTCTTTTAAAATGTTGTTTTTGTAAAAAAAAAAGATCTTTTTTTTAAATGTTTGAAAAAAATTCTAAGAAATCAGAAATATTAAACAAAACTCATTTACATTAAAAAGACTTTTTAGAATCATATGTTTTTGTATAATTTGTATTTTGTTTGTTTGATCAAGTAAATAGAGACTTGCAAATCAATCTATAAAAAAAATGTAACTATCGGCCCTTCATTGCAAGTAAAGTTGATAAGGACTGAGATTTGCAAAAATTAATTTTTTCCCTTTCAAAATAGAGCAGAAAAAAGTATCATCTTCTAAAAGTTCAGCTAAACGTCAAGTGTGCAAGAACAACCACTAAGGGACCAAAATGGACCAAGGCAAACCCACTTGGCCAACTAGGCAGGCCACAAAGACTTACTTGTTGAAGGCTCCTTGGCCAAAGGAAATGAGAGACTACAATAAGTGAACACAGCTAATTTTTAAGTGATGTTTATCGTCAAAGACACACGTCGAGGGGCGGAGGACTACATAGAAGGTACATTTCATATTCCCACCACCATTCAGGTCCATTTAATGAGTACACATCAACCTAATGGTTCCATTTTATTCGGGCATACTACAGGTTTCTCAGTTCAATAACATTTTGCTTATGCAGGCCATATACAGTTGCAAAAAACATTATTTACCCCCTTTGCAAATTAGGTTTATGAGCCAAATGTATAAACTTTTTGCAATAAAACAAACAAATACAATGTAAACAGATGAACACAACTATTATAACAAGTAATGCCACTTTTATTCTGCAATGTCAGAATTGTTCACCCCTTTTGGAGCTCCTCTGGCTTTTATTACCCGCTGCAAACATGATGCATCACCAGACACCAGCTTCTGGCAGTGTTCTGATGAATTTTAGCCCAGTCTTCATAGAAATTGATCTTCAGTTCACTAATATTCTTGGAGTTCCTGCAGCCGTCTTCTTCAAATCCCATCAAAGATTTTCTATGAAGTTCAAGTCAGGTGACTGATGACCACCCCAGAATCTTTTATGACTTCTGAATCCAAGCCTTGGTGGATTTTGTTGTGTGCTTTGGATCATTGTCCTGTTGGAAGGCCCATTGATGCCAAGCTTCGGTTTCCTCATAGAAGACGTTATGTTTTCTCCTCTGAATTTTTGTTGCGATGACCTGACACATATCAATCATTGTCATCTATAACATTTTCAGCAATTTTTGCTACACTACAGTTTTGCATTGGATCAGACAAAATGGGCTTGACCTTTGCTGCCCCACACTTTGATCCTACTGTTGCATCTCTGGTTGTCCCTCTTTGGACTTCTGTCAGTAAGTAGAAATCAATACATTCTGGTTACCCCAAAAGACCTGCCATTTTGGAGATCCTCTGACCCAGTCATTTAGCCATTACAATTTGGCCCTTGTCAAAGTGACTCTGATCCTCCCATTTTTCCTACATCCAATACATCATCTTGAAGCCAATTATGAATCTAGGTGACATCAAAGTCATAAGGTGAAGCTGTTGGGCGCTAATGCAAAGTCTGGAACCTGCCTTTTGCCATTTTTAATCATGGCAGTCCTTTTTCCACAGTAGAGCCAGTCCAGGGTCCCACCACCATCCCTTTACCCCCCAACAGCCTATGGGTATCATGCATAGTCTTCAAAGGCTGAATTACTACTCTGCATCCCCTTATAACATACAAGAAACATATGACTCAAAAGAATATTTACTTTTCCTAATTTACCAGTAATTTTATTATTTTTTTATTTTTTATTTATTCGCACACCAGGCTCTGTTTTTCTAATGACCTCTCCAATGAAAGAACCGATCCCTAGACAAGCCATCCCTCTCAATGCATGTGTTCCATTTCCAATGCTAATATGATATAGTGGCGGTATTTACTACAGTGCCGTATACCTGTACCTCTCGCATCTCCCAGACGTTTAGCTGTTTTATATACCTCTCAGTCTCCACTTTCGATCTGCTGAACAGTCCATATTGATATGATTCTTAAACAAACAGGAGGTCGCAGTAACTCATTCTGTGACCTTTTAATATTTCTGCCGCTTGTTGTCACAGTCACTAACCACTTTCTTCCCCAAGGTGATGGATTATTTAATTAACGCCTGACCTTTCCAGTAGTACTTGTTGACCATGTACATTTTGCTTTGTGCCTTCAGTATCATTTAGTCACTTGTGTTGTATTCTGCAGGGTTACCCCCGCAAAAATGTAACAACACCGAGCAGACAAGTAATGGACCCCACACCTAATTTATCTAGAAAGCAGCTGCAGCAGCCAGACTATGGGAAGTTTATATAATTGGGTTGTAAGTAGCCTTGCTGGGGATTTTATATGTAATGGTAATTTATGACCTTATAGAAAAACACCAGAAAATATGAATTATTAATTCTGTTGTCCCACCCAATTGCTAAGCAGCAGTACCATGCTTCTGGGATCTACATGCTTGATTTGTAGACACTTTGTACTAAAATGTGTTATTTGGCAGCAAACAACTATTTTTCATGAGTTTGGATTCCTGATAGCGAGCTGCTTGAAGAGTACGGGGTGGGATGGTGATGGGGTGTCCTTTTAAGTAAGGTGTAGCTGCACTTGGTGGTAGAAAAATTCACCTCTGAGATAATGAAAGTAATGCAGTCATACATAGGTGACATTTCAACATCTATATTTACAGGCAGGTACTGAGCGTGATGGTTATACAGTCTTACATGAGGCAACAAGCTTTATGGTTATAAAGTCTTACATGGGGCAACGAGCTTTATGGTTTTACAGTCTTACATGAGGCAACAAGCTTTATGGTTATACAGTCTTACATGAAGCAACAAGCTTTATGGTTATACAGTCTTACATGAGGCAATGAGCTTTATGGTTATACAGTCTTACAAGAGGCAACGAGCTTCATGATTATTCAGACAGAACTTTATGGTTTGTGATAAGGAGGCAAGGAGCTTTATGGGTATGCACTCTTACATGAGGCCTTTTGGTTATACAGACTTATATGAGGCAATCAGCTTGACATTTGCATATTTTAACATGAGGCAATTACCTAGTTGTTTTCAACACTTATTGGAGGTCTCTAATCCTTAAAGCTATTGATTGGTTATTACTAGTTAATTTTCTCATGGCAAACCTTGCACTTCTAGTCAAGTAGTAAGTTATGTTTCATGCAACCTGTATTGTGCTGAGGATAATGCATTTTAATGGGACAAAATATATAACAAAAATATGGTGCTGCACAATAAAAAATGTATGGACAGAAAAAAAATTTCAGCATGCTTTATCAGTTGCTATTAGTAATGAGTATTTTTTTTTAAATTCAGCAGCTTTGCTGAAATTTCCTAGTAAAATCAATATCCAGCAAATCGATTTGCAGCAAATTTTAAGTAACACAAAGAATCCAATTGCCTTGAAAAGTGTGTAACACCCTAAAGTCCTCTAGGACTGTAGCCAGCTCTTTCAAGCTCATTAATGCAATGCAGCCTTACAAATACCAAAGTGATCTCCACATGTATGGATATGGGTAAACATAAATATTCTTCATTGCCATGCGGTCACACACTATCTGTAATGTTCATTCAGTGGTTTGAAGCTTTCATTCCTTATCCCTATGGCTAAGCTGTGACATCCTTACACTGATCACAAAATGGCTGCTGCATTCCTTGCCTATGCTTTTACAGAGGCTGTGAACGTCTCTTCTGATTGCTCTATGGCAACTGATGTGATAGCTGCAAAGAATTATGGCGAAGTTCGTCAAGCCACATTTGAGCCTTTTCTGGTTGATGCAATCTTCTGTAATGTCTGAAATTAAGGCAGCCATTAAAAAAAACTGTATATTGTTCAAATTCACCGCATTCAGTCAAATTCGAAACATTTGTCAGGGATTAAATTCACATTGAATTGATTTGTTCATCTCTATTTATTATATATTGGACTAATTCTTCCATAAGGAACTAATGTTAGTGCTTTTTGATAAAAACATTTATTTATTTATGGAATTATGCCACAACATAGTGCACACTACTATGCCATTTCCAGGGCAAAATATGTACGTCTTGTCCATAGGTCACGAACTTTGGCCCAAGGCTACTTTTACACGAATGCATTTTTAACCTGTGTTACAAAACTAGGTTCTGTAAATCCATCGTAATGTATGGGGCTTCTCATGAGATACTGATAGAATATTGATCACATAGGATCCATAGTGGGGAGAGGATGTCTGTTCTCATATACGTCAAATGTTGGGTCCTCGTTGGACCATCAGATCTTAAATCTAACCCCTTAATCCTTTTCCCGTCTACATCAGTACAAAGTGCAGCTACAGTGCAGGTCTATCGGCCCCGGCACTATGATACATACACCCATCAGTGGCTTCTGACAGCGTTTGATGTCCTTTTCTCCGTGTCAGTTTAGGAAAAGATCGCAGAGACGTAAATTGTGACAGGAGAGGGCTACACCAATTATGGATGAAGGGATAACATCGACTCCCACTGCCTGATGTGATTCCATCGACGTGAATTTATAAGACAGCGCCCGGCTGCGGATTATGAAGTGACAAATACTCCTCCACGACACCGGCTGACTTATCTGATCAATTTCACTTGTCTGAATCGTGGTTATGAATGGCTTCTCGGATGTTGACAGATGGAATAAAAGATTTATACGTCCTCTCATCCACAAAGACTCCTCGGTGAAGACATAGGATGGCTTCACCACGAGATCGTGCCATTGACGTTTTCACAAACTAACGATTAGAAACAAGTCAATCTACAGAAATTAGTTTCGGGCAGATTAGCTGAAATCAAAAGGCTGATTCGATTCGGTCAAAATAAAATCTTGTCTGAATTCAAAGTGCCTCAATTGCCATTAATGAACGTCTATTATTCTCTGAGGTCTCCTCGGACCCCAAAGGCTAATAAATTGAGTGTCGGGAAGGAGTTAGAAACCAGTGTCCTCACTTAGCCTAAGCCCTCAACTGTTTTATGTTGGCTCCTCAGCCGGTCTTGGTTCTTCCTCTCTTGACAATGAAGACAGTGATTGGCCAAATGTGGTCACTGGAAGGGGTTGACTCATGTCATGATATATTACCCCCATTGTGATCGAATGAGGCCAATCACAATCACAGGATTCCACGCCGGAAGAACGTCTTGGAGTTGTAGCCACACAAGGACCTGGGACAGGTGAGTATAATCTATTTTATTATTTTAACCCTTCACTATGCTATCAATAAAATCCAGAAAAATGTTGGGTGGCAGGCGGACATTTTACTGGATTTGTGCAAATAGAAAATTTACAATTTTTGTGAAATTCCTAACGAATTTCATTTGTTACAGATCGATTTGCTTATGTGTTAGAACGACTCAACCACTATGCAGAATCGAGCATCAGCAGATTGACATCTGACATGTGTTTGATCAAAGAATGAATTTGGGACCTGATCTCCTACCATGGTTGTCACTGCAGCTCATCTTCTTCTGATAGGATGCTCTCTGCTGACACAACCCCACCACAAATAGACCAGTAAATCAATGTATAGAGAGCTGAAAATGGCAGAGTAAGTGTAAACTATCAGTGGAAACAGAAAATTATCAGTAAACTTTATATAGAAACAAGTAACACTCGGTGGGGAAAAGAGAAGTGTAACGCCACTGCCTGCATCTCTGCATGGCTTCCCATTCCCCACCCTGCAGGGACTCGCCACCCTAGGCCATGCAGTGAGCTCTTTGTCCTCTGCTTGCTGTGTGCTCTAAGCTCTGTGTCCTCTGCTTGCTGTGCATGTTTCCTGGCTGCATGCTTGGGGCAGCCGCGCCTGCACATCCTGATTCTTAAAGAAACAATGAGCGCATTCCTAATGTGTCTCCAGACTATTGCTGAAAAACATTGGGTACTTAAAGCACTTCCACCTGTTGGAAGGTGCCTGAGCAACATTCTCCTTCGGTATGTGTGTGTGCGCAACTGCGTAATTTTCAGGGCCTTTCGTGTTCCTGCCACCCTGAGGTCTGAATACCTAGCCTTGAACCCTGAATTTGTACCTGTATCTGATCTTTCCTATTTCAACCATCCTGAGGGCTGAATACCCAGGCCTGAACCCTAAATCTGCTCCTGTGCCTGTCCTTGTCTGAATTAGGACCAGTCCCTGAACCTGTCTGTATCTAAGTCTGGATCTTTCCCTAAAATCTGCAGTGTCTGAACCTGTACCTATCTTTAAAACCTGCAGTATCTGAACCTGTTCTGGTGTCTGAAACCTTCAGTGTCTGAACGAGTGCCTATCTCTAATCCGTTGTCGCTGTGCAACATTAGAGTTTAGTGATTTCACTTGCTACTTGACATATTTATGGCAGTGACTGCATCTTATAAGTTCCATATTAAGATAATATCTGCAGTCCTATGTAATGCTGCAATGTAATAGATGTTATATTGTACCAGATGACAAGATCCGCTCTGCTGCATGAACTTAGATGAATCAAAATGAATATTTAAAAAAAAAATAAAAAAAATGTAGCTATGAGTTAGGTAAAAAAAATCAATCGGAGCAGTATATGACAAAATGTGAAATGTGACTTATCCCTTTAAGATAATTATACATTGAAATGTTTTACACCCAACTCGACTCTGCTGCATCGCTAAAATCAGGAGTATAGATCCTAATATCTGAGTTCAGTAGAAATAATCAAATTGATCTTAAATGGGAAATTGTAGATTTTTGGAGTAGTTTTAGCCGGTCAGCCATGATTGGCCCCAGAAGGCATGGAAGGAACGCTTCCTATAGACTTATTATAGGATGGGAAGATACAGATTTAAGATTGTGGGAAAGTATGGTGACGTGGTGAGACATAAGGGATTGGTGCTTATCATTAAAGGATTTCCTGGCTGCAGGGCAGGATTCATAATTAGGAACCACGGGCAACTTCTAAGCGCTAGCGCTCATCTGTAAAAACATATATGGCCCCCTGCTACCCTCCAAAAATCTCCTCTACTGCCGCAGTGTTTTTCTTAAGGAGCAGAAGGATAACAGTTAAACACCTGGTAAAAAAAAAGTAAAGTTACCACCCAAAAGTGGCGCAGTACAGCTGTCCCATGCTGTGAATGTCATGGGCGCGACTGGTTACCCTGTGTCTTCTCGGTGCTATGATAGCACAATATGATCACGCATTGTGCATGAACGGGTTAAAAAAAAGATCTGACATGATAGTTTTATTATACCTTTTCTGGAGGGTATTTTCTAGAAATCCTCTGTTACTCCTCCTGGAAGTGAATGATTAAGCCGACATCAGATGGTGTGATTAGTGTTGCCCTAAATCACAGTGTCCCTGTACAATATCGGTACTGAGAGTGATAATAATGCCCCATTGTTATATTTCCAGGAGGAGTAACAGAGGGCCAACAGTGTGCAAAGTTCTAGGAAAAAAAGCTTCAGCGTTGCTTTTTTTTAAATTTAAAATGTAAGAATTTCCTAAAGGAGACATATCCGGGGGGGCGGACCGGTCTTTTTTAAAATTAATTTGTTTAACCTGAAGCTCAAAGGTGAAAAAAAAATGAAATACTCAACTTTAATTCAATTTAATTTTTAATTAGTTCTGACTCCTTTACAGTATACAAGGCTGTGTGCAGCAGGCTGTTATAACTTTAGAAAACCTTGGGGAAATTGATATTGTCCAGAATTGCAAGCACTTAAAGGTAAAGTGTTAAAATAAATAAATAGTGCGACACCCGCTAAGAGCGGAGACTGATATAATAATGGAGCGAGCACAAATAAACTCCGCACCGAGCTGTTACTTAATGTGGTGATTTCCTGAGCACCGCTCTCTGATCTCTAGGGTTCACCTCTAGACACCTTGGTTTGATTTCACCCCTCAGGCTAACACGTTGGTGGTCTTCACAAAATCCACTTATATGCCAATTCTCAGAACAATGTGAGCACAAGGACAGAGAAATGCCAAGGTCTGGTGGGCTGGAGAATGTTATATATATATATATACTTACTCTATGGGGGGAGAGAGTGTCAAAAGTGTAAAACAAGAGATAGATAGATAGATAGATAGATAGATAGATAGATAGATAGATAGATAATAGATGATAGATAGATAAGATACATGATTGATAGATAGATAGATACACAGATAGATAGAAGATAGATAGATAGATAGATAGATAGATAGATAATAGAGAGATAGATAATAGATAGATAGATAGATAGATAGATAGATAGATAGATAGATAATAGAGAGATAGATAATAGAGAGATAGATAGATAGATAGATAGATAGATAGATAATAGATAGATAATAGATAGATAATATATAGATAGATAAAAGATAGATAGAAGATAGATTATAGATAATAGATGATAGATAATAGATAGATAGATAACAGATGATAGATAGATAATAGATAACAGATGATAGATAGATAGATAGATAGATAGATAGATAGATAGATAGATAGATAGATAATAGATAGATGATAGATAGATAGATAATAGATAGATGATAGATAATAGATAGATGATAGATAATAGATAGATGATAGATAGATAAATAGATAGATAGATAGATAGATAGATAGATAGATAATAGATAGATGATAGATAGATAGATAGATAGATAGATAGATAAATAGATAGATAGATGATAGATACAGATCTAATATTCACTATGACACAAATATTTGTGGACAATGTATGACGTTACATGGAACACGAGTTCTCCAATAGTAACAAGCAGTGACACACAGTCCATCGTTTTGTTTACCGTTTGCTACGTCTGCAGCTGACAGATGAGTAGGGGAGATACATTCGTATGATACAGCTATAATAATATATAATGTGGACTTGGCTGTAATAACATTTTTGCTGTGGAGGATTCGCTCCTTTCCTTCCTACCCTCCTCCGGCCTGCGCCATGTGCTCTGCATTTACCTGAGTCGCTGACGTCTGAACAGGACAATTCAGGGGTTTGGTGGTCAACGAGGAAAAAATAATAAGATTCATTTTGACAAATCCTACTTTTTTTTTCCCCATAAGCAAAAGAACAATAAACTAGACTTCAGGGCGGCTTATATTAAGCTGACAGAAAACCGATCCTGACACGAGAAGGAAACATTTAACCCTTTCCTGCTGTTCCATAAACTGTATATAATTGCCCAACACTGGAAGCTTACGTAAGAGACCCCCAAATACAGCGCCGGAGATGGTGTCGGTCCTTTATGGAAATGGAACAAATAGGTGTAAAGGTAGAGAATCAATAGAGCTGTGGAGGAAAGGAAAGGAGGCACGGGATAGGCACAAAAAATAAACAGAAGGTGTCACTCTCCACATGGAGAAACGTTACCCCTTAGACCTCAGTCCAGAGCCTCTCACCTAGCCAAATCAGTTCTCATACTTTGCACTGATGAGGGGCAATAGCCCGAAACATTGTATCTGCAAATTAAGATTCTGACTTTTATCCTAAGTTACATTTTATGGCTCGTTAAATAGTCGACAGTGACTTGTAGGATCGCAGATTCCAACAGGGGGCGCTCTAGAGTTCAGGGACTCTTCGTCTCTAAGTTGGCATAGTATCTATCCATCTATCTATGGTAGATACTTCCAGGAGCTTCGGCCAGGAGCCATTTCCCCCTACCTGACTTCTTCTGATGTATGAAGCCATAATTCCCATTTGTTTGACACCATGTCAGGCTCGTAGCTCCTACAGAACGGCTGAAGCTTTGGAACTATTATGTTTTCTTGGATTTTAATCATTTTGGCAAGGCTCCATTTCCTGTCAGAAAGTGAAACAGCTTAGGAATGTCATTTTCACGAAAGAAAACAGAGAGAATCCGAGAGGAAGTTCTCCTCTTCTCCAGAACCCCTCAGATACTCAAACATGCTCACAGGAGGGCTGGAATACATCAAACATGAGCTGAAGGAAAGGACACACTTTTCCCACATTAAAATACATGGATAAAGTTGAACTTTGGCTAAAAATAGTTCCCACGGTTAATTCTATTAAGTATGGCCGGGCTGTCTTTTTCCTTTGCTTAAAGGGGCGGAGGAGGGGGGACCAAAAACTGTAAATTTCCAGGAAGATTCACAAGGTGATGACTTAAGTGACTTTCAAAAAATGTTTACATAGACGATTATGTTCTCTGAAGACCAGATACTGAGAAAAAGCCGTAGACACAAGTGAGGAGGCGGCTCCAGTAATTCATTATAGCCGTCTGTTGTCTTGTTCGTAAATGGCTAAAAATGGAATCGGAAAAGTTGGGAAAAAATTAGGAGTCATAAAGGGTAAATTTGCTTTGAAGATTGTCTCTAGTTTTATACATCCACAACTCATTGAGGGAGATTCATCCATAGTGTTCTAGGTTAGTTGTATTCAGGAGTCAACATAAATGGTGCAAATTTTGCCAAAATTTTGAAACAATTAAATTAGACTTACCGTAACTTAGATTTGCAACTTACCTTTAAATATGCAATAAGTTATTAGATGTTTTTGGAAAAAATTATTTCAAGTTTTGACAGATTTCAATTTAGCAACCCCCCTCCGCCCCACTGTTGTTTCAAACATCAGGGGTCATGGCTTTGCTTTTCTTTTTGGTTGACTTCATTTGAGTATGAACACTTTTTTAAGTAGTTGTGAATATAAAAAGTGCTTAAATTCTTAAATTATGCAACATACTAATACAGTTGTCATCTAAAAGCCGATCTGTGGCTTCCAGCGCCGGTCCTGGCAGAGGCTTTTGCCTCCGTTGTGTTGGCATTGGACTTGAGCCATGCACTGGTTGACCTTTTATTTCAATGACTAAGCCAGCCTCCTTCTTAGGACGATTTTTATGGATTACACTCGTACCAGTAATAGTCCATTCACGTCTGTGATTTTTATGCGGACAGAGTGGTCAAAGAAAAAAATCGCAGAGACATCTCCATTTTTTATTCGAGGGTTGGATCAAAATCTGAAATGCAATTCTATGGGTCCATGAAAAAAAATGGTCTGCACTCGGAATACATCCAAGTGTGGTGCGATTTTCACAAACTGATAGAAAGAAGAATCGGGGAAAAAAAAATTTGATGTACGTATGAGAAAAGCAGATGACACTCGAACACACTCTGATCAAAATAATCGGTGGGGTTTTTTTGACTTGGAAACTACTGACATCTGAATGAGCCCCCAGTCACATTGGATGTATAGATAGAAAATGGGGCTGGCTAACAAAAGGAGCAGTGAGCCAGCACCCTTCACACCCAGCACCCTTCACACACACAGCTAAAGTAATGTGAAACTCTCTGCTAGGTCCATCACAAACTCCAAAGAGGACCTGCAGCTGAAAATAAGGGCAACTTTCAGAAGTGAAGTTTTTTTATTTTATGCATGTATTACCGTATTTTTCGGACTATAAGACGCACTGGACTATAAGGCGCACCCAGGCTTTAGAGGTGGAAAATAGGGGAAAAAATATTTGAAGCAAAAAAATGTGGTAAAATATTTAATAACATACTATTATATGTGGTGTTATTATATATAATAGTATGTTATTATGTTGGAAGCTGCGGGACCAGTGTGGTGTCTGTGAAGTACTATATGAAGACGCTGGAGGGTGAGTATAAGAATGGGGGCACAGGGCTTATATTGAAAGCACCACTCCAGCACTGCAAAATAACACTGGAGTGCTGCTTTAAAATCCCATGGGAGAACTATAACTCCCAGCATGTCCTGCAGATCCTATGACATGCTGGGAGTTATAGTTCACTAAAAGAGTGGCAGAGTGCTTTATTGTGTTTTGGAAAGACTAACCTCTTAATTGTGGCAGCCAGCCTGTAGTGAGGTAAAAGCATCCCATGACTGCACACACAGAGCCCTCCCTCTTGTTGCCTTTCCACAGCACAGGTAATGGAAGCCAACAGATTCTAGTGTTGGAGTCTGAAGGACCTGTGATGATGTCAAGAAGAGGGAGGGCTCTGTGCTGCCATGTGATGCTCCAGCCCGCTCACTTCTGACATCATCACAGGTCCTCCTTGTGCACACTGCACAGCACTCAGCTCCAGGCCAGGCAGGTATGCAGCGATCTCTCCCCCGGACCCTGCTGCTGCTGCCTCCTCCTCCCCCGGACACACGGATCTCCCCAGCTGCTGCAGGAATCAGCGCTGGGGAAACCATGTGTGTCCCTGCTTAAGTGCAGTATTCATTTGCTGCTCCCGGCTCACCGCTCAGCTGATAGGTGGGCGGGGAATAGCTAATGAATATTCACTGCACTTAATCATCGGGACCACATGGTTTCCCTAGCGCTGATTCCCGGCAGTGGGGACATTTTTTTGCCTCCTGAAGTGGGAAAACAGTGCGATCCCACTCGCTGCTGCCCCCCTCCCCACATGCTACATCCCTACCATAAGACGCACCCACACTTTCCTCCCAAGTTTGGAGGAAAAAAAGTGCGTCTTATGGTCAGAAAAATACAGTAAATTTATAAATATCAACCAGATAAAATGTCTAAGGGATCTATGATGAATATTAGTCCAGGTCATTAGACCCAAAATCGGGCTGGATAGTTTTGCAGGTGAAAAAAATGTGTCTTCATTACAGTAGAGTGAAAACAACCTAACAACGTGCAATGATTTAATACTGTATGGGCAGATTAATGACACTTTTGTTATTTTTTTTAATAGGTAGTCTTTAGCTTACAAAGTTTGGATATACACTATTCTTAGCATCCACCTGAAAAGGACACTTTTAATATGCGTTTTAGGGAGTGTCAATATGTCTAAGATTACTCCCAGTGAGGCTGATTGGCTGATAACAAGCTCCTCCCCAATGTCCTGTCCAGCTTAATGCCATGAGCACCAAAAACATTTCTAAATCAAGGTTCTGAACAGTGCGTAGTGTTACCTGTTAGTATTCTCTAGTTTAACTCTTTAAGGACACCTTAAATATAGCATTGGGTCTAAATATTATAACAACAGCCCTTTTAAGAGTTTGCTCCACAATGGCCAATTAACACTTTTTACTGGATAGATGATACATTTCTGATGGCTGGGGGCTTCACCACTGTGAGTCCCACTGATCACAAGAATTAGACTTTTTATTCTTCAATCTCACCATTACGTCCTTTAAAAAAAATACTGTAAGAAGACACATAAAACACACATGCGACTAGAACTCCGTGTCATTCTTCCTTAATGAATGTCATCGCCTCTTTATTCCGGGATGAAACATTCACCTATGGAGCACGGGGGACAAATTGAATTACATCTCAGGTGAAATGGCTTAAAGGTTTCCCCAGATCCCAGGTGAATAGATACTTATGAAGTGAATTCATGGCAGGGCCGAACATTCTGTATAAATCCCCTCCGGAGAGAGAGACTTGGTATGAATTAGTGGAGGCAGCGTCAGAACAGAGCAGAGATTCAGCAGAAGGGACGGTTATACGATTTTCATCATAAAATAAAAGAACATACAATACATTTTTTATTGCCGTAGGTGAACCTTTTTTTTTGTCCTATGATAGTGCAAAATTACCTGATTTTCCTGAATCTCCACAGCTCACAATTACCCCATAGGTAATTATCCCGGCTTCGTCTTTCATATCAAGGCACAATTCTTTATTTGTTGTACTGTATTATTATTATTTTTATTTTTTTTGTAATTCAAGAAAATTAAAAAAAAATCATAAACATGATAGATGTTACGCCACTGCCATTTTGCTGGAGTTACTTTTTTTTTTCAAAGACCACAATATCAACTGTGCTAGCGCAGTATTTAAAATAGGAGGCCCTGTCATTTAAGCCCACAAAGGATGATGATGAGGCCAGAGCACCAAAGAAGCCCCGCCCAGAGCCCTTCCCACATCTCTGCCCACAGCCAAAAGCTAAAAACAAGCGAAAAATATGCTAAAAACAAGCAAATTAAATGCTAAAATCAAGCAAAAAAGCTAAAAACAAGCAAAAATAATTGCTAAAAACAAGCAAAAAATATGCTAAAATCAAGCAAAAAAGCTAAAAACAAGCAAAACAAATGCTAAAAAGAAGCAAAATAAATTCTAAAAACAAGAAAAAAAATGCTAGAAACAAAACAAGCTAAAAACATGCAAAAAATGCTAAAAACAAGCAAAAAAAAGCTAAAAACAAACAAAAAAGCTAAAAACAAGCAAAAAAAAGTGCTAAAAACAAGCAAAAAAAAGCAGTGTTGGTTTTGTGAATCAAGGAAGATTTTCTTTTTTCGTTTTTTCATTTTTTTTTTAAAGGGAACCTGTCACCCCCCCCAGGCGTTAGTAACTAAAAGAGCCACCTTGTGCAGCACTAATGCTGCATTCTGACAAGGTGGCTCTTTTAGTTCTTGGTGCTGTAACTGCAGAAATAATCGATTTTGCAATTTGCCAAAATACCTTGAAATAGTCCTGGGGGCAGGTCTTTCCCCCCTAATGCAGATGCAGCACCGCCATCACTCATGCCCTCTTGGTGCCTGGCGCCGCCTCCTCAGCGTTTTATTCAATTGTCTCGGCGCCTGCGCTGTTATCTTATGCCTTGGGCATGCGCAGTTAGCGCTGCCCATCTTCTGACATCATTTGATGTCTTGATTACTGCGCCTGTGTGGATGCGCGGCCCGAGATTCCGCCCTGCAGTGTCTTCTGATTTATTCACACTGCGGGGCAGGATCTCGGGCAGCGCGGCCGCACAGGCGCAGTCAGCAAGACATCAAATGATGTCAGAAGATGGGCAGCGCTAACTGCGCATGCCCAAGGCATAAGATAACAGCGCAGGCGCCGGGACAGTTGAAAACAACGCTGAGGAGGCGGCGTCAGGCGCCAAAAGGGCATGAGTGACGGCGGTGTTGGGTCTGCATTAGGGGGGGAAAGACCTGCCCCCAGGACTATTTCAAGGCATTTTGGACAGATTGCAAAAATCGATTATTTCTGCAGTTACAGCACCAAGAACTAAAAGAGCCACCTTGTCAGAATGCAGCATTAGTGCTGCACAAGGTGGCTCTTTTAGTTACCAACGCCTGGGGGGGTGACAGGTTCCCTTTAAATAATCATTTGTAGAAATCTTAAAATTTTGATTGTATGCAAAATTGCTCGGAAAGTTGGGTGGGGGAAGCGGATAAAAAAGAAAGAGCCCACTAGTGTTCACGGGCTTCAGATCCACCCGCCGGCTGCAGCTTCGCTTGGAGTCTGAGACGCTGAGCGCGAGCCATTACCGGCAATACGTCTTGTGTCTCTGTAGTTATTAAATATGTTCTGTGGGTTCTGTTCAGCCAGGGAGGTAACAGCAGCAGTTTATAACTAGTCAGCCTTTAATTGCATCTCATACCTTTAAATATCATCAAACCGCCCTGATTAATATAAAACAGTGAGCGCGTCTGACATGTGGGATTACGAGTCCAACAAACTTGTTTATACTATGAATGAAAAAAGCCGTTTCATTCCAAACTAACGTCTAATAATCCAGCCCTGGTGTCTTCGCGGAGCGGCCTGGCTGTCACATTCACGATGAGAGACGCGGCTCTAAATATATCTGGGAAAACCTTACACAAATAGCCCGGCCATTTAGAAAAAAAAAATTATATTACAGGGCAACGCCATTGTTGTGTACGCAACAGCATAAATAAACTTGTAGGTATGAAGCCCACGGCTTATTTTTAGTTTTTATTACATTGTATCAATGTAGAACTATTTTATGCAGTAAATTAAAGGGGTTGTCCAGACTTGCAATATTGATGATCTATCCCTAGGACAGGTCATTAATATCAGATCGGTGGAGGTCCGACACCCGGCACCCCCACTGAACAGGTATTTTCAGCTTCAGGGCTCTATTCAACTGCACCTCAGCTCCCATTCATTTAAATAGGAGCTGAGTTGCAGTACCCGGAAACAGCCACTACATAGGGATTGGCGCTGTGCTGTTCCAAGTTTGAAAAGAGCTGGGGGAAACGTTGGGTGTCGGACCCCCTAATATTAATGATCTGTCCCTAGAATAAGTCACCAATATTATAAATCTAAAAGCCTCTTTAAATCAACCATACATGGATTTAAAGGGATTTAAATGTTTAATTTAATTTTATCATCTAATAAAATTGTGGCTTATCCCATCATTTTATTGACCTCTGTAACCCCGACAATTCACAGATAAAAAGGGGTACAGTATTTGTTTAATGCTTTGTTGGGTCCATGTTTTGGCAGCGCCCCGCCATCCACTTGTTCCCATCATTCATTTACATGTGGCGTCACAAGAGATACAGTAGCTGCGGGCCGAACAAGTATTCGTCTGACAGTCGCTTAAAGGGTATGTACACCTTAAAAGACATGGACACCTATGGGGACATTTTTTTATGCAAATGCGTGGATTTTGAGCTTAATATTAATTTGGTTCCATTATACATTTTGCAGAATTTAATTTGCAAGTGTCTGTGTACACAATGTCTTTTTCAGGCAGATCTGCTCCATAACCCACCTGAAAAAGCGCCGAAGAAATTCTGAAAAGAGTGAACATTTGCATTACAATGGAGAAACGACATTATACGCTCAGACTTTTGAGCTTCTTTTAAATGTTTCAGGTTTCCAATGACGCCAGGCGGTTAAAAGAAGAGACCAGATCTTTCTTCAAGCTAGTTCTTTATTTATTCAAAATTCACTTGTGTGATGTACAGTATATGCTCCAACATCACCTGCATAATGCATATCCTCCATCATCACCTGTGTGCTTCATATGCTCCAGCATCACCTGCATAATGCATATGCTCCAGCATCACCTGCATAATGCATATGCTCAAGCGTCACCTGGATATTGCATATGCTCCAGCGTCACCTGTGTAATGTATATGCTCCAGCGTCACCTGTGTAATTCATATGCTCCAGCATCACCTGTGTAATTCATATGCTCCATCATCACCTGTGTGATGCATATGCTCAATCATCACCTGTGTGATTCATATGCTCCAGCGTCACCTGTGTAATGTATATGCTCCAGCGTCACCTGTATAATGCATATGCTCCAACGTCACCTATGTGATTCATATGCTCCAGCGTCACCTGTGTGATGTATATGCTCCAGCATCACCTGGATAATGCATATGCTTCAGCATCACCTGTGTGATGTATATGCTCCAGCATCACCTGCATAATGCATATGTTCCAGCATCACCTGTGTGATGTATATGCTCCAGTGTCACCTGTGTGATGTATATGCTCCAGCATCACCTGGATAATGCATATGCTCCAGCGTCACCTGTGTGATGTATATGCTCCAGTGTCACCTGTGTGATGTATATGCTCCAGCATCACCTGGATAATGCATATGCTCCAGCGTCACCTGTGTGATGTATATGCTCCAGTGTCACCTGTGTGATGTATATGCTCCAGCACCACCTGTGTGATTCATATGCTCCAGCATCACCAGGATAATGCATATGCTCCAGCGTCACCTGTGTGATGTATATGCTCCAGCATCACCTGCATAATGCATATGCTCCAGCATCACCTGTGTGATTCATATGCTGCAGCGTCACCTGAATAATGCATATGCTCCAGCATCACCTGTGCGATGTATATGCTCCAGCATCACCTGCATAATGCATATACTCCAGCATCACCTGTGTGATTCATATGCTCCAGCATCACCTGTGTGATGTATATGCTCCAGCATCACCTGTGCGATGTATATGCTCCAGCGTCACCTGTGTGATGTACTGTATATGCTCCAGCATCACCTGAATAATGCATATGCTCCAGCATCACCTGTGCGATGTATATGCTCCAGCGTCACCTGAATAATGCATATGCTCCAGCATCACCTGTGTGATTCATATGCTCCAGCATCACCTGAATAATGCATATGCTCCAGCATCACCTGTGTGATGTATATGCTCCAGTGTCACCTGTGTGATGTATATGCTCCAGCACCACCTGTGTGATTCATATGTATAGGACAGACGCTGGTGTTTCCTGAAGTGTCTTCCTCCCAAAAACCTTGCCGGAATCGAACACATTAGCACTCGTACCTGTGATAGACTATTAGGACATTCACATATCGGTGACTTTTTTGTGGACAAGTAGTCCGTGTAAAATCGCAGAGACTTGTCCGAATTTGATCTGAAGGTCGGATCAATATCGTCAACGCAAGTTTAGGTGTCCATGAAAAAATTGGACATCTGAGTGTGTTCGAATTTTCATAGACTGTCTTATAGGAGATGGAGAAACCCTTTTTTGTTTCTTCACGTACGAGAACAACTGATAGCACTCAGACTAATCTCTGATCAAAATAATTGGTTCTTTATTTTCTGAGTGTTTGAATGAGGCTTAAAAAGGAGCTCACTGACAGAGTCTTCGTTAACTCATTCTGCAGCCACCAAAAGAGAGTGCAATAGATAAGCCATAGAAGTCAACATTTTTCATAAATCCCAATTGCAAAAATGATCTTTAGCGCAAAATGCACGCAGTTAAGTAAAAATCCATTACTATTTTTAAAAGTATTTTTCTGTATTTTTTTGCGGCTAGCAGATCCCTTTAATCCTATATTAAAAAAAAAAAAAAAAAGATCAAGATTCAAACAGTTGTGAAGTCCCTTTATGATTTCATCTCCTTCCGTTACTTCCGCACCCATCTCCTTTCTCTCCCCCAATTGTTTCTCGTACTGAATATTTGTTGGCACTTTCAGAAGAAAATGTAACAATCTAGAGGAGATTTCGATCTGCGCGAGACTGATACCATATGTTTTTCAATGTATTCAAATGATTATGAAGTGGCCCTACAGGGAGATATCTAGAGAAGATCAAACCAAAACCGTTCTTTCTAAATCTAACTAAATAGTTTTTCAATAACTTAATTTATTTTACATGTAAATACGCCTGTGAACCTTTAGGGAGCCCAGCGCCGTACAGCCGGCTAAGCAAAACAAAATTAACAGTAGACTCTGTTTCTGTTATTTGTGCAGTAAGATCTCTATTGCCTCGGTGGTAAAATTAATGTTTTTCATGAAGAACAGCGCAAAGTTAATGAAGAAAAATGACCTTAATAAATGAATAGTCTACGCAATTATGCAAAATAAACAAATATGTAACGTAATCATTAACTTTACCCAGAATATATTAGATCTTTAGATACACGCAATGAGATTTTACAATAGTACTTTACTATGGAGTTAAAGTGATGAGACAGATATCCTTGTTAAGTGCCTCCTTTTGCTAAACCGAACAATATATTTCATTTATAAAATATTTAGGGATCTGCGGATTGCTTACTCATTCCTTTCGACTGAAATTGGAAAGTTGAAGAAAAACTTACAAATGTGTATATGCATCATTGAGGAGATGCTGGGGCAGGAGCATATGGACCACACAGGTGATGCTGGAGCATATGCATCACAGAGGTGGCGCTGGAGCATGCGCATCACAGAGGTGGCGCTGGAGCATATGCATCACAGAGGTGACGCTGGAGCATATGCATCACAGAGGTGGCGCTGGAGCATGCGCATCACAGAGGTGGCGCTGGAGCACGTGCATCACAGAGGTGACGCTGGAGCATATGCATCACAGAGGTGGCGCTGGAGCATGCGCATCACAGAGGTGGCGCTGGAGCATGCGCATCACAGAGGTGACGCTGGAGCATATGCATCACAGAGGTGGCGCTGGAGCATATGCATCACAGAGGTGGCGCTGGAGCATGCGCATCACACAGGTGACGCTGGAGCATATGCATCACAAAGAAAAATGGGCTGCATGGTCGAGTCGCCAGAAGAAAGCCATTACTGTGCGAATGCCACAAAGTATCTCACCTACAATACGCAAAACAGCACAGAGACAAGCCTCCATCTTCTGGAACAAGGTAATTTGAAGTGATGAGACCAAAATTGAACTCTTTGGACACAACCATTTGGATAGAGGTCAACAAGGCCTATGATGAAAGGAACACCATTCTTACTGTAAAGCACGGCGGTGGATCATTGATGTTTTGGGGATGTGTGATCTACAAAGGCACAGGAAACTTGGTCAAATTTGAAGGAAAGATGAATACAGCACGTTATCAGCAAATACTGGAGGCAAATTTGCACTTATCAGCCCAGAAGCTGCGCATGGGACACACTTGGATGTTCCAACATGACAACGATCCAAAACACAAGGCCAAGTCGACCTGTCATTAGCGACAGCAGAACAAAGTGAAGGTTCTAGAGTGGCCATCTCAGTCTCCTGACCTCAATATCATTGAGCCACACTGGGGATATCTCAAGTGCGCAGTTCATGCTAGACAGCCCAGGAATTTACAGGAACTGGAGGCTTTTTTGCCAAGAAGAATGGGCAGCTTTACCATTTGAGAAAATAAAGAACCTCATCCACAACTACCACAAAAGACTTCAAGCTGTCATTTGGTGTTATCATTCATATTTTCTGAAAAAAGGCCAAGGAAGCAAAAATTCAGCCGGGGTAGAGCTATAGTAGTCCTCTTTGCAAATTCTCCAGTTTTTTCCTTTATATGTAAGCACTTTAAGAAGTTCTCCTCCTCCTCCTCCCTTCAATGTTTTATTCTTTTTAATATAATGGAATCATCATAGTATAGAGCACTGTGCACTTACAATTGCTCATTTTGCCTTTTTACCCAGTTAATTCTTCTCTTTTCCATTAGGTCTATTACATCTTGTGATTAAAAAATGACTAGCTGAATCCTCCTAAGCTCTATGTAAAACAGGAGGTCAATTTTCTCTGCACAAGTCATCTGTCACTGCAAAATTCCCTGATATAGGAGCAGGGAACAGCTGGGTCTGGAATTGAAGAAAAGAATGATAAATGCAGGGAAAAGAGACTTCCTGTTTCTACATAGAGCAGATAAAAGAGAAGAATTATCAGGGTAGAAGTAAAAATGAGCAATTGTAAGTGCACAGTGGTATATACAGTAATATGATGACTACAATATATTAAGAGGATATAAACTTTGATGGGAGGAGAGTGCTTCTTTAAGGGAAGGAGAATTAGGTCCATGAGTAAGTCATCCCCATGTCCTACAATTAATTGGTTAAAAGGTCACACAACAGCTGAATCTTCTGTTTTTGGAAAGATAAATTATAGTAGTTCTATACCACAATTAGTAACACAAGGGAGGGAGAACTAAGCCTATGGACCTATAAGAACACAAGGGACAAAGAGTTAAGCCTATTGACCAATAAAAACACAAGGGAGGGAGAATTAAGCCTATGGACCAATAAGAACACAAGGGAGGGAGAATTAAGCCTATGGACCAATCACCCCACTGTCCTTCCCTGAATAGTAAAAGTCACTGGGTCTTGGAGTTTTGGGAGGAAATGCTGTGGCAGCCAAACCTCCTAGACACATCCTTCATGTAACACTTCTATTGGAAAGAACAGACCAAAGGAAGAATTAGGATCTCGTTTCATAACAGGAACTCCACTACCCAAAAGGGACTGGGAAGAAGGGATCATTGCTTTATGGACGATTTATGTCAGCCACAACCAGCACCATAAAGCTATACTGGCTACCCATTCGCTACAGGGTCCAGTATAAACTCATCTCTCTCACCCACAAAGCTCTCCACAGTTCTGCACCGCCTTATATCTCCTCTCTCATCTCTGTCTATCGCCCTACATGTGCCCTCCGTTCTACAAACGACCTAAGGCTAACATCCCCCGTAATCCGAACCTCACACCTCCGTCTCCAAGACTTCTCTCGTGCTGCGCCAGCTCTCTGGAATGCACTTCCCCAGATGATCAGACTGATACCTAGCCCCGACCTATTCAAGCGCGCTTTAAAAACCCATCTATTCAAACAAGCCTACCACACCAACTACTCAGTAAACTAACTTTGCCCTGCTCCCTCCTTCCAAATATTACTCTGAATCTACACCCTACTATTCATCTGTCCCCACACCCTCCACGCACATGATAACTGCACTTGATACTTGACTATTGCACTTAAACACACGGGCTGATGACCGGATCATGCAGCTTTGTATGAAAATCCCTATGTATTATAATTGCCAGACCTGAAATAACAAGCACTTTTCACCTATTGTGTCCCCCCCATTTCCTTGTAGATTGTAAGCTTGCGAGCAGGGACCTCACTCCTAATGTCACTGTTTAAATTGTCTTAGCTTGTATTGAATTTATTGTTTGTACATGTCCCCACTTAATTGTAAAGTGCTGCGGAATATGTTGGCGCTATATAAATAAAAAGTATTATTATTATTATTATTATTATTATTATTATTATTATTATATTCACACATGACAGATATGCTGCAAATCATCTATCCAGTTTTACCCACGAAAAATCCAGAGTATTACAGTAGCCACAAAATGGAAAAGATTTTACAAAATTTGAGTTTTTCCCTGTATATGACTATTATATGACAATCCGAATGTAAAAATGTGCAGATTTACTACAGATTTGTTGCAAAATGAATCCCCTGTGATAGTAGCCTACAACTCTAGGGATAAGGGAATAACTTTAAAGGGTGTCGAAGCTGCATTTGCACCCATAAAACCTAAGGGTAAGAAGAGAAATACTCTTGCAATGGGGCCCACGAATTTAAAGTTACACCACTCAATGGTTTAAGTGTCTCAATGGTCAGCCATTTCTCCAGTAGTGGGGACAACTTATTCCTCTGTTCCAGTGATCTGGGGTTTGTTGACCGTAAACCAATAAAGTAAGGGACCTCTCTCCCCTTCTTCATATTTTCTGTCCACGTCCAATATTTTAGATCGTCTTCCAGTGATAATCGCATTTTACGACCAATTAGTAAATCTGAAAACTCGTTACAGATGCTGCCCTCGTTTAGTGTTCCTTACCATGCATTTAATAGTCCACTTCCGCACTTCCTTTCCTTTTTCTTCCAGTGTGTATATTTTACGTAGAAGAGAAAAAAAAAATCCTGGTGAGGTTGAACGTTACTCGAAGCCAGAATTGTTTCTTTCACATGAGAAATTTGTTAGGAGCACCGAAGGCCAACTGACTATGTTACATTCCATTGTTCGGAGCGCGTTTCGGGAACACATCCCTTTCTCATTATATTTCCATAAAATATATTTGATCTGTTCTATTCTTAGAATACCTCTGATGTGGTCTGTGAATGGGACACAGTATAAAAATATTTCTTCTTTATACGAGACAAAATGTTTCCATTTCTAAGAAGCATTAGAAAAACTATATAATACTTTGGCAACGAGTTACATTTAGCAACAAGGATTTATGGCTATTTACTACGATCCAGGCCCAGCAGTAGCGAATGAAATAAAATTGGAAGATGCTATTAATGGGAAAGGGTAACAAGCACCTTATTTGCTAATAGTCTGCAAAACGGTAACCTTACGCTTTTCTATTAAGGTGGTTGTTAATCCTCGAGTTCAAGATGCACGTAATTGTAAAAAGATTCTTGAGATGTTCACAATTACATTTACAAAAAAAGAAAAAAAAGGTCCTAAAAATGTTTCCAGGTAATTAAATCTATAAACACGTAAAAGAGATCTGAAAAGAGTTCATTAGTTTTTAATAAAACTATTACGGGTTGTAGCGTTCGTCAGAGAGGCTGAAGCTGGACATCAAGGTGCTATGGAAAAATCTGCGAAAAGCCTTTAGCTCTGCGTATTCTGCGTTAATTTCGACCCAGAAAACAGGTAATAATATGGGCCATGATTTCCTGTATTAATCACCTTCAGGGCTGGATTATAAGAAAGCGGAGACTTGGGTAAGTGCTTCGGAGTCTCCACCACTTTGGGTACTTATGAGATCTCCACCACCCAACCTCCTTCCCACGCTGGTTCATCTTCTCACGTAAGGTTAGATCCACAGCTGGGAAACATTATAGACATTTTTTATGCTTTTAGGCTTTTGGATGCATGCCCGCAGTATATGTTGAGTGTCCTTAGAAGACATCCTATACCTGCCTTTGAAATACAGTGTGAATACAGAAAAAGATGTAATCAAGGCGTAAGGTGAAAGTCAATGCAAAAAAAAAAATGAACTCACCCGTCACCTATCACGTAAAATTTATAATAATGCATCTCAATGTGATATCCCGAGGTATCAGCTGTGGGTTTATATGAAGACACAAGTAAGTCTTCTGGATCATCTTACCTTAGGAACAAACAGTAATAATATGGAATCAAGGCTTTGACAAGTTAAGCTCTCCTACATTGCCACTATTTCGAAAAATATAGTGGAAAAGTGTACAATTTATGACGAGTGGCAAGGATCCTGATTCAGTTCCCTCCTGTTGCATCTCATTTTGGGAGGTGTATTCTTGATGAGTGGCCGCCTGGTTTGGAAAACTGAAGATACAAAGACTGAATAGCAATTGTTTTTTACTAGAAAGGTGGAAAATTGAAGAATATGGCACAGAAGGATAAGTTTAGTGGTGAGGAAGAGAAGAGTATTGTCATGGTTGTGGTCTGGGTTCTCTCCCAGTCCTCACGGGGTCCATTTTCTTTGGCCTCCTTATGGATCTGGGAGGAACATATATATCCACACCAGGCTTAGGTTCCCTGTCAGTTACACTTATGCCCTCGGCTGAGTGTGTTGACCCTCCTGTGCCTGTGCTTTGTGCCTGCTCTTGTGCTTGATCTTTTGGCTCTGACCCGGGTTGTCCCTTCGTTTGTGATTTGGTATTCTGTCTTGGTACTGTTTGCTTGCTCATTTGGCAAATTGACTCTTGCCTGGCTTTTTGACCACCCACTCTGTCTTTCCCCTCTGGTTCTACGACGATACCTCTGGTTCTGACCCCGGACTGGCCCTGATTACGTCACTGACTGTCCCCTCTGGTAACTGTGTTATCCTCTGGTTGTGACCTCTGCCTGTCCGACAGTTCTCCTTCTTTCCCTGTCAGAGCCTAGCTCTCCGGAGCTTTGGCAGTGGTCTTCGCCCCCGGCCACTACCCCGGCGGTCACATGCTTCAGGTCCTGTCCACAAGAAGCACATCTCTTCGCCACCACCACTTCACATCTCTGGGATCCCAAACTGACCCTGGAATCTGTCATTCAGGGCGCTCGCACCGGGCTAGTCTGTAAGTACCGTGCGGAGTGCCTGACATTTGTGTCACTGAGCCATAAGTGGAACTGTCAATGGAGAGAAAGCTAGGAGACAAAAAGCACAATAGGGTCTTATCTGGTATGGAGAAAGTAGAAATGTGAGTTTTTTGTCCTGATGAAGAGGTCGTGCAGAACCTTGAAATGCGTTGACTCGTAAAACCTGTACTATTAAATTATTTTGATTTTATCTCAGCCATCGAGCTTTTATCAGCAGTGCAACTGAATGACACCACCTTTTGCACATCGTTTTTCCAGTGGTATAAATGGAACTGTGGTGTAGCAGAGCATAATGATGTGGCAGAGCAGAATATCTCAGGAGATATAAAGTTGAGCCAAACAGTAGGGATGGGCAATGCAGCAGAGTACAGCAATGTAGCTGAGCTGGGTATACCAGAAGGCACAGTGTAGAGCCAAGCAGTACAGTTGAGACAAGTAGTAGAGCCCAGCACTGTAGCAGAGCCTAGCACTGTAGCAGAGCCCAGCATTGTAGCAGAGCCCAGCATTGTAGCAGAGCCCAGCATTGTAGCAGAACTTGGTATTTCAGGTGGCTCAATGTATAACTGTACAGCGTTCTAAAATCTTTAGTAGTGACCAAGATGCCACCAACCTAAATACAGTAATAAGGCCTAAGCAGGTCTAGTAGGACTTAGAGTGTGATCTCGGAGCCCCATACCAGGTGAATATCATAGACCTTCATAAAGTGGGACAGAAGGATCAGAAGAGGAAAGCAGAAGAAGAATGCCGGAGCTGGATCAGGGTCAATTGAGTAAGATTTGCAGATTGAAGTCTTCCTTCTGGAGAAGGTTTTGCTTTGTCTGTTTTAGTAGGGTTGAGCGAAACGGGTCGATCATTTTCAAAAGTCGCCGACTTTTGGCTAAGTCGGCGTCTCATGAAACCCGATCCGACCCCTGTGCTTGTCGGCCATGCGGTACGCGACTTTCGCGCCAAAGTCGCGTTTCAATGACGCGAAAAGCGCCATTTCTCAGCCAATGAAGGTGAACGCAGAGTGTGGGCAGCGTGATGACATAGATCCTGGTCCCCACCATCTTAGAGAAGGGCATTGCAGTGATTGGCTTGCTGTCTGCGGCGTCACAGGGGCTATAAAGGGGCGTTCCCGCCGACCGCCATCTTACTGCTGCTGATCTGAGCTTAGGGACAGGTTGCTGCCGCTTCATCAGAAGCAGGGAGAGCGTTAGGCAGGGTCCACTAACCACCAAACCGCTTGTGCTGCAGCGATTTCCACTGTCCAACACCACCTTCGGTGTGCAGGAACAGTGGAAGCTATTTTTTTTTTTTTTTCCCCTCAGCGCTGTAGCTCATTGGGCTGCCCTAGAAGGCTCCGTGATAGCTGTATTGCTGTGTGTACGCCACTGTGGAAACCAACTGCTTTTTTCAAAGCACATATCCTCTTGTTCCTTCCTTTCTGCACAGCTATCTTTTTTGTTTGTCCACACTTTTTATTTAATTTGTGCATCAGTCCACTCCTATTGCTGCCTGCCATACCTGGCTTACATTACTGCAGGGAGATAGTAATTGTAGGACAGTTTTTTTTTTTTTTTTGTTTTTTTTTTGTGGGAGATTAAGATTGGCATTTCTGCTACAGTGCCATCCCTGTGTGTGCCATCTCTCACTGAGTGGGCCATAGAAAGCCTATTTATTTTTTCCGTGATTTGTGTTCTAAAATCTACCTCAACACAGAAACACTACATCAATCAGTGGGAGAAAAATATTGGCCTCAGTCAGGGCTTGTGTGCCACTGCTGTGTGTGCGCTATCTCTCATTCAGTGGGCTATAGCAAGCCTATATTTTTTTTTTTTTTTTTTTTTTAATATTATTTGGTTTCAAAAGTCTCCCTGAAAAAAAAAAAAAACCTAAAAAAACAGTGGGAGAGTAATATTGCCCTTTCAGCTTGTGTGCCAGTCTTGACTCCTGGGTGTGCCACCTCTCTCCCTCTCATTCAGTGGGCCATAGAAAGCCTATTTATTTTTTTTTTTTAATATTATTGGGTTTCTAAAGTCTCCCTGAAAAAAACAAAAAATACATAAAAAAACAGTGGGAGAGTAATATTGCCCTTTCAGCTTGTGTGCCAGTCTTGACTCCTGGGTGTGCCACCTCTCTCCCTTTCATTCAGTGGGCCATAGAAAGCCTATTTATTTTTTTTTTTAAATATTATTGGGTTTCTAAAGTCTCCCTGAAAAAACAAAAAAAACCTAAAAAAACAGTGGGAGAGTAATATTGCCCTTTCAGCTTGTGTGCCAGTCTTGACTCCTGGGTGTGCCACCTCTCTCCCTCTCATTCAGTGGGCCATAGAAAGCCTATTTATTTTTTTTTTTAAATATTATTGGGTTTCTAAAGTCTCCCTGAAAAAAACAAAAAATACATAAAAAAACAGTGGGAGAGTAATATTGCCCTTTCAGCTTGTGTGCCAGTCTTGACTCCTGGGTGTGCCACCTCTCTCCCTCTCATTCAGTGGGCCATAGAAAGCCTTTTTTTTTTTTGGTTTTTTTAATATTATTTGGTTTCTAAAGTCTCCCTGAAAAAAACAAAAAAAACATAAAAAACAGTGGGAGAGTAATATTGCCCTTTCAGCTTGTGCGCCAGTCTTGACTCCTGGTTGTGCCACCTCTCTCTCTCTAATTGTGGGCCATAGAAAGCCTTTTTTTTTTTTTAAAATATTATTGGGTTTCTAAAGTCTCCCTGAAAAAACAAAAAAAACCTAAAAAAACAGTGGGAGAGTAATATTGCCCTTTCAGCTTGTGTGCCAGTCTTGACTCCTGGGTGTGCCACCTCTCTCCCTCTCATTCAGTGGGCCATAGAAAGCCTATTTATTTTTTTTTTAAATATTATTGGGTTTCTAAAGTCTCCCTGAAAAAAACAAAAAATACATAAAAAAACAGTGGGAGAGTAATATTGCCCTTTCAGCTTGTGTGCCAGTCTTGACTCCTGGGTGTGCCACCTCTCTCCCTCTCATTCAGTGGGCCATAGAAAGCCTTTTTTTTTTTTGGTTTTTTTAATATTATTTGGTTTCTAAAGTCTCCCTGAAAAAAACAAAAAAAACATAAAAAACAGTGGGAGAGTAATATTGCCCTTTCAGCTTGTGCGCCAGTCTTGACTCCTGGTTGTGCCACCTCTCTCTCTCTAATTGTGGGCCATAGCAAGCCTTTTTTTTTTTTTAAAATATTATTGGGTTTCTAAAGTCTCCCTGAAAAAACAAAAAAAACCTAAAAAAACAGTGGGAGAGTAATATTGCCCTTTCAGCTTGTGTGCCAGTCTTGACTCCTGGGTGTGCCACCTCTCTCCCTCTCATTCAGTGGGCCATAGAAAGCCTATTTATTTTTTTTTTTAAATATTATTGGGTTTCTAAAGTCTCCCTGAAAAAAACAAAAAATACATAAAAAAACAGTGGGAGAGTAATATTGCCCTTTCAGCTTGTGTGCCAGTCTTGACTCCTGGGTGTGCCACCTCTCTCCCTCTCATTCAGTGGGCCATAGAAAGCCTTTTTTTTTTTTGGTTTTTTTAATATTATTTGGTTTCTAAAGTCTCCCTGAAAAAAACAAAAAAAACATAAAAAACAGTGGGAGAGTAATATTGCCCTTTCAGCTTGTGCGCCAGTCTTGACTCCTGGTTGTGCCACCTCTCTCTCTCTAATTGTGGGCCATAGAAAGCCTTTTTTTTTTTTTTTTTTAATATTATTTGGTTTCTAAAGTCTCCCTGAGAAAAAAAAATAAATAAATTAGGTGGGAGATTAATATTGACATTAGTGCTTGAGTGACAGTCCTGCGTGTGTGTCATCTCTGTGATTTTGTGCCACAGAAAACAGAGTGTGTAACATTGTGCCTGATTTTCCTTGTGGTCTCACCAACCTGTTAAGGGATATTGAAATCATACTGAAGTTATAGCTCACCGTGTAAGTTGTTTGATAGCAACAAATAAAGTTACTTTGGTTAAGATTTTAAAACAATGAGGAAGTCTGGTGCAAGAGGTCGTCGTGGGCGTTCATTGTCAGCTGGTAATGATGGTAGTGGTAGTGGAGCATCAGGTGGTCGTGGGGATAAAAATATTCCACCTAAGTCTGGAGCTGTGGAGCCAGTTTCGTCGTCAGGCTACACAAGGCCTCGAACGCTCTCTTTTCTGGGAGTAGGAAAACCGCTTTTAAAGGCGGAGCAGCAACAGCAAGTTTTGGCTTACATTGCAGACTCAGCCTCTAGCTCTTTTGCCTCCTCTTCCGAAACTGGTAAATGTAAAAGCAGCGCGTCGCTTGTGGATGTTCACGGTCAGGGACAAGTCGCTTCCTTGTCCTCCTCAGCAAAAACTACAACAAGAGAGAAGGATGCAGCAGGCGACACAACGGGTCACTCCATGGAGCTCTTTACACATACCGTCCCTGGCTTAGAAAGTGAAACATTTAACAGGCCATGCCCATTACAAGTATATTCTGACATGGAGTGCACTGATGCACAGCCACAGCCAGAGTACTATGCTGCTCCTTTGACTCAGACCACCACATTGCCCTCTCAGGGTACAGATCCACAATCAGACCCTGATGAGACTATGTTGCCCCGCCACGAACGCTATACCACCGACCGACACAGTGACACAGACGAAGTTGCACACGAGCTCGAAGAGGAGGTAATAGATGACCCAGTTATTGACCCCGATTGGCAGCCATTGGGGGAACAGGGTGCAGGCGGCAGTAGTTCAGAAGCGGAGGTGGAGGAGGGGCCGCAGCAGGCATCAACATCGCAACAGGTTCCATCTGCCGGGCCCGTATCTGGACCAAAACGCGTGTCAAAGCCAAAACCTGTTGGAGCACAGCGTTGCCATCCGGTTAAAGCTCAGTCTGCAATCCCTGAAAAGGGATCAGAGTCTAGGAAGAGTGCAGTCTGGCATTTTTTTAAACAACATCCAACTGATCAGCGCAAAGTCATCTGTCAAAAATGTTCAACTAGCTTAAGCAGAGGTCAGAATCTGAAAAGTCTAAATACTAGTTGCATGCATAGACACTTAACCACCATGCATTCTCAAGCCTGGACTAACTACCAAACGTCCCTCAAGGTTGTAGCACCCTCGGCCAATGAAGCTAGTCAGCAACGCAACATCCCTTCCGTCACTGTAAGGCCACCATTTTCCGCACCACCGGCAGTATCTGTGCAGGTTTCTTTGCCAGCCAAAAGCAGTCAGGGTCAGGGAATCACCAGTTTTGTAGGAGGAAATATTGCATGTAGGGCACCGGCGGAAACAATACCGTCTCCAACCGTCTCTCAGTCTGCCATGTCCACCGGCACACCCGAAAGTTCCACGATCTACAGCTCTCCAGTCCAGCTCACCCTACATGAGACTCTGGTTAGAAAAAGGAAGTACTTATCCTCGCATCCGCGTACACAGGGTTTTAACGCCCACATAGCTAGACTAATCTCGTTAGAGATGATGCCCTACCGGTTAGTTGAAAGCGAAGCTTTCAAAGCCCTGATGGAGTACGCTGAACCACGATACGAGCTACCCAGTCGACACTTTTTTTCCAGAAAAGCCATCCCAGCCCTGCACCAGCATGTTAAACAGCGCATCGTCCATGCACTCAGGCAATCTGTGAGTACAAAGGTGCACCTGACTACAGATGCATGGACCAGTAGGCATGGCCAGGGACGTTATGTGTCCATCACGGCACACTGGGTGAATGTGGTGGATGCAGGGTCCACAGGCGACATCAATTTAGGGACAGTTGTGCCTAGCCCACGGTCTAGGAAACAGTTGGCTGTAGGCGTTCGCACCCCCTCCTCCTCCTCCTCGTCCTCCTGCAGAAGCTACAGCTCTTCCACAGAACGCAGTCGGCCAACCACTCCATCGGCAGATGACACTGTTGCACACCAGTTGTCCCATTATGGGCCAGCTACTGCCAAGCGTCAGCAGGCTGTATTGGCTATGAAGTGTTTGAGCGACAACAGACACACCGCGGAAGTTCTGTCCGAGTTCTTGCAACAAGAAACGCAGTCGTGGCTGGGCACAGTAGATCTTGAGGCAGGCAAGGTAGTGAGTGATAACGGAAGGAATTTCATGGCTGCCATCTCCCTTTCCCAACTGAAACACATTCCTTGCCTGGCTCACACCTTAAACCTGGTGGTGCAGTGCTTATTGAAAACTTATCCTGGGTTCTCCGACCTGCTCCTCAAAGTGCGTGCACTTTGCTCACATATCCGACGTTCGCCTGTACACGCCAGCCGTATGCAGACCTATCAGCGGTCTTTGAACCTTCCCCAGCATCGCCTAATCATAGACGTTGCAACAAGGTGGAACTCAACACTGCACATGCTTCAGAGACTGTGCGAACAGAGGCGTGCTGTTATTTATTTGTGGAAGGATACACGGGCAGGCAGTAGGATGGCAGACATGGAGTTGTCAGGTGTGCAGTGGTCGAAGATACAAGACATGTGTCAAGTCCTTCAGTGTTTTGAGGAATGCACACGGCTGGTTAGTGCAGACAACGCCGTAATAAGCATGAGCATCCCCCTAATGCGTCTGCTGATGCAAAGTTTGACGCACATAAAGGAGCAGGCGTCTGCACCAGAGGAAGAGGGAAGCCTTGATGACAGTCAGCCATTGTCTGGTCAGGGCAGTGTACAGGACGAGGTAGCGGGCGAAGAGGAGGTGGAGGACGAGGAGGATGATGGGGATGAGTATATTTTTAATGCGGAAACTTTCACGGGGGCACAGGAAATTGGTTGCGTGTCACGGCCGGGTTCTGGTTTTTTGAGGGACACAAGTGACGTAGATTTGCCTGCAACTGCCCCTCAACCAATCACAACCGGAGATTTGACAAGTGGAACTTTGGCCCACATGGCGGATTATGCCTTACGTATCCTACAAAGGGACACACGCATTACGAAAATGATGAACGATGACGATTACTGGTTGGCCTGCCTCCTTGATCCACGCTATAAAGGCAAATTGCAAAATATTATGCCACATGAGAACTTGGAACTAATATTAGCAACCAAACAATCAACTCTTGTTGACCGTTTGCTTCAGGCATTCCCAGCACACAGCGCACGTGATCGTTCTCACACGAGCTCCAGGGGGCAGCAGACTAGGAGTGTTAGGGGTGCACACATCAGAAGTGGCGTTGGACAGAGGGGTTTTCTGACCAGGTTGTGGAGTGATTTTGCTATGACCGCAGACAGGACAGGTACTGCTGCATCAATTGAAAGTGACAGGAGACAACATTTGTCCAGTATGGTTACTAACTATTTTTCATCCCTTATCGATGTTCTCCCTCAACCGTCATTCCCATTTGATTACTGGGCCTCCAAATTAGACACCTGGCCAGAATTGGCAGAATATGCATTGCAGGAGCTTGCTTGCCCGGCAGCAAGTGTCCTATCAGAAAGAGTATTCAGTGCTGCAGGGTCAATATTAACCGAAAAAAGGACTCGTCTGGCTACCCAAAATGTTGACGATCTAACATTCATTAAAATGAACCACAACTGGATTTCAAAATCTTTTGCCCCACCTTGCCCGGCCGACACCTAGCTTTCCTATGAAAAGCTCTTGCCTGTGAATTACTTTTCTAATGTCTAATTTGCTGCTGCAGATTGTACAGCATACGACATGTTTACACCTCCCTAAATGGCCAAACTCCCCACACGGGGCCGTGGTATCGCGACTTGGCGCAAGCACCCGTGAGACTGCTGTTTGTCTGAAGAGGTGGGTGTGCTCGCTTTTGGTTGACGGCATTGCTACTGGGTCCCTCATAGTACAATGTAGTGTCTCTGGCGGTGGTGGTGCGCACCCAACGTCAGACACACCGTTGTAACATGAGTGGCCCTGGGGCGGTCCCGCCGGCCTCAAGAGAGTTCCCCCCTACCCCAGCTCAAACTGGGCTCTACTACGTGCAAAATTATGTCGCACAGCTCCACCAATCTTTAGTCTATTCGCTGACATCATTCAATGTCTGGCACTGACAATACAAATTTGTAGACATCTATGATGCAACTTAAAGTAGTCTGTGTCTGTGTCCTATATTGGCACCATTAAATAGTTACTGCCAAATTACTATGTCAGAAACACAGCAGATGAGCCCACCCCTGTACCTAAGTATGCCATCTTTTTTTTTGTTTTGGTTGTTTTGCGAGACATTAACATCTATTTATATTTTGGGAGTACTGGGACAGACACTCCTTGCACTACTCCTCCACTCAGCACCAAGCTGCCTGCCCGTGTATCCATGTAACCGCTGTAAAACTGCCATGAGCCTATTGTTTGTTATTTTAGGCCTTTGATAGCCTGTCTGCGGTCCCTACTCCTCCACTGACCACCAAGCTGCCTGCCCGTGTATCCATGTAACCGCTGTAAAACTGCCATGAGCCTATTGTTTGTTATTTTAGGCCTTTGAAGCCTTTCTGCGCTCCCTCCTTCCACTAGTCCTCCACTGACCAGACCACTGCTGCCCGTGTACCCCTGGAACCAATTTTAAAGTGCCTACAGCCAGCCCATTTTATTGTGTTAGGCCTTCGAAGCCTGTCTGCGGTCCCTCCTTCCACTAGGCCTCCACTGACCAGACCACTGCTGCCCGTGTACCCCTGGAACCAATTTTAAAGTGCCTACAGCCAGCCCATTTTATTGTGTTAGGCCTTCGAAGCCTGTCTGCGGTCCATACTTCCACTAGTCCTCCACTGACCAGACCACTGCTGCCCGTGTACCCCTGGAACCAATTTTAAAGTGCCTACAGCCAGCCCATTTTATTGTGTTAGGCCTTCGAAGCCTGTCTGCGGTCCATACTTCCACTAGGCCTCCACTGACCAGACCACTGCTGCCCGTGTACCCCTGGAACCAATTTTAAAGTGCCTACAGCCAGCCCATTTTATTGTGTTAGGCCTTCGAAGCCTGTCTGCGGTCCATACTTTAAATACTCCTCCACTCACCACCAAGCTGCCTGCCCGTGTATCCATGTAACCGCTGTAAAACTGCCATGAGCCTATTGTTTGTTATGTTAGGCCTTTGATAGCCTGTCTGCGGTCCTTACTTTAAATACTCCTCCACTCACCACCTAGCTGCCTGTGTATCCATGTAACCGATGTAAAACTGCCATGACTGCCTACTGTTTGTTATTTTAGGCCTTTGATAGCCTGTCTGCGGCCCCTACTTGCAATACTCCTCCACTGACCACAATGCTGCCTGGAGTGCCTGCCTGTGTATCCATGTAACCGATGTAAAACTGCCATGACTGCCTACTGTTTGTTATTTTAGGCCTTTGATAGCCTGTCTGCGGCCCCTACTTGCAATACTCCTCCACTGAGCACAATGCTGCCTGGAGTGCCTGCCTGTGTATCCATGTAACCGATGTAAAACTGCCATGACTGCCTACTGTTTGTTATTTTAGGCCTTTGATAGCCTGTCTGCAGCCCCTACTTGCAATACTCCTCCACTGACCACACCAATGCTGCCCGTGTACCCCTGGAACCTATTTAAAAGTTCATAGAGCCTAGTTATATATTTTATTTACTATTAATAAGGCCATGATGGACTACGCTGTACCACGCTACAAGCTAACCAGTCGACACTTCTTTTGCGAGAAAAGCCATCCCAACCCTCCACCAGCATGTAGAAGACCGCATTGTCCATGCACTCTGGCAATCTGTGAGTACAAAGGTGCACCTGACAACAGACGCATGGACCTGTAGGCATGGCCACGGAAGATTACGTGTCCATTACGGCGCAATGGGTTAATGTGGTGGATGCATGGTCCACAGGGGACAGCCTACTAAGTCTGTCTGCAGTCCCTAATTCAAATTGTCCTCCACTGTCTAAATCGGAACTTCCACCTTCTGGCTTTCGGCCTATAGTATCAGAAATTAAACTGCATTTGGCCTTCAACTTTGGTTAGGGCCTACTAACGGCTTCTGCCCCTCCCTGGTGTTGCCCTCAACTAAATAAAGCTGAGCTTCAACCTTCCGGCTCTCATTATGTGGTTTTAAAAAAAAAAATGGTGGTTAGGGCCTACTAACGGCTTCTGCCCCTCCCTGGTGTTGTCCTCAACTAAATAAAGCTGAGCTTCAACCTTCCGGCTCTCATTATGTGGTTTTAAAAAAAAAAATGGTGGTTAGGGCCTACTAACGGCTTCTGCCCCTCCCTGGTGTTGCCCTCAACTAAATAAAGCTGAGCTTCAACCTTCCGGCTCTCATTATGTGGTTTTAAAAAAAAAAATGGTGGTTAGGGCCTACTAACGGCTTCTGCCCCTCCCTGGTGTTGCCCTCAACTAAATAAAGCTGAGCTTCAACCTTCCGGCTCTCATTATGTGGTTTTAAAAAAAAAAATGGTGGTTAGGGCCTACTAACGGCTTCTGCCCCTCCCTGGTGTTGTCCTCAACTAAATAAAGCTGAGCTTCAACCTTCCGGCTCTCATTATGTGGTTTTAAAAAAAAAAATGGTGGTTAGGGCCTACTAACGGCTTCTGCCCCTCCCTGGTGTTGCCCTCAACTAAATAAAGCTGAGCTTCAACCTTCCGGCTCTCATTATGTGGTTTTAAAAAAAAAAATGGTGGTTAGGGCCTACTAACGGCTTCTGCCCCTCCCTGGTGTTGCCCTCAACTAAATAAAGCTGAGCTTCAACCTTCCGGCTCTCATTATGTGGTTTTAAAAAAAAAAATGGTGGTTAGGGCCTACTAACGGCTTCTGCCCCTCCCTGGTGTTGTCCTCAACTAAATAAAGCTGAGCTTCAACCTTCCGGCTCTCATTATGTGGTTTTAAAAAAAAAAATGGTGGTTAGGGCCTACTAACGGCTTCTGCCCCTCCCTGGTGTTGCCCTCAACTAAATAAAGCTGAGCTTCAACCTTCCGGCTCTCATTATGTGGTTTTAAAAAAAAAAATGGTGGTTAGGGCCTACTAACGGCTTCTGCCCCTCCCTGGTGTTGTCCTCAACTAAATAAAGCTGAGCTTCAACCTTCCGGCTCTCATTATGTGGTTTTAAAAAAAAAAAAAATGGTGGTTAGGGCCTACTAACGGCTTCTGCCCCTCCCTGGTGTTGTCCTCAACTAAATAAAGCTGAGCTTCAACCTTCCGGCTCTCATTAAGTGGTTTTAAAAAAAAAATGGTGGTTAGGGCCTACTAACGGCTTCTGCCCCTCCCTGGTGTTGTCCTCAACTAAATAAAGCTGAGCTTCAACCTTCCGGCTCTCATTAAGTGGTTTTAAAAAAAAAATGGTGGTTAGGGCCTACTAACGGCTTCTGCCCCTCCCTGGTGTTGTCCTCAACTAAATAAAGCTGAGCTTCAACCTTCCGGCTCTCATTAAGTGGTTTTAAAAAAAAAAAAAATGGTGGTTAGGGCCTACTAACGGCTTCTGCCCCTCCCTGGTGTTGCCCTCAACTAAATAAAGCTGAGCTTCAACCTTCTGCTCCAAATTACCATTTTAAAAAATGCAATAGGCTTTTCCGGCCTACTAAAGGTGTCTGCCCCTCCCTGGTGTTGTCCTCAACTGAACAAAGCTGAGCTTCCACATTCTGGCTTTCGCCCTATACTATCAGATATTAAACTGCATTTGGCCTACTAGTGTGGTTAGGCCCTTGAAACAGTGTCTGCTGCTCTTGGGTTTGCTACTCCACTGAACAAAGCAATGCCGCCTGTTTAGTCCTGTTACCAATTTTGAACTGCATGTAGCCTACTTTATTCTTTGGCCCTATATCTGTTTCCTCCTCATCCTGCCCATTGCCCAGCCACTGCTAAATGAGTCTGCTGGTACATTGACCTAGACCACTACATTCCCCTTGTACTCTACACAGCCAGAATCTGTCCCTGCTGAAAGTAAGGTTCCCCTTCCCGCATGTTATACCACCTTACACAGGGACAAAGAGGAAGGTGCAGATGAAAGTGCAGGTTCCTTCATCAGGTGGGGGGGCATACTCGTTGGCGACGTCACTGGCACAGGGCCCCTCAGAGTACGCAAAAGTGTCGCTGCTGGTGGGAGGCGCCCCCGCCATGCAAACACACCGCCGTACTTTGAGGGGCCCTGTGCCAGTGGCAATGCGAACGAGTGGGCCCCCCCTGCTTGCTCAGGATCACAGCACTTGCAACTTTTAAATACTTACCTTTCCCTGCAACACCGCCGTGACGTAGTCCGCATTTCCTGGGCCCACGAAAAACTTGAGCCAGCCCTACTCCCCCCACAACTTTCCCCCAATTCCCTATGCCCAACTATTATTATACAGTTAATTAAGATTGGCAAGCTTCAGAAACAAGAATGGATGTTTTTGGCATTAAAATGGGCACTGTAGGTGTTTTCCTGGCCTCCACTCACTGCCGACTATGCTTCCCCATTGACTTGCATTGGGTTTCGTGTTTCGGTCGATCCCCGACTTTTAGCGATAATCGGCCGACTGCACTCGACTCGACTCTGGACAAAATCGGGTTTCCCAAAACCCTACTCGATCTTAAAAAAATGAAAGTCGCTCAACCCTATGTTTTAGTCATGTGGGAACGCTCATGATAGAATCAACGTTGACTTATACGGTGACGATCTCCAGTCGGTGGCACTAGAGATCTAGCTTTCTTCCTCCTGGATAGAACTCATTTGCATATCTTTTTCCCAAAGAGCACTGCCTGACCTTTAGGTCCTCCTTCAACACCTTGGTGCTCTCCATAAGGAAAATCTTAACCCCCTTAGATGTTTGTAAAATTGGTTTTTCACCCAGCCAACGAATGCCCTAATCTACATTTATGGGGTTATGGGGGGGGGGGAGGGGCAAAACAGTGAAACAGCTGCCTAGAGATGGATAGCTTTTTCTTTTGAAGAAGTCTCTGGTTTGACTAAGTAGCCTACATTACACCACTCACAAACCTACCTAATCATGGAGGGGGTCGTTGCCTAGTATTAAAGATGCACATGGATGATGGTTGTATAGGGCTTCTGTCACACAGGTACATGTGATGCACAGTGTCTGGCTCACAGCCTATTGATGATGCCCATACTATTAGATCAGCACTATATAAGCGCACCCACAAGAATAGACACCCCAATTCACCTAACCAACACCAAAGGGTCCGGCTGCATCCTGCATAAAAATGGAAAAATGTGCAATAAAAAGATGAAAAATTATGTATAAAATAAATGGGTATTGGTCGATATTTTGACCATAATAAGCAATCTCGCAACCCACGTCGCAACCAAGTCCCTACACCAAATTAAAAAAGTCTCATATAGGACATAAATTCATGATGAATCACAGAAAAAAAACAGCCTGGCCAACTCCAGATGACCAGTGAACAGGGTGGGCCATTTATATGGATACACCTGGGTGGGCCATTTATAAAGTTGCATCCAAAATAGCCGACTTCAAAATGGCCGCCATGGTCACCACCCATGTTGAAAAGTTTTCTCCTCCCATATCCTAATGTGCCATAAACAAGAAGTTGACATCACCAACCATTCCTATTTTATTTAGGTGTATCCATATAAATGGCCCACCCTGTACTAGCAGGAAGCAGGAGACCGCCATGATGATGAGGGACATGTCAGTTTCCTTTTAATGAGCAAGTCTGATCCGAAAACAAAATAGATAAAACAAGTCACGGTCATCCACAGACTGAAGAGGGCCCCTTGGCAAGTCAAATAGCTCATCATACTATTCCACCTACTTTGGAAATGGCAGTGGCCCTCCGACCTGTTGGGCCCCTGTGTGGCTGCAGAATCTTGACCAATAGTATGTCCGCCCCTGAGACCTGAGCATGCTGTAATATTTCGACCATCAGACCAAATGTTAAAAACATTCATGTGAACTTCGCCGTTGACTTGCTTTGGTCCCTGTGCATTTTGCAGTCGGACATATTTCATGCTCATGTGAACAAGCCCTTATGTTTTGCATCATTATCCATCATCACATCTGGTCCGTAGAGCAGCCATTGCTTCTCATACCACCATTACGACATAGACCAAGTTGCACAGAGGCGTCTTGGATATCAGGGGTTGTTATCCTAAATGGGGAATGTCATATTGAATCAAGTGACTCGGTGGCTCGATATGCTCCCAGTACAGAGTCATAAGTGTTAACATAGCTTCTGTCTGAGTAATTAATCAAAGGCCCTTACTGTCATCCTTAGAGGCATAAACAGGCTTTCTACGATTGTCAGCCTCGGGCATTTGCCCTATTCAAATGAGTGCAAACTATATTTAAGAAAAGCCTTGCGCGAGCACAATCATTTGATGTCCCGGGCAGAACACACACATAACAGTCATTGTGGATTAACACAAGTCCCATTGTTCCCAAAATATGTAGATTATGTCAGTGGTACCTCAGTTAACCTCGCCCGCCCTTAATTGACAAAGGGAGATGAGGTCAAAGCGTTTAAAGGGCTAATCGTCAAATCTCTGCGCTTCTGAGGCCGCCGACTCAAATTCACGACGCTTTTCTTTCTGACCTCAATAGTTTTCATGGTCGACGTGTAAAGTTTTATTTCATCTTTTTATTATATGCGAAAATAAAAAAAAATATAAATAAATGAAATTATATTTTATAGTGAAGTGAAGGCCCAGAAATAAAAGACTGTAAACATAGGAAATTGGATGACTGTATATTACAATACAGCACATGTTATAATGATGTCAGGGGCGTACGTGCCCCTCGCTCTGGGTGGTGGATGGAGTTTCAGCCTTGAAAACCTGGGAATACAGTGATTTGTTATATATAAGTCCTACCACATGTACCAGGGCCATTTTATTGTAACTTCCAGTAATCCTGATCAGTTTATCAACAAATGTGGTCATATTCAGTGTCACAACAAGTCACACATAGGCTCCAGAGCAGATTTTTGACTTCCGTCATGCACACATGTCCACATAATACTGCCATATACAGCCAACATAACACTGCTATATGTTGCCAAGTAGTACCCCAATTCACAGCCCACATAATATTACTCATCATACATAATACTACTCCACATAATACTGCCATATACAGAAGCATCACACTGCCAAGTACTACCCCATCCAAAGCCCACATATTACTCAATCATACATAATACTATTCCACATAATACTGCCATACTCAGCCTTATCACGCTGCTATATACCGCCAAGTATTACTCCTATCCAAAGCCCACATATTACTAATCATATAATACTACTCCACATAATACTGCCATATACAGCAGCATCACACTGCTATATACTGCCAAGTACTACCCCATCCAAAGCCCACATATTACTAATCATATAATACTACTCCACATAATACTGCCATACTCAGCCTTATCACACTGCTATATGCCTCCAAGTATTACCCCATCCACAGCCCACAGAATATTACTCATCATACATAATAGTACTTCACATAATACTGCCATACACAGTCCATCTAATGTTACTTTACTCAGCTCACATACTACTGTACTCTCATAATATAATTGTATACTGCTCACATAATACTGCTGTACACTGCTCATATAATACCACCCTATATATGCCACACAATATTACTGGGCTGCACACTCAAAATATTACTGCTGTACACAGGCTACATAAGATTAACTAAACACACATTCTATTGTATGCTGCCCACGTAATACTACTGTGTATAGTACGTATGCTATTACTGTATAGAGTCCACATAATATTACTGGACTAAACACACTAAATATTACTGTACACAGTCCACGTTATAACGCTATACACAGCCACATAATATTACTGTACAGAGACCACATAATATTGTACTCAACAACACACATAACAATTACTGCATACAATCCACATTATACCACTATACACAGGCCACATAATATTTGTGAACTTAACACAGAATATTACTATACACAGTCTACATAAAACTGCAATATACAGCCAACATAAGATTATCTAAATACACATATTACAGTATGCTGCCCATGTAATACTCCTGTATACAGTCCACACATATTACTGTACACAGTTCACCTAATACTGCTGTGCACAGCCCACATCATACCGCTGTACAGTCCACATAATATTTCTGAACTGAACTCACAAAATATTACTGTACACAGGCTACATTATATCCATACATACAGCCAACATAGGTGTTATGATTGTGTAACAACTCACTCAGGAAAATAGGTAACAAACTAAAAACTGCAAGTGACCCATCTAGTTCCTATTTCTGTACACAGCCCAAGTAATATGGCTATATAGAGGCCACATAACATTACTGGACTGAACACATGTAATGTTACTGTGCCCAACCTACATAATACTGCTATATACAGCCCACATAATACCACTATACACAGCCCACATAATGTTATTGTATATATCCCAAATAATACCACTATACACAGCACACAATACTGTACAGAACCCTCATAACATTACTGTACTGAACTCATGTAATATTTCTGTACGCAGTCCAAGTAATACGGCTATATACAGGCCAAATAACATTACTGGACTGAACACACAAAATATTACTGTGCACAACCCACATAATACCGCTATACACAGCCCACATAATATTACTGAACATAACCCACATAATACTGTACACAGTCAGTCCACATAATACAGCTATACACAATCCATATAAAATTACTTCACCGAACACATGTAATATTACTGCACACAGCCCACATAATACTGCAATACACAGCCCAATTAATACTACTGGACTAAACACATAATATTACTGTACACAATCAGCTATATACAGGCCACATAATATTACTGGACTAATAATCACAAAATATTAGTGCACACAGCACACATAATACCGCTATATAGAAGCCACATAAGGTTACTGGACTGAACACATAATAATACTGTCATATTTAAAAAAATAAATAAATAAATAAAAAATCTCCTTTTGTAACTTTTAAAAACTAATGAGAAGAGAGTGCAGGTCGGGGGCAGCACATTTTTTATTTATTACAGCAGAAATTGTTGCAAATTTACATCTGTTTAGAAGGCCTTATTTATGGTCTTGGCTTATATAGCGCCATTAATGCCGCAGCTCTTTGCAGACATCAGATATGACGCTTGTACTAAATTTGTAGCATTTTGGCACAATCAGAATCCGATAATCCAGCATTTGTTTCATGGTGGTTATGACTTTATATACAAGACCAAACCTTCCAACCCAGCAGTGAACAGAGGATGTTTGACTCTTTTAGTAGCCGGATCCTTCACCCTGTAAATGTCTTTATTGCTACAGATTTGCCAGAGGACACAGACCAGACATAGACCTTGTCTTGGATCCATTCTTCAAGTACAAAGGACAATCACATTCCTTTCCCATCGTGCAAATCCCAGAACTATCCAAGAAGAATAAATGGCCGTCACTTTATTAAATTGCTCCAAGGAACTGAAATGGACACTTCACTCTTTTGTTTGGGGCACGGAGTAAAAATTGGCGATAGGTTATTGGTGATTTCTCACTGAAGACCTGGGGGTTCGGTTGATGTGAACATTGACAATTTTATGAACTTAGTGGAAGCAACTCTAGAAAATGCAACATAGAACAACGCCGACACTGACTGCAGATGGTGCCAGGGCAAGAAGAGGGTGAACGGCCCCTCTGTGCACCACTCACATGGTGGTTACATGCTGCACACAGGGCACACATGGTGGTTACATGCTGCGCACAGAACACACACGGTGGTTACATGCTGCACACAGAGTACACACGGTGGTTACATGCTGCGCACAGAGCACACACGGTGGTTACATGCTGCACACAGGGCACACACGGTGGTTACATGCTGCACACAGGGCACACATGGTGGTTACATGCTGCGCACAGAGCACACATGGTGGTTACATGCTGCACACAGAGCACACATGGTGGTTACATGCTGCACACAGAGCACACATGGTGGTTACATGCTGCGCACAGAGCACACATGGTGGTTACATGCTGCACACAGAGCACACACGGTGGTTACATGCTGCGCACAGAGCACACACGGTGGTTACATGCTGCACATGTGCCACCCAAGGATTAAAAAGCAATAAATGATAGTAAAACTGGGAATGAGCCCTATTCTACCATGAAATTCAGGGGGAAAAAAAGGAAAGGAAGGATGCAATGATGGGCGGAAGTAGCTAAAAAATAACTTATTGAAAAGTTATAAAAATAAATGACAAACCAATATTGTGGGAGTTAGGAGAGATCGACGCGTTTCGACCTAAGTCTTATTCGTTAAGACTTAGGGCGAAACGCGTCGCTCTTTCCTTATTGTGTGTCAGTGCCCGATAATATGTGTTTGTCATTTATTGTTATAAACTTTTCAATAAAAGATATTTTTTAGCTTCCTCCGCCCATCGCTGGATCCTTCCTTTTCTTTTTTTCCTGAATCTTGTGGCTGCTCGCCTCGATCCGTGCGACGTGTTGGTCGGCACAGGGGAGAAACCACACACATGCAGGTAATCTTTTTTTCTATTCTTCCATAAGCACCTTAAGCAAAGGTTTAGAAAAATGAAAGTCTGATTACGGTCTTTTTATTACAAAAGTATAATGCACACAGTCATGTCACAATGCAGAGATAGTTCACACGATGATGTCATAGTATGGAGCTAATGCTCAAAGAAGTGTCAAAGAATATAGTGATGACACAGTCCAGGAATAATGCACTCAGTCACATCAAAGTATCAAGATATTGTTCACAGTGATGTTACAGTTCAAATATAATGCAAACAGTGACATCACAATACAGTGATAAAGCACACAGTAATGTCACAAATGTAATATAGACCATGATGTCATAGTACGGAGATAATGCACACTGAAATGTCGCATAACGAAGTGATGACACAGTACCGGAATAATGCACACAGTGATGACACAGAACATAGAGATGACACAGTACCGGAATAATGCACACAGTGATGACACAGAACATAGAGATGACACAGTACCGGAATAATGCACACAGTGATGACACAGAACATAGAGATGACACAGTACCGGAATAATGCACACAGTGATGACACAGAACATAAAGATGACACAGTACAGGAATAATGCACACAGTGATGTCACAGTATTGAGATATTGCTCACAGTGATGTGATAGTAGACAGATAATACATACAATGATGTCACAACACCCGTATAAAGCATACAGTCATCTCACAGTACAGAGTTAATATAGACGATGATGTCATAGTACTGAGCTAATACACACAGAAGTGTCACATAACGTAGTGATGACACAGTACAGGAATAATGCACACAGTGATATACAGAGATAATACGTACTGTAATGTTATAGAACAAAGGTCATACAGTAATGTGAACGTACTGTTAGATCAGCACCAGCGCCCCTGCATGAACCCCCTTCCCTGCAGGGATGCCGGCACATTCACTTACCTGTCCATGCTCCCTCGGCGTCTGCTTCCTCCCAGGACCTGTGCACCACATGCAGGTCTCCTGGGAGTGTGCTTAGGACACGTGCGCTCCTTGCCTTTTAAACACCTGGTGAAGAGCCAGGTATTCTCTTAGTTACGCCCCTCCAGGCTCTCCACAACCACATGCATAAACCCGCACCATGCTTTAATTGTGTTCTCTAGGAATAAAGTCTAACACAGAATTCCCCGTGCATCACACTGACAGCTTTTTCGCTCTCATCGTTTAAATCCAGGACAAGCTTCCTTCAGATTGCGCACCTGTCTGCCACAGCATTGGCCAGGTATGAATAGTGCCGGCCTTTCTTCTCTTATCATTTGTTCGCTCAGCTGTGCCCCTCCAGGCTCTCCCCAGACCGTGGCACAATGGTTCCACAACCACATGCGTAACACTCACGGTAATGTCACAGTGCAGGGACAATGCAAACATGGATGTCACAGTATAGGGATAATGCTCACAGTGATGTCACAGTATGGGGATAATGCTCACAGTGATGTCACAGTATGGGGATAATACACACAGTGATGTCACAGTAGGGGGATAATGCTCACAGTGATGTCACAGTATGGGGATAATGCACACAGTGATGTCACAGTATGGGGATAATGCACACAGTGATGTCACAGTATGGGGATAATACACACAGTGATGTCACAGTAGGGGGATAATGCGCACATTGATGTCACAGTATGGAGATAATGCTCACAGTAATGTCACAGTATGGGAATAATGCTTACAGTGATGTCACAGTATGTGGATAATGCTCACTGTGATATCACAGTATGGGGATAATGCTTACAGTGATGTCACAATATGTGGATAATGCTCACATTGATATCACAGTATGGGATAATGCTTACGGTGATGTCACAGTATGTGGATAATGCTCACAGTGATATCACAGTATGGGGATAATGCTCACAGTAATGCCAGAGTATATGGATAATGCTCACAGTGATATCGCAGAATGGGGATAATGCTCACAGTAATGTCACAGTGTGTGGATAATGTTCACACTGATGTTACAGTGTAGGGATAATGCTCACAGTGATATCACAGTATGTGGATAATGCTCACAGTGATATCACAGTATGGGGATAATGCTCACAGTGATATCACAGTATGGGGATAATGCTCACAGTGATATCACAGTATGTGGATAATGCTCACAGTGATATCACAGTATGGGGATAATGCTCACAGTGATATCACAGTATGGGGATAATGCTCACAGTAATGTCAGAGTATATGGATAATGCTCACAGTGATGTCACAGTATGTGGATAATGCTCACAGTGATATCGCAGTATGGGGATAATGCTCACAGTCATGTCACAGTGTGTGGATAATGTTCACAATGATGTTACAGTATGTGGATAATGCTCACAGTAGTATCACAAGAAATATATTGTGCACAGCCATTTTGCAGTATATGGATAATATACAAGGTGTTGCCACAATAAAGACATCACCCAGGGATATTACAGCACGTCTACAGAGCCCATTTAATTGTTGGGCAGCAGTTCTGCCAGAGTCCCTGGTAGTTATGTCCATGTGCCACAGATACACTGGACCCAAGCTGCCCGTGTTCCACTGTAGGACACAGACATGAGATCCACATTGTGAGACAGATGAGGTGTCCTTTATGTGGCGTCTTCCTCTGTGGGGTGCGGCTCCATCGGGCTCCTGACTTTGACTTCTCTCCTTCTATTTCTGGGCCCCTGTAGGGAACGAAGCATTATTGTCCCTGCTGTTATTTCACCTTCCCGTCCGTCCTTCTACCTTTCAGCTTTTCCAGTTAAATCTAATATAAAATAAATAGACGGATAGCTTTATAGAAGCTGCGCTATGTTGTGCGCGCTGCGGGGCTCCGTCATTTAACATCGGCAATAAATCTGTAATTTGCTCTAATACCGAGAACAGATTTTATTTAATGGGAGATCATATAATGCAATGGAAGTCAAGTTTGAGGAATAACGCTTACTAATTTAGAGAATAAAACACCCTGCAGCTGATGGGAATTCTCACATTACAACATGTTTAGAAGAGGCTGCTCAGTTTGTGGTTTGTTGTCTGTGAGAAATATTTATCCCTTAAATACGAGAATATGTTCCCATGTGAATCCATTGCGAGAATGGAACATATTAACCAAAAGCACTACCCGTACATCACACAGAGCTGTGTTCTTTACCTATATCCTACATGTACGGATCAAATTACTATGGTCTACGGAGGCCCATGAGCAAGAAGTGTTGAGATCATACTAAAACCAAAGAATATCACTGTACAAACTTGATACATTACATCAAGTCAAGTATACCACTATGCAGTTCTCAAAGCTTATCAAGCGTATTAAACTTATCAGACCCCCACTATGTCACAATGCTGCTCCATAAAGCACATCATGACCCTGGCGAGACCTAGAAAGTGATAGAGGTAAAGGATTGTCAAAAGAAAAGAAAACTTTATTCTAGTCCAGCTACAGCTGCAACCCCAGTGTCTCCTATGTGATGTATGTGCTGCAGTCCTAGTGTCTTCTATGTGATGTATATGCTGCAACCCCAGTGTCTCCTATGTGATGTATGTGCTGCAGTCCTAGTGTCTCCTATGTGATGTATATGCTGCAGCCCCAGTGTCTCCTATGTGATGTATTTGCTGCAGCCCTAGTGTCTTCTATGTGATGTATGTGCTGCAGTCCTAGTGTCTCCTATGTGATGTATATGCTGCAGCCCAGAGTCTCCTATGTGATGTATGTGCTGCAGCCCAGTGTCTCCTATGTGATGTATGTGCTGCAGTCCTAGTGTCTCCTATGTGATGTATATGCTGCAGCCCTAGTGTCTCCTATGTGATGTATATGCTGCAGCCCTAGTGTCTCCTATGTGATGTATATGCTGCAGCCCAGTGTCTCCTATGTGATGTATGTGCTGCAGCCCCAGTGTCTCCTATGTGATGTATATGCTGCAGCCCCAGTGTCTCCTATGTGATGTATATGCTGCAGCCCCAGTGTCTCCTACGTGATGTATGTGCTGCAGTCCCAGTGTCTCCTATGTGATGTATGTGCTGCAGTCCTAGTGTCTCCTATGTGATGTATGTGCTGCAGTCCTAGTGTCTTCTATGTGATGTATATACTGCAGCCCCAGTGTCTCCTATGTGATGTATATGCTGCAGCCCAGTGTCTCCTATGTGATGTATGTGCTGCAGCCCAGTGTCTCCTATGTGATGTATGTGCTGCAGTCCTAGTGTCTCCTATGTGATGTATATGCTGCAGCCCTAGTGTCTCCTATGTGATGTATATGCTGCAGCCCAGTGTCTCCTATGTGATGTATGTGCTGCAGTCCTAGTGTCTCCTATGTGATGTATATGCTGCAGCCCTAGTGTCTCCTATGTGATGTATATGCTGCAGCCCAGTGTCTCCTTTGTGATGTATGTGCTGCAGCCCAGTGTCTCCTATGTGATGTATGTGCTGCAGTCCTAGTGTCTCCTATGTGATGTATATGCTGCAGCCCTAGTGTCTCCTATGTGATGTATATGCTGCAGCCCAGTGTCTCCTATGTGATGTATGTGCTGCAGCCCCAGTGTCTCCTATGTGATGTATATGCTGCAGCCCCAGTGTCTCCTATGTGATGTATATGCTGCAGCCCCAGTGTCTCCTACGTGATGTATGTGCTGCAGTCCCAGTGTCTCCTATGTGATGTATGTGCTGCAGTCCTAGTGTCTCCTATGTGATGTATGTGCTGCAGTCCTAGTGTCTTCTATGTGATGTATATGCTGCAGCCCAGTGTCTCCTATGTGATGTATGTGCTGCAGTCCCAGTGTCTCCTATGTGATGTATGTGCTGCAGTCCTAGTGTCTCCTATGTGATGTATGTGCTGCAGTCCTAGTGTCTTCTATGTGATGTATATTCTGCAGCCCCAGTGTCTCCTATGTGATGTATATGCTGCAGCCCCAGTGTCTCCTATGTGATGTATGCGCTGCAGTCCTAGTGTCTCCTATGTGATGTATGTGCTGCAGCCCCAGTGTCTCCTATGTGATGTATATGCTGCAGCCCCAGTGTCTCCTATGTGATGTATGTGCTGCAGTCCTAGTGTCTTCTATGTGATGTATATGCTGCAGCCCCAGTGTCTCCTATGTGATGTATATGCTGCAGCCCCAGTGTCTCCTATGTGATGTATATGCTGCAGCCCGTGTCTCCTATGTGATGTATGTGCTGCAGTCCTAGTGTCTCCTATGTGATGTATATGCTGCAGCCCCAGTGTCTCCTATGTGATGTATGTGCTGCAGTCCTAGTGTCTCCTATGTGATGTATGTGCTGCAGTCCTAGTGTCTTCTATGTGATGTATATGCTGCAGCCCCAGTGTCTCCTATGTGATGTATATGCTGCAGCCCCAGTGCCTCCTATGTGATGTATGTGCTGCAGTCCTAGTGTCTCCTATGTGATGTATGTGCTGCAGCCCCAGTGTCTCCTATGTGATGTATATGCTGCAGCCCCAGTGTCTCCTATGTGATGTATGTGCTGCAGTCCTAGTGTCTTCTATGTGATGTATATGCTGCAGCCCCAGTGTCTCCTATGTGATGTATGTGCTGCAGCCCCAGTGTCTCCTATGTGATGTATGTGCTGCAGCCCCAGTGTCTCCTATGTGATGTATATGCTGCAGCCCCAGTGTCTCCTATGTGATGTATGTGCTGCAGTCCTAGTGTCTTCTATGTGATGTATGTGCTGCAGCTGCTGTGTTCTTTACCTATATCCTACATGTACGGATCAAATTACTATGGTCTACGGAGGCCCATGAGCAAGAAGTGTTGAGATCATACTAAAACCAAAGAATATCACCGTACAAACTTGATACATTACATCAAGTCAAGTATACCACTATGCAGTTCTCAAAGCTTATCAAGCGTATTAAACTTATCAGACCCCCACTATGTCACAATGCTGCTCCATAAAGCACATCATGACCCTGGCGAGACCTAGAAAGTGATAGAGGTAAAGGATTGTCAAAAGAAAAGAAAACTTTATTCTAGTCCAGCTACAGCTGCAACCCCAGTGTCTCCTATGTGATGTATGTGCTGCAGTCCTAGTGTCTTCTATGTGATGTATATGCTGCAACCCCAGTGTCTCCTATGTGATGTATGTGCTGCAGTCCTAGTGTCTCCTATGTGATGTATATGCTGCAGCCCCAGTGTCTCCTATGTGATGTATTTGCTGCAGCCCTAGTGTCTTCTATGTGATGTATATGCTGCAACCCCAGTGTCTCCTATGTGATGTATGTGCTGCAGTCCTAGTGTCTCCTATGTGATGTATATGCTGCAGCCCAGAGTCTCCTATGTGATGTATGTGCTGCAGCCCAGTGTCTCCTATGTGATGTATGTGCTGCAGTCCTAGTGTCTCCTATGTGATGTATATGCTGCAGCCCTAGTGTCTCCTATGTGATGTATATGCTGCAGCCCAGTGTCTCCTATGTGATGTATGTGCTGCAGCCCAGTGTCTCCTATGTGATGTATGTGCTGCAGCCCTAGTGTCTCCTATGTGATGTATATGCTGCAGCCCTAGTGTCTCCTATGTGATGTATATGCTGCAGCCCAGTGTCTCCTATGTGATGTATGTGCTGCAGCCCCAGTGTCTCCTATGTGATGTATATGCTGCAGCCCCAGTGTCTCCTATGTGATGTATATGCTGCAGCCCCAGTGTCTCCTACGTGATGTATGTGCTGCAGTCCCAGTGTCTCCTATGTGATGTATGTGCTGCAGTCCTAGTGTCTCCTATGTGATGTATGTGCTGCAGTCCTAGTGTCTTCTATGTGATGTATATACTGCAGCCCCAGTGTCTCCTATGTGATGTATATGCTGCAGCCCAGTGTCTCCTATGTGATGTATGTGCTGCAGCCCAGTGTCTCCTATGTGATGTATGTGCTGCAGTCCTAGTGTCTTCTATGTGATGTATATGCTGCAGCCCCAGTGTCTCCTATGTGATGTATATGCTGCAGCCCCAGTGTCTCCTATGTGATGTATATGCTGCAGCCCGTGTCTCCTATGTGATGTATGTGCTGCAGTCCTAGTGTCTCCTATGTGATGTATATGCTGCAGCCCCAGTGTCTCCTATGTGATGTATGTGCTGCAGTCCTAGTGTCTCCTATGTGATGTATGTGCTGCAGTCCTAGTGTCTTCTATGTGATGTATATGCTGCAGCCCCAGTGTCTCCTATGTGATGTATATGCTGCAGCCCCAGTGCCTCCTATGTGATGTATGTGCTGCAGTCCTAGTGTCTCCTATGTGATGTATGTGCTGCAGCCCCAGTGTCTCCTATGTGATGTATATGCTGCAGCCCCAGTGTCTCTTATGCGATGTATGTGCTGCAGTCCTAGTGTCTTCTATGTGATGTATATGCTGCAGCCCCAGTGTCTCCTATGTGATGTATGTGCTGCAGCCCCAGTGTCTCCTATTTGATGTATGTGCTGCAGCCCCAGTGTCTCCTATGTGATGTATATGCTGCAGCCCCAGTGTCTCCTATGTGATGTATGTGCTGCAGTCCTAGTGTCTTCTATGTGATGTATGTGCTGCAGCTGCTGTGTTCTTTACCTATATCCTACATGTACGGATCAAATTACTATGGTCTACGGAGGCCCATGAGCAAGAAGTGTTGAGATCATACTAAAACCAAAGAATATCACCGTACAAACTTGATACATTACATCAAGTCAAGTATACCACTATGCAGTTCTCAAAGCTTATCAAGCGTATTAAACTAATCAGACCCCCACTATGTCACAATGCTGCTCCATAAAGCACATCATGACCCTGGCGAGACCTAGAAAGTGATAGAGGTAAAGGATTGTCAAAAGAAAAGAAAACTTTATTCTAGTCCAGCTACAGCTGCAACCCCAGTGTCTCCTATGTGATGTATGTGCTGCAGTCCTAGTGTCTTCTATGTGATGTATATGCTGCAACCCCAGTGTCTCCTATGTGATGTATGTGCTGCAGTCCTAGTGTCTCCTATGTGATGTATATGCTGCAGCCCCAGTGTCTCCTATGTGATGTATTTGCTGCAGCCCTAGTGTCTTCTATGTGATGTATATGCTGCAACCCCAGTGTCTCTTATGTGATGTATGTGCTGCAGTCCTAGTGTCTCCTATGTGATGTATATGCTGCAGCCCAGAGTCTCCTATGTGATGTATGTGCTGCAGCCCAGTGTCTCCTATGTGATGTATGTGCTGCAGTCCTAGTGTCTCCTATGTGATGTATATGCTGCAGCCCTAGTGTCTCCTATGTGATGTATATGCTGCAGCCCAGTGTCTCCTATGTGATGTATGTGCTGCAGCCCAGTGTCTCCTATGTGATGTATGTGCTGCAGCCCTAGTGTCTCCTATGTGATGTATATGCTGCAGCCCTAGTGTCTCCTATGTGATGTATATGCTGCAGCCCAGTGTCTCCTATGTGATGTATGTGCTGCAGCCCCAGTGTCTCCTATGTGATGTATATGCTGCAGCCCCAGTGTCTCCTATGTGATGTATATGCTGCAGCCCCAGTGTCTCCTACGTGATGTATGTGCTGCAGTCCCAGTGTCTCCTATGTGATGTATGTGCTGCAGTCCTAGTGTCTCCTATGTGATGTATGTGCTGCAGTCCTAGTGTCTTCTATGTGATGTATATACTGCAGCCCCAGTGTCTCCTATGTGATGTATATGCTGCAGCCCAGTGTCTCCTATGTGATGTATGTGCTGCAGCCCAGTGTCTCCTATGTGATGTATGTGCTGCAGTCCTAGTGTCTCCTATGTGATGTATATGCTGCAGCCCTAGTGTCTCCTATGTGATGTATATGCTGCAGCCCAGTGTCTCCTATGTGATGTATGTGCTGCAGTCCTAGTGTCTCCTATGTGATGTATATGCTGCAGCCCTAGTGTCTCCTATGTGATGTATATGCTGCAGCCCAGTGTCTCCTTTGTGATGTATGTGCTGCAGTCCTAGTGTCTCCTATGTGATGTATATGCTGCAGCCCTAGTGTCTCCTATGTGATGTATGTGCTGCAGTCCTAGTGTCTCCTATGTGATGTATATGCTGCAGCCCCAGTGTCTCCTATGTGATGTATATGCTGCAGCCCCAGTGTCTCCTATGTGATGTATATGCTGCAGCCCCAGTGTCTCCTATTTGATGTATATGCTGCAGCCCCAGTGTCTTTTATGTGATGCATATGCTCCAGTCCTGGTGTCTCCTATGTTATGTATATACTGCAGTTCCTGTTACTCCTATATGATGTATATGCTCCATCCCGAGTATCTCCTATGTGATGCATATACCACAGTCTCACTGAGAACTGCATTGGATACCTGACCAGGGTAATTCAGATGTTTTTATTAATCTCTACTTTCTGGCATTTGTGACATTAATCCTGGATGGCTACCTTAAGATGGTCTTGTCATGTGGTTGGCATACAGTAATGATCAGGAAGTGGAGACATTGGAATATTTTCTTAATTCACCCTTTAATTCTGTGTGCTCAACATAAGGATGGTTCCTGCTGTATTGCTATTAAATAAATTTTCTGAAACCTTAATATTGATGATGATGATCTATCTTTAAAAGGGTTGTCCGCCTTTGGGGGCCATTATTTTATTAAATGCATGTATTTGTCCAAAATTTACATTTACCTTTGGGTTCGATTACAAAAAAAATTACAACATTTGACCACTGACAATTCTAATATGATGTGGTTTGTAGTCATAAATCAGCTAATAGGCGCTCAGAAAGGACAGATAAAAGAGGTACAAACTCCTCATCAGAATAAGCTCACTAACAAATTCTCAGTTAACTCCTTCTCCAGCCAATTGAATATGCCACACAATATGCCACACATTGTGTAGTGGCCATGCATGGTCCTGCAAGGTCACTCCTATTACCTTGTATGGGAGAAAGCTTACAAAACTTTCATGGTAACTATTTATGGTCATTTGCAGAGCTGTGCCTGGTCATCAATCTGATATTAATCAAACTGATAGATCATCAATAATGTGATCGAAACATTACAAAAATTATTTCCCCAAGTCCCTATTGTATGAAGGCTCTTAAGATTAAGCTTTGGGCTGCTACATGATTATAGATTTTATATCAAATGACAGCTGTAGGAAGTTGAAGTTGATTACTGCTTTGTAGGTGGAAGTGGACCTTAAAGCAGGGGTGCACAACCTTTTTTGGTCCAAGGGCCACAATGCCATAGTGAACCAATCCCAATGGTCGAAAAAAAATTAAAGGGGTACTTACATGAATACGTCACCAGAACCACAATCAGTACATTAATACATCACCAGAACCAAGTTTTTAGTTTTTGAGGAGTATTTGGAGAGATTCTGCTCAATTTATGCTCCAAAAAATAAGTGTGAACATATACTAATTAACGCTGAGTTTTTGGAGCAGAATCTCGACAAATTCTTTTAACGATTTATAAGTTTTAACATAGCCACGAAGCATGTTTTGGATTGCTGCAAGTGTACAATATCAGAACCACAGTCAGCACATGAATGCTGCTCCAGAACCCCCGTCAGTACACGAATGCAGCTACAATACCACCATCAGTACATGAACGCAGCTCCAGAATCGCTGTCAGTAAATGAATAAATCACCCAGCTTAGTATCAATTGCATGAACCTACAAGTCTCAGTTTGTCTTTAACAACGGTAAGGAGATACTGAGAGTAGTTGTTGTTAACAGTCATCATCAGACTGTGAACCATGCAGAAACCCCAGCACTGAGGAGACGCAGAAAAGATCACAAATAAACAATTACACCCAGGTACCTTCTAGGTGACATCTTCTCTGATTGAAGTAGTTCCCTTCCCTTTTTGTCTCCATGTAGCACAGACCCCATGATGAGATTTAACACCCAGAGCTCATCTCTGCAGACTTCCCTCTTCTTCTTCAGCAACACTTCCTGACACAATACCCTTAAAAATAAAGCAATCATTATACTGCCCCATTAATAAAAATATTTCCCATGCTGTGCCGATAAATTATTATTTGCCTATGTATCCTTTAAAAAATATCCTGAACACTGCCCCTCTTCAAAATATCTCCTGCACACTGCCCCTCTCCAGAATATCACCCCTCACACTGCCACTCTCCAAAATATCTCCCCAACTCTGCCCTGTTGCAAAATATCTCCCCCCCACTGACCCTCTCCAAAATATCACCCGACACACACGCTGCCCATCTGTATAATATTCCCACACTGCCCCTCTGAATAAAGTACCCACCACCAATGCCACTCACAAATCTGTGCCCCCTTTCACAGCTGTCCCCCCATTATGTGCCCTCACTGTAATATTAAACCTCTCCCTCTCATCCACAATGATAATCTTCGGGTCCTCTGCGGCGATCCAGTACTAGTGGTACGGCTGTATATGTCGTAGCACAACAATAAGAATTATACCAATGTTGTAGTAATCTGTTGTGCCTGTACCAAAAATAAATCGCTCTTTATCCTCTTTTTCAACTTTTCAAATTTGACGTGTGTCACTTTATGTGACAATAACTCTGGAATGTTTCAACATATCCCAGTGATTGTGAAATTATTTTTTCATGACACGTTATACTTTATGTTAGCTTTAACTATAATTAAAATATCAGACGTTTGACCAAAATGTCCAAAAATTATCCATTTTTAAACTTTAAATGTTGATACCTTTATTCCAGTTATACGACACAAAGTATTTAATAAAAACATTTACCTTATGTCTGCTTTACATCAGAACCATTTGTAGAATGTTCTTATATGTTACTCAGATGTTAGAAGGTTTTAAAATTGTAGCAGTAATTTTTCTATTTTTTTTAAAGGAAATTTACAAACTTATTTTTTTTAGCGACGTATTCAGTTTTGAAGTGACTTTTGGGGACCTAAAAATTAGAAAAACCCCAAAAGTAATACCAATTTGAAAAAGGAGAACCCCCCTCAACTTATTCAAAACTGCTTTCAGGTAGTTTATTAACCCTTTAGGTGGTTTTCAGGAATTAACGCAAAGTGGAATGACAGAAATGAACTAATGTTATTTTACCACTAAACTGTTGCTACCATCCGGCAGACTCTAAAGCCATCACTCGGTCTTGGATCGCCATCAAGACCACACAAGGACATTCTCAGGGTGGAGTTATCGGCCATGCTCTTAACCATCTAGATGCTGTTGTCACTATTGATAGCAACATCAAGTGGTTATGGCCATGGTCAGTGTCAACACTGATAGTGGCTGATGCAGCAGGGTGTCCGCTATGGTATTTTCACCCACTGGGGAAAACTATTCTCCTATGTCTCAGATCAGTAAAAAAGACATAAACGGTTAAAGCCACCTGCAAATTAGTCTTGAAGTGCTTTGTGGGCGTTTCTATTTACTCTGTAGTGACACGCCCCCAATGCGCTTCCAAGCTAATTTGCATGTGACTTCCAAGCTTGATTTCTCAGGCCTGGCACATCGGATTATAACAAGACAGGTATCATTTTTCTTGTTGTACTAGGATCTATACAGCCGTACCGCTAGTGTCAGTAGGAAAATCGTCCTGACAGGTTCCCTGTAATTTGAGTACTTGTAAAAGGCCCCTTATATGAAGCTCCAATATCGGCAGACGTCTATTATTTCTCTGAGACATTCACAAGACCAGACACCTGTCTAAAGCCGGGCATTTATCACTGACTGCAAACACAGCCGTTACTTGCAGCTGCAGTCAAAATGAAAACTGTAAATTGTAACACACGGGCTTGGATTTCACAGGTTTTATTTGCATGTCTCCATGTCTGCCACCTAGGAGACTGTGACAATGACTCAACCTTGAAATATTCTCCATAGAACAATAATGGGGGGACCCGTTCTCCAATTCTACAGAAAAAAACCAATGTGATATTTACAGATCGATCCGTAAACAATGAAACAATGTATCGAAATGATGCAAATAAACTGGATAAATGAGACGAGCACGAGAGCCATTTGTAGGCTTCAGACTGAAAGCTCCTAGGGTCAGGACCCTCTTTGTTTTTTTCTCATTTATTCCATTATGAATGCTTATTGCGGTTTGGTGCTTTTATTATATATTAAAGCAGTTTTCCAAGATTTTATGTCTTTCCTTAAACCATCAATATTTGATACATCCTCTAGAATCCCCACAATCAGCAGAATGAAAGAGGATCGTCTTCTTTACTTCTCCACCTGGCCGTACTCTTGTGGCTAACCCCGGTACTGCAGCTCAGATTTAGCGCTGGGCCATTACTGTAATATTCAGCAAAATATATTAATAATTACCTGGGTGCAGTAATTCCTTAGTAATTCGATAAGCAGTTGAGCCAAGATAATATTATACAATTTCCTATACATTTAGTGCCAAATAACCACCGCCATATTTTGCTCATAAAACATACATGTTTTTTTCCCCCAGATAACTAGGGCATATGGGTCTACACAACACCCCTATACTAATGCATGCATTAGTGATCAAACAATACTTAGACGAATAATGTCATATGACACCTGTATAAATAATGCCTCACATGCATATAATAATGCACAGGTTGCCCAAGTACATATTTCACAGTAAGTAACTGGTGATTGGATGAGTTGTGCTCATACTGTGCCAATACCAATAATACTATACAATTCCTGTATATTTCATACCCAGATAACCACTGCCATATTATGCTCAGATAAATAATGTATACATTTGTATTTTCCAGATAAATAGCACATACAGGTCCATATAACACTGTGGACATTACCTCGATATGGTAGTGCAGAATGTCTCATAGTGTTTATATAAGAATGTGTACTGTGGCAATGTGAATAATGCTAATACTGCCTGTACAGATGCAGAAAAAGTATATGGGATCAAAATGAATTGTGCTGTACAGTACTGGCAAAAATGCATATAGTGTCCTGAGGAATAGTGTCATACAATCCTCAGACACTGCCACATAGTGACCAGATACTGTCATGTAGTACCCAGTGAAATAGTGCCATACAATGCCCAGATACGGTCATATGGTGTCCAGATACATTGAGGTAAGCAGTGCACAGATACTACCATATGGTATGCAGAAATATAGTGTCATACAATGCCCAGATACTGCCGTATGGTGCCCCAATAAATCTGGACATATAATACCACAATTTCTGCCGTATCTTTCCCAGATAAATATAGCCATACAGTTCTTAGATACTGCCATATGGTGCCCATAAAATTAGTGCCACACAGGGCCCAGATACTGCCACATGGTGCCCAGAGAAATAATAATGCCATGCAATGCCCATATACTGCCATATGTTACACAGATAAATATTCAAAAACAGTTTCCAGATACTGCCATAATGTACCCAGATAAATAATGTAATATTGTGCCCAGATACTGCCATATGCTGTCCAGATAAAAAGTGCCATGCAGCGTTCAGACACTGTCATAGGGTGCCCAGATAAATAGTGCTATAACATGACAAACATACTGGTGCCCAGATAAATGATGCAATACAGTGCTCCGGATACTGCCATATGGTACCCAGATAAATAATTTCACATTGTGCCTAGATACTGCTATATGGTACCCATATAAATAATGTCATATTGTGCCCAGACACTGCCCTATAGTAACCAGATAAGTAATGTCATATTGTGCCCAGATACTGCCATAGGATGCCCAGATAAATAGCACCATGCAGCACTCAGAAAATGTCATAGGGTGCCCAAATAAATAATAATGGAAGATGACAAAGATACCCCCATATTGTGCCCAGATAAATAGTGCTATACAGTGCACAAGATACTCCCGGCTGCCATATTGTGCTCAGATTAATAATACTATGCAGTGCCCAGATAAATAGTATTATACAATGCTCCTACACTAACATATGGTGCCCAGATAAATAATGCTATATAGTGCCCCTACACTGCAATTGGTGTCCAGATAAGTAGTGCTATACAGTGCCCAAGAAACTTCCGGCTGTCATGTTGTGCCCAGAATAATAATACTATGTAGTGCCCCAGATACTGCTATATGGTGCCCAGATAAACAATGCTATATAGTGTTCATACACTGCCATATGGCGCCCAGATAAATAGTGCTGCCTGATGTCCTCATTGCACTACAGCAGTCATAACATCTATACTTTATGCGAACCTACTGTTTAATTCTGTGTTTTCACATAATAACCTGATTTTCCCACTTAATCTTCATTTTTTCTTATTTCATCCTGATTGATGTTTTAACTAAGAGACAATTTAATATTTTGTCAGACACTTTATAAGAGGCTAGTAAGTAATCATTCTGCCTGTAAAGGACTCACACACCTTTCATTTCCTATAAAGTGAATTTTTATATATTCAGAATAATTCATTGGGGTCGTAATACGATATATCCAGCTTTATTCCTTTTATCTGCCTTATCAGTATTAACTTCCTCATTGGAGACTGAGTAATAACTCAGGGAGGATTGTGCTGTCTGATCGCATTGCCAGTGTTCCGATAAGGACTGTATTAATGTTCCTCTGCACTTAGGCAGCCAAAAAGTCAGTAGGAGATTGGAGCTAGAGAGGACGTTAATGTTCACGGAAGAAACTGTTACAAACTTTTGCTATGTAAACAAACTTAAATGGGATGTCCGTACTTCTAACAACATTTGCACTAGCGCCAGGGTGCCCCAAAAACAAAAAACTCCATATACTCCCTTGCGAGTTAGGCGTTGTCCCACCACCATTCTGATGCCAGTGTCCCTCTCCGAGCTCCTGGCTTCCTCCTTTGATGGGGTGCCGCATGATGGCTATAACCAATCAGAAGCCATTGGTGTCACATTAAGTGCCCCGCTGAAGGGGGAGGCCAGGATCCCAGTGAAGGACACCAGTCGAAGGAATTTGCTGAAATTCAATTTGCCAATTTCTCTCCAGTTGCACCATGAAACTTTATTATGTTCTGGGGGACTAAAAAATCCCTCCTCCAGTCTGCCTGCCCACTGTTGGCTAATTTTCTCCCACTGGTCTTCTCTTTCGGCTCCAATGTTCTTCACTGTTTTGCACCTCCAGTGCTCACTAAGCCTTTTTTACCGTCATCATGACCTTGTCTGAGGCCTCGCCAGCAGCGTAGGCACCAAAGTGCGAGGATGGAAAAGAAAGCTGGATGGAGGAAGCGACCTAGCGGAAGTCAAAGTAGAGACTGATAGTGCCAGGATGGGTAAGGGGAAGTATATATTTTTTTTTATTTTTTAATCCCATTCCTAAAAGAATCAAGCAAAGTGGTGGCCAGCAGGCCTCATTTTGCTTGGTTTAAGGGTTTCAAATTGCTAAAAATTCGAGTTATAGTGAATTTAAATTTTTCTTGAAATCTAAAGCAAATTTTATTCAATTCTCTCGTCTCTAGTGAGTCAGGGTTTTTTTTTACCATGTTAAAAGCACTCTGGGCCCTTGGAGAATGGACTTAAAACCCTTTAAAAATGTATTGATCATATATTTTGCTAATATTTGAGCAGGGAATACAATCATTCCCTTTAGCCACTTGTCCCGGAAATTGCGATCAACTTGTCAACTTAACATGAGAGCAAACATTAGATTACAAGAAATATAACAGGAGAAATTGAATGTGAATAGTCCATGAAAAAGATCCCATGGTTGTGATTGAGCACTGGCAGTAATATATACCACCAGGGACGTAATGATCGTAGTCGTAAATGTCGCGACTGTGACCGGGCTTAATTGGGAAAGAGACTCACCGACGCCAGCACCAATTCACCTGAATGTGCGTCCTCGGATGAACATTCAGCTGAAATGTTTTGTGGCACAGAGATCCGCTGGCTCCCTGCATTGCAAAACAAGCTGCTAGCCAATTAGAGGCCCTCAACAGCCATCGGCTTGCCAGTGACTCATGGCCGATGACTGTGACATCATGCGCTGCCCATGCTGACACACAGAATTCAGCTGCCAGATTCTACGCCAGCTATAGAGGAGGAAGATGCACGTCGTGGGAGCAGAGGAATATAAGAATAATCATTTGTTTCTTTTTAAAATGTGGTGGATAAGAACAAAATGGGCCCAGGATGGAGGACATTATACCAGGAAGGGCCAAGGATGGGGAATTATATCAGTAAGGGCCCAGGATAAGGCATTATGCAATTAATGGGCCCAAGATGGGGGGCATTGTACCAGGATGAGGGATATTATACCTGGAAGAAACCCAGGATGCGGGAGATTGTTATAGAATGGTACCGAGAAGGGGGGGGGGGGGCATTAATACTGGCAAGGCCAGGACGAGAGACATTATTACTGGAAGGCGCCAGAAGAGGACATTATTACTGGAATGGGCCAGAAGAGGACATTATTCTTGTAAGTTGACCAGTATGGAGGACATTATTATAGGAAGGAGCCCAGGATAGGGGACATTAAATAAAGAGCCCAGGACTGGGAGGCATTACTACATGATGAGGGGACACTATACCAGGAACAGCCCTGGATGGGGGGCATTGTTAAAGCATGGGGCCCAGGAAGGGGAGCATTGTTACTGAAAGGAGCCAGGATGAGTACATTATTCCTGGAAGGAGCCCAGGATGCATGATATTATTGTAGGAAGGGGTCCAGGATAGGGGAGATTATTGCAGGAATAGGCTAGGGTGAGGGGTATTACTACATGAGGAGGGGACATTATACCAGGAAGGGGGCCAGAATGGAGGACATTGTTTTAGCATGGGCCCCATGAAGAAGGAAGGAGCCCATCCTGGAAGGAGCCCAGGATGGGGGACAATATTCCTGGGGGGACCCAGTATGGGGGACATTATTTAATGAAGGGCCCCAGGATGGGGGACATTATTACAAGAATGGACCAGGATGGGTGAGATTTTTGCAGGAAGTAGCCAGGACTAGGGACATAGCCAGGACTAGGGACATTATTACATGAGGTGTGAACACACAAATCTTGATAGGATCTAGGTCACTACAAGTACATCTGACCAACATGCAATTGTGTGCGTAGGTCCAAATTCTGCATCGGGGCCCATCAGACTTTAATTACGCCACTGTACACCACACCTTTGTTGACAGTATATTTTCATCTAAGTAAAATTTTTCGTTGATGCGATGCAACTTAAATGAATAAAAATGAATCAAATTATAGTATTGTTTTATTATTTCATGCTTTTTCATGCACACAGCTCCCGCAGATCTATAGAAGAGTGAAAAAGGGTGAAGTATTACTTCTGCAGTCTGACCCCTCATGGATGTAGCGGTAGCATTGGGCATGCAGTGGCACCAAAATTAACACTGGCGCTTGCAACAGGGGGCTTTTTTTTTTTTGCTAATTTTGCACTGGTGTCCCGCAACTCCAGGTTACACCCTTACTTGCTCCATTCAAGATCTTAGGAGACCCAATAAGTGAAGAGTTCGGCTAGTGACTATTAAGACTTTTGTGTAGACCTCCAAAGAAATGCCACCCCACACCATTACTGACCCACTGCCAAACTAGTCATGCTGGATGATGTTGCAGGCAGGAGAACGTTCTCCACGGCATCTCCAGACTTTGTCACGTCTGTCACAGGTGCTCAGTGTGAACCTACTCTCATCTGTGAAGAGCACGGGATGCCAATGTCGAATCTGCCACTCTTAGTGTTCTCTGGCAAATGCCAATTGCCCTGCATGGTGTTGGGCTGCAAGCACAACACCCACTTGTGGATGTCAGGCCCTCATACCACCCTCATGGAGTCTGTTTCTGACAGTTTGTGCAGACACATGGATGTTTGTGGCCTGCTGGAGGTCTTTTTTTTCCCAGGGCTCTGGCCCTGCTTCCTCCTGTTCCTCCTTGCACAAAGGTGGATGTAGCATTTCTGCTGCTTGGTTGTTGCCCCCTCCATGTCTCTTGGTGTACTGGCCTGTCTCCTGTTATCTGCTCCATGTTGTGGACACTGTGCTGACAGACACAGCTGCCCTTCTTTCCACAGTTCACATTGATGTGCCATCCTGGATGAGCTGCAGTACCTGAGGAACTTCTGTGGGTTGTAGACACTGGCTCATGCTACTTTACTGTACCTCTAGGGGTGAGAGCAATGACAAAATGCAACAGTTACGAAAACAACAGCCAAAAATTATGAGAATGGAAAAATGGTCTGTGGTCACGCCCTGCAGAACCACTCCTTTATAGGGGTTGTCTTGCTAATTGCCGATCATTTATACCTGTTGTCTCTTCCATTTACACAACAGTAGGAGAAATTGATTCACAATCCGTGTTGCTTCATAACTGGACGGGTTGATTTCACAGAAGTGTGATTGATTTGGAGCTATATAGTGTTGTTTAAGTGTTTCATTTATTTTTTTGAGCAGTGTATATAATATGTATGTATACTTTTTAGGGGACTGAAATAAGTAATCAGTTAGACAAGAGCAATGTGCTGTTCCTGGCATTTAATCAAACAATGAAATCACATCCAGTTTCCTGACACCAAAGATAAATGATGTAATAATCCAGAGGAGTTCCTTTATCTCGCTGGAACTTTGCATACTTGACTTGTTTTCCATATTTTGTGACTTTAAATGGTGGGAAAATGATATTAGAATGCTTGTAGCGCTTCCACTAAAGCAGCATCCTTTTTGTTTTATTGTATTTAATATAAAAACGGCAATTATTTGATTTCAAAGCTATGAAAATATGTACCTTGTGAGAAAACAAGCAATTTAGGCTTTAATTGGTGTCATTTTTCATGGAACTGGCAAGGTTTTTACATGTTTGGCACGCCATTCTGTGCAAAACGGCAACGCAGACTTCGATGGACGCCTTACAAATGTGTGGTGTACGCTGTAGGTGTACACATACATGCCTGGGTGTGCGAGATAAGTGACGGCTTATCTGTTCTTATTCTTCTCTTTCACAACTGTTTTTTCTTAATTGGAATAATTTCATGGGAGTCATGAAAATACAATCATATATCCGCTAGATAAGTGATAAATGCTGGATCGGTGGGAGTACAACCATTAGGAGCTCCAGTGATCACCAGGGATCTCCAACGATCACTGATCGAGACTATGATCTGATGATCTAATCAAAGTCCAAGACACTGATGGCAATGCGTAGGTTTGGTTTATATGCAAAGTTTATGGTTGTTTTTACACCTCTTTCCAAAAAGAAGTTGATCAAAGGGCACTATCGGTTTGGCACTGACTAGACCAGGATGCAGAATGCAAGGAATCTTCCGGTTTGTAACCCAAGGCTCAGTGTGAGGAGCATAAGATAATTCCCTGTCTTTAACCCTTAACAACGGCAAGGAGGGGTGGACTTTCCCTATCAGATTCCTAAAACACAGTCTAAAGAATAGTCACCAAATTGTAGCAAGTGTAGAAAAAAAGATAAAGGTTGTTACTAAGAAGGGAGTCAGGATGCAACAAGTCGAAAGATGAGATGTAGATAGACAACCATGAATAGGACAGAAGGATCCATAAAACATAGCTAAGAGAAAAGATAGAGGCATCATTCAGAAACTAAGCCAAGATCAAGGTTATGGTCAGAGTCAGAGTCAAATAGAAATCAGGAATAAGAGCTTGTTAGGATCGCCAGGTGAAGTGGATCCTCTAAGCCTCCAAATGGGTACATTGTCCCATGATGGTGATGCAGCAAGCAGGGAGGCACAAGTGCAGCGAGGACTTGGCACAAAGGAATTTCAGGAGAAGCAGGACACATGGCATGGAACCCAGCAGGGATGAATGCAAGTCAAAAATACAGCAAGCACAGTAAATGAAGCAAACCAAACATGGAATACTAGAATCTCAATCCCAAGACAAAGGTGTGTCTAAATGAGCCTTAAATAGGTCTATAGAGATAATATCCTCTCCAGGCAACCTTAAAAATCTAATGTGGAGCACAGCAGAGGGCAGTGGACCCAGGGGAAGGAAATGGAGCATGGAATTCCCGGAACAGGTGACAGAACTAAACTAACAATTGACCTGCACCTACAGGGAAAGTGATCGGGAAAAAGGACTGACCAACAGGACTGACATAAAGGAGAGTCTTTTACCCTGGAAAATTGTAACTTAATACAAGTGAAAACAAAAAAGGGGATACATTACAGGCAGGACCAGCAGGGCCACACTAACAGCAAGAGTAGTCACTAAAGAGGAACCGGATTCTGTTGTCTGGGAGAAATACATTGTGGTTCATGGTTGGAGTCAAAGTAGGGACCCACCTCTAGAATGAAGAATGTTAACCAACAGTGGGAGTCTAAAAAACACCTGCTGACCCATTAGTGGTTCAGCCTGGTCTGTTCATGACCTATGTTCTATATTGCAGCTTTGTGTGCTCATATTGGCTACTATGTGTCAGCACAAGCCCAGCACCAGCAAGATCTGGTCTTGGTTGTATCACGTTTATAAGCTAGTACACAACCATTGGACAGCTGATATCTTGCTGACCCCTGTGGTCCTTCTTCAGAGAACCATTAGAATACATTGGCAGTTGAACGCGCACACCATCGCTCTATTGCTCCTCCATGGGACTGTATGTGGTGATCTCCAGCAATCCCAACAGAATGGATGGTGTGTTGGTGTGTATGCTCAACCACCATTCTTCCTATATAGGGCTTTTAAAGGACCTGATCTCAGGATTGGTGGGGTGGGGGATCACATTAACACTTGGCAAACCCCTACAAGCAACAAACCATCAGATAAAACAGAATACTATCAAGTAACTGTTTCATATTTAGGGAGCCAAAATAGTTTCTGCGAAGGGGGTGCAAGGAATGATTTTTACAAGTCTACAACCATCATTTGTAAAAAAAAAAAAATCTGTAATTTTAAATGATAGAAATATCACGCTTTGTAAAGTTAATCTCATCGAGAACCTCGATGAGCAAAAAATTGGTCAACGCTCATTGTGCTTTATTACGTTACCTTCTGAAGTTTTGTTTGCAGATGTACGAGTATAAACAAAGACGTGGATTTTACCTATTTTATCATTTTCTGCATGTAAATGTTGGTTTGATACATTGTGTACGTTACTCATGTTTCTCTCACAATAGACGAATAATATGCAAGTTCCTTTGAATAATATGAGCCATAGATTTCATTCCACAGAATTTACTGTCACAACAATTCCTGCATGTCTCACTTTATCATAGAGTTGATAATTCCCATCTATTTATATCATCTCCCCATAGCACATAAATGAAAACTTTTGCGATGTAAGTTTTGATACCAAAGAACTAACAGCAAACTTCATTTACGAATCATGAACAAGAATACTTCACTCAACCCTAATGGCTGACAACAGAAAATAATAAGGCGTATACAGCATTTTTTTTTAGCAAAAGAAGAAAAGATCTTTAAAATGTATATCCACCTTTGAACAGCATTTTACAGTTTATAGAGTCAATTTATCTAGATAGATACAAAGTTAACTAACTTTCCATTTTATTATTTATCTTGTTCTTATCCTGAGTTACATCCTGTATTATACCCCAGAGCTGCACTCACTATTCTGCTGGTGCAGTCACTGTGTACATACATTACAATACTGATCCTGTACTGATCCTGGGTTACATCCAGTATTATACAAAGAGCTGCACTCACGATTCTGCTGGTGCAGTCACTGTGTACATACATTACATTACTGATCCTGAGTTACATCCTGTATTATACTCCAGAGCTGCACTCACTATTCTGCTGGTGCAGTCACTGTGTACATACATTACAGTACTGATCCTGAGTTACATCCTGTATTATATTCCAGAGCTGCGCTCACTATTCTGCTGGTGCAGTCACTGTGTACATACATTACAGTACTGATCCTGAGTTACATCCTGTATTATACCCCAGAGCTGCACTCACTATTCTGCTGGTGCAGTCACTGTGTACATACATTACACTACTGATCCTCAGTTACATCCTGTATTATACCCCAGAGCTGCACTCACCTTTCTGCTGGTGTAGTCACTGTGTACATACATTACATTACTGATCCTGAGTTACATCCTGTATTATATTCCAGAGCTGCACTCACTATTCTGCTGGTGCAGTCACTGTGTACATACATTACATTACTGATCCTCAGTTACATCCTGTATTATACTCCAGAGCTGCACTCACTATTCTGCTGGTGCAGTCACTGTGTACATACATTACATTACTTATCCTGTACTGATCCTGAGTTACATCCTGTATTATACCCCTGAGCTGCACTCACTATTCTGCTGGTGCAGTCACTGTGTACATACATTACATAACTGATCCTCAGTTACATCCTGTATTATACTCCAGAGCTGCACTCACTATTCTGCTGGTGTAGTCACTGTGTACATACATTACATTACTTATCCTGTACTGATCCTGAGTTACATCCTGTATTATGCCCCAGAGCTGCACTCACTATTCTGCTGGTGCAGTCACTGTGTACATACATTACACTACTGATCCTCAGTTACATCCTGTATTATACCCCAGAGCTGCACTCACCTTTCTGCTGGTGTAGTCACTGTGTACATACATTACATTACTGATCCTGAGTTACATCCTGTATTATACCCCAGAGCTGCACTCACCTTTCTGCTGGTGCAGTCACTGTGCACATACATTACATTACTGATCCTCAGTTACATCCTGTATTATACTCCAGAGCTGCACTCACTATTCTGCTGGTGCAGTCACTGTGTACATACATTACATTACTTATCCTGTACTGATCCTGAGTTACATCCTGTATTATACCCCAGAGCTGCACTCACTATTCTGTTGGGTCTTAATGCCTAATGCCCCAAAGCAACATATGAAAACAAGCACATGGTAGGTGTGGAGCAGATTTTACCTTGAGGACCAGGACCTTTAGGTTTCTCCCCTGGACCCCATGGTATAACTGACTTACAGTTATGCTCAAAAGTTTACATACCCTCGCAGAAATTTTGCTTCCTTGGCCTTTTTTCAGAGAATATGAATGATAACACCAACATTTTTTCTCCGCTCATGGTTAATGGTTGGGGAAGCCATTTATTGTCAAACTATTCCTACTGTAAAGCACATAGGTGGATTGCTGATGTTTTGGGGATGTGTGAGCTACAAAGGCACAGGAACCTTGGTCAAAGTTGAAGGAAAGATGAATGCAGCACATTATCAGAAAATACTGGAGGCAAATTTGCAATCATCAGCCCTGAAGCTGCGCATGGGACATACTAGGACATTTCAACATGACAAAGATCCAAAACACAAGGCCAAGTCGACCTGTTTTTGGCTACAGCAGAACAAACTGAAGGTTCTGGAGTGGCCATCTCGGTCTCCTGACCTCAATATCATTGAGCCACTCTGGGGAGATCTCAAGCGCTCAGTTCATGCTAAACAGCCCAGGAATTTACAGGAACTGGAGGCTTTTTAGCCAAGAAGAGTGGGCAGCTTTACCATCTGAGAAAATAAAGAACCTCATCCACAACTACCACAAAAGACTTCAAGCTGTCATTGATGTTAGAGGGGGCAAAACATGGTATTAAGAAATGGGGTATGTGAACTTTTGATCAGGGTCATTTGGATGTTTTGGGTTGTCATTATGATTTATAAAGAGAAAACACAGTAGTTTGACAATAAATCATTAACTATGAGTGGAGAAAAAGTTTGGTGTTATCATTCATATTCTCCGAAGAAAGGCCAAGAAAGCAAAAGTTCTTCTGGGGTATGTACATTTTTGAACACAACTATATGCAGCATAGTCCATACATGTACTCCAGTGACCTAGATTAATGTGGAAGAAGCGAGTGTATTCTATCTCCACTGTGTGTGCGTAAATCATGTGCTCAATTATTGCTGCCGAGAATCCGGCATAAACGGCTTGATCCCTGTAACACTCAGTACAATTACTCCATCTAATGAACACACTTTCACTTTTAACACCCGAGGGGTAATTATTGGGTTCCTAGTAGAGCTCTCCCTGCAGGGTGTTATTGTTGATATTGCGAGTGACATATTAAGGCTCGGGTAAAGAAATGATGATTGCGATATGTAATGTGATTATCGTGTTAAATTGTGGCTGCCAGCAACGTAACAATCTCCCTGCGTTGTATTCATTCATTTATTCTTATAGTAACAGGAATAATTGAAAAGCAAAGACGATTTATAGAAGAATCCTCTCCTGAACCCGACTTGTTATTTAGAACAAGTGCAAGCGCCGGGATCGTGCGCAGCGTCTCTTATTCTGGAACTTTCTTGGATTCTGTGATTTACTGTAAGGCTGGATCATTTTTGTCAGCTCTCCTATAAATACTTAAAATAACAATTTTGGAGCATCTTTACTTAGAACTCTGTATTATGAGGATTCTCTCTTATTCCTCCTGGGAATGTATAAATAAAATGACAACCGGATGTTATTATTCCCATTGTCAGTGAGTTATGTTCCTATACATAGTATATAGGTATACGCACTATATGCACAAAGGTATTGGGACACCTACACATTCCCTTTACGGGAGCTTTTATGACCTCCCTTTCTATATCCATAGGAATTATTATAGTTGGTCCCCATTTTGCAGTGTTAACAGTTACCATTGTTCCTGAAAAGCTTTCTACTAAAGTTGAATGACTCTCCCTTCTTATACTCCCCTATCCTCGACCCTTCCAATACCGAGCTTGCTGCTACTGGTCCTCAAATTGGCTATTTTACCCTCTTTTTTTATTTTCCATTTTTCTATCTTTGTTTCAGGCCTCCAGCCACCTTTAGAATTCTGTTTTCTAGTCCCCTCTTGATGTGTCACATCCCACGTGTACATTTTGTCCAGTGAAGAGATTGTGGCACATCAAGCATAGCCAGAATAAGAAATGTCCCTGGCATTCTAGACTCCGCTTCCTTCCCCTGGGTCCACTGCCCTCTGTTTTGCTCCACATTGAGTTTTGCAAATTGCCCAACGAGGATCAATTACATCATCTCCCTAGTTCTATTTAAAGCCCATTGACACCTGTGTCTCGGGATTTAGACTCTAGACGTCTATATTTCATGTGCTCCACCTTCAGTGCATACTGTACTTTAACTTGCAACCATCTCTGCTGGGTTCCATTTCATCCGTCCTGCTGATCCTGAGATTCTTTAGTGTATAATGTCATCACTGCCCACATGCTTTCCTGCTTGTTGCATCAACACCCGGAGTCCATGAGCCCACCCAAGCATAAGGCTTAGAGTATCCACTTCACATGGTGAGCCTGATATGCCCATAGTACAGAACAAGTGAAAATGATACAGATCATGGTAAAAGGGAACTTGTCACTAAATTTATGCTGCCCGAATCATGAAGTGCATGAATCAAAGACTGGCTACATGAAAGCAAAGATTGTAAAGCCAGCTGGGATCTATAGAGAGAAACCTAATTAGTCCAGCCAGGTCACACCTCACTCCAGTTGATTGTCTGGTCGCTCCCACATACAGTGACATTTAAAAGTTTGGACACCCCTGGTCAAAATTTCTGCTATTGTGAACAATTAAGCAATTTGAAGATGAAATGATCTTTAAAAGGTCTAAAGTTATATGACACATTTCCTTTGTATTTTAGGAGAAAAAAAAAGCATATTATAATTTTTTACATTTTAAAAATTACAAAAAAGAAAATGCGTTGATGCAAAAGTTTGGGCACCTTGCATGGTTAGTACCTAGTAGCACTCCATTTTGCAAGTATCAAAGCTTGTAAATGCTTTTTGTAGCCAGACAAGAGTCTTTTAATTCTTGTTTGATGGATTTTCATCCATTCTTCCTTGGAAATTTCTTCCAGTTCTGTGAGATTCCTGGGTCGTCTTGCATCCTCTGCTATTTTGAGGTCTAGATTTTCAATGATATTCAGATCAGGGGACTGTGAGGGCCATTGTAAAACCTTCAGCTCACGCCTTTTGAGGTCATCTACTGCGGATTTTCACTTACAGTAAGCAAACTAGCAATGACAGACTGATACAGAGGGAAGAGAACCCTGCACTTGCGGGCTTACATTCTACAGAGTATTCACATAGTGATCTGAAAGTAGTGAAATAATGTGCACAGTGACTACACAGTAATAGAGATATTGCCTAGTAATGTTAACAATAGAAATAATCAACATTGTTGTGTCACAGTGGAGGATTCATGCACACATTGATGTCACAGCAAAAGCACACTTCACATGATGATGTCAGAATTCAGGGAGAATGCACACAGTGATATCGCGTTGTGTTGTATTGTAGTGCGGAATGGATAATGTCTTGCATCTTTTGTATATATTGTGTAATGTGAATTGTACTGTGATATGTTTATGCATTGTGTGTAGTAATGTAAGATAAGTAATGTTAGTGATATATAGTATAGTATGTATAAGGTAAGCTCTAGTGAATAAGATGGGTAGTGTAAGATTGGATAAAGTTAATGTTTGGGACTAGCCCATAGTGTGAAGGGCTTTGTGTTAGTGACTGATTCCTGTAGTTAGGGAGATGGAGTTTAGAGTGGGCAATGCTACTGTAAGAGCAGACCTAAGGAAAGGGATAGCGAGATCGTGAGGAGAAGTGATGACTAGTCATGGTGGCCTTCCAGTAACTGGTCCGTGGATAGGACACCAATTCACAAAATCTCACAGCTTGCAATGTCGAATGTAACTGGCCTAAATAGGGCTGAGTTTCAAGGGATTACTGGGGGTCAGGAGCAGTAGATCCAGGATGGCAATAGTGAAGAAATAGGATGCGGAACCAAGGAGTGGGTAGAGAGACTTGAGGATCAGGACTGTAGCATTAAGGCTGGGTTGTGCCGAAGTAAGGCAAAACAGTGTGCTTCACTAGTCCTGGAGTAGACTGCAGAGGAAGGATACTGTGTGGAGAAGAATGCTGTATGCTTTAGAGGAAACAGACATAAAGGTACCGTTACACTAAACGACTTACCAACGATCATGACCAGCGATACGACCTGGCCGTGATCGTTGGTAAGTCGTTGTGTGGTCGCTGGGGAGCTGTCACACAGACAGCTCTCTCCAGCGACCAACGATCAGGGGAACGACTTCGGCATCGTTGAAACTGTCTTCAACTATGCCGAAGTCCCCCTGCAGCACCCGGGTAACCAGGGTAAACATCGGGTTACTAAGTGCAGGGCCGCGCTTAGTAACCCGATATTTACCCTGGTTACCATTGTAAAAGTAAAAAAAAAAACAGTACATACTCACATTCTGATGTCTGTCATGTCCCCCGGCGTCCACAGGGTTAAAACTGCTTTCGGCAGGAGCGCTGGTAATATGCACGCGCTGCTGCCGAGAGCTTCCCTGCACTGAATGTCTCAGCGCCGGCAGTAACAGTGGTGGCGTCGCCGCTGTGCTCTGCTTTACGATCGGCGCTGACACAGTCAGTGCAGGGAAGCTCTCGACAGCAGCGCATGCATATTAGCAGCGCTCCTGCCGAAAGCAGTTTTAACCCTGTGGACGCCGGGGGACGTGACAGACATCAGAATGTGAGTATGTACTGGTTTTTTTCTAACTTTTACAATGGTAACCAGGGTAAATATCGGGTTACTAAGCGCGGCCCTGCGCTTAGTAACCCGATATTTACCCTGGTTACAAGTGAACACATCGCTGGATCGGCGTCACACACGCCGATCCAGCGATGACAGCGGGTGATCAGCGACCAAAAAAAGGTCCTGATCATTCCCATCGACCAACGATCTCCCAGCAGGGGCCTGATCGTTGGTCGCTGTCACACATAATGAGATCGTTAGCGGGATCGTTGCTACGTCACCAAAAGCGTGACATTGCAACGATATCGTTAACGATATCGTTATGTGTGACTCAGCCTTAAGACTTTGTACCCACTATCTCTTGTACATACATAATCTTTGTCAAGTTATCGTTCAGTAAAGACTCTGTTTGAACAACAGTCTCTGTTTTTTTAACTGTGCAACCTATGGTCCTGGCCAACCTGCACCACCAGCTACATGCAGCCTGCACGGGCGTGATGACCTCACAGCACATGTCCACATACCCAGCCAAGACCCACACTTTCATGTAGCAAGCCAGGGCATAAAAGGAGACAAGTGCCTCGCCCGCGGATGCTATGGCATACACACAAATTTCAGTACAAAGTTCACTAGCGCCTGTGGATTGACTGAGAAGTTCTTCGACATTGAAAGAGATGCAGACAAAAGGAAACTAAGGTATCCAGCCGTGATCGAGGTTTATACTTTAATACAAAAATTTTTATGTACCTGGAACCTATTAAGGTGTACGAACAAATTTGTGAAGCTGGATACCTTCATTTGCTTACTCTATAGCATTCCCTTTATTGGGACTCAAATATTTTTGTTCAATGTTTCCCAATAAATAAACCCAAGAACAATAGGCAGATTTAATCACAACCTTAAAACTACATTCTAACATAGTATTTTGGGTACTGCAAGTACCTGCCTGACAAAGTAGTTTTATTTCATGCCAGGCAATGCTTCAAACATGTGTTCCCTATATTATAACTAGGTTATTCAAAATTTATTTTGAAATGCTCGACTTTCTGCCAACTCTTCCCGTAATCCATCCTGAAATAATCCTGTGCCCTTAACCCTTTCTCTCACTATATCTTTTATCTATTTTATTTTTATTATAAGTATTACAATATAAGATAAGTAGATCTCAAAGATAAGGACATTCACATTGCAATACAGTGCTTCATGTCTGGGCTGGAGAGCTTGTGCTTATACCCAGCAGCCTATACAGGCAGGCAGAGCTGCAGTCAAAGAATCTGAGCCCGCGTTAATATAAAAGCTAAAATTCAGACTACACAACACCAACTCCACACTACTAGAGATCGGCAGAGCAGCATAACTCGAGTTAGTGAATTGTATGTCATTCTAAGAATCACTACTGGACTTTTACCCATAGAGATAGATGTTGATGCTGGCCTTTTTATAGACCAGATTGTTTTTGTTCATGAAGAAATGCAGCAAGAAATAACATTGAGATGTTTAATGGGGTGGGTAGGACTTTATGGCTGGAAGAATTTTCAATTTGTAAAAATGTTATTCTGGTCAATCTTTTTCTATTATTGAGACCAAAAGCTCTTTTTTTTAGGTTCCAAATATCATAATAACTCCATATTTGTTGCACATACAAATAACAGCAAATCGATTCATGCAGGATCAACTTCAAGTTGAATTTCCTCAAATTCTCAGATTCCTGTGTCATGCTGGAGTCTCACACGCCTTCTCAGCGCCGCCCTACTCACTGCGTTCACAGCTCTGCTTCCCCAGTATCAGACAATCTCCCTGAGTTACCTTTGTGCTCACTGCCTGCTTTGCTCCTAGAGATTCTGTACCTGGATATAGGGAGGTGCAGCTAGATCCTGCAGAAATTTAAGTCTACTGTGTCCTGCAGGATTGTCCTTCCCCAGTCTATCCATAGGGAGCAGGAGGTTTATTAGGCAGCTCCTCCCACCACTCCTTGCCTGATAGTTGGTTTCTAGTTGCTTGTCTCTGGATCATGTGGTTGCATGTTTGTTCAATCTCTCCCGTTATCGATCTGGACTGTATACAGGTCCTGTCTGACCTCTCCGCTCCTGACCTTGGTTTTATACTGTGATTCTGTGGGGCCTGCCTTGCCCCCAGATTATCTAAACACATTTTTGCCTTTGCCCTCCTGTACCTCGTGCTTATGTATCTGATGCAGACCCGGGGACTGCCGTGAAGTAGTACCTGGTGACTATCTGCTGCCAAGCCTATCATTACCATCAGAGGCTTTACTGAATACCAGGTAGTCACTTAGTTATGGCCCTCCAGGGTAAGCCTGGCTACAGGGCAGTAGGTCCACACCCATCAGCGTTACACCCTGTGAATTCAAATACTGTGATTCTATTTGCAAGGATTGTAATAAAAAAAATGTCCTGCACCATGTCACACATTGCTGAGGACTCAGAGAATGGGATAAAAATGTCTAGCATGGCTTCCCCATAATACCCTGCAAATATCACATAATATTTAATGCTGCCAATCTGGGAGGCACTCAAAACCACTATATACGGAGGGCCCGCCAAACAACACCATTTTAGGATTTTACAACATAGAGATAGGAGGTCGGAGCGCACAGATCATTCCCATAAGGATAGAAAAATGCCTGATGTAATTGTGGTGGCCCACTGCAGCAGTGAAGAACATTGAAAATGGGAATGATAGTCTCAATCTGTAAATACTAATCCAAAGATACAAGTAATATAGAAAGAGGTGCTGGACCTGCATAGTCAGTGTGACCAGGGCCGTATTTGCCACTAGGCACTTGAGGGCATGTGCCTAGGGCGGGGCGATGTGGGGGGGTGGCACCTGAGCAGGTATGTGTTTTTTTGTTTGTTTTTTTAATAGAGTCCGGTCCGGCCGGGGTCACCCCCACCCCCCCTCCCTTCCCCTCCGCCCGCCCGCCGCTGCCTCCTTTCCCCCTTGAAGACATCATGATACAATCATACTCACCTCACCTGCTCCAGCGATGCCTGTCTGCTCTCAGTGACTGCACGCCCTCGCCTCATCCTGTGTGAGCGGTCACATGGTACCGCTGATTAAGGTTCATGAATATGCATGCATATTCATGAACTTAATGAGCGGTACCACCTGACCGCGGCGCTCACACAGGACGAGGGTGCTGTGCCGCCGCTGGGAGTCAGGACAGAGGTGGAGCCGGCCGGGATTCCGTTCTTCTGCGCGGTGTGAGGTGAGTATGATGATGACAGCCGTCAACCAGGGAGGACGGGGGAGCCGGGGAGGATGAAGCAGGACCATGGATGGGGGGCGGCGGGGCAGCCGATGACCCACGCATTGGGGGGGCGGGGGGGATGGGAGATGACGAGTCTGAGCCACCCGCACCCATGCATACAGAGGGAGGGGGGATGAGCCACGCATACAGCCAGGGAGGGGGAGATGAGCCACGCATAGGGGGGGATGGGAGATGAGCCAGCCACCCAAGCATACAGGGAGGGAGGGGGGGATGAGCCACGCATACAGCCAGGGAGGGGGAGATGAGCCACGCATAGGGGGGGATGGGAGATGATTCAGCCACCCATGCATACAGCCAGGGAGGGGGAGATGAGCCATGCATACAGCCTACAGGGGGGATGGATGGATGGGAGATGACGAGCCTTAGCCACCCATGCATACAGGGAGGGGGAGATGAGCCACGCATACAGGGGGATGGGAGATGAGCCTGATCCACCCATGCATACAGGGAGGGGGAGATGAGACACGCATACAGGGGGGGATGGGAGATGAGCCAGAGCCACCCATGCATACAGGGAGGGAGGGGGAGATGAGCCACGCATACAGGGGGGGATGGGAGATGAGCCTGAGCCACCCATGCATACAGGGAGGGAGAGATGAGCCACGCATACAGGATGGGAGGGGGGTGGGCCATTATACAGTATGCATGTAGCATCATATGTGGCCCTTATAAAGTATGGAGCATCATGTGGGGCCATTATACAGTACTGAACATCATGTGGGGTCATTATACAGTATGGAGCATCATGTGTGGTCATTATACAGTATGGAGAACTGTGTGGCCATTATACAGTATGGCGCATCATGTGTGGCCATTATACAGTATGGAGCATCATGTGTGGTCATTATACAGTATGGAGCATCATGTGTGGCCATTATACAGTATTGAGCATCATGTACGGTCATTATACAGTATGGAGCACTGTGTGGTCATTATAAAGTATGGAGCATCATGTGTGGCCATTATAAAGTATGGAGCATCGTGTGTGGCCATTATACAGTATTGAGCATCATGTGTGGCAATTATACAGTATTGAGCATCATGTGGGGTCATTATACAGTATGGAGCATCATGTGCAGTCATTATACAGTATGGAGCATCATGTGTGGCCATTATACAGTATTGAGCATCATGTACGGTCATTATACAGTATGGAGCACTGTGTGGTCATTATACAGTATGGAGCATCGTGTGTGGCCATTATACAGTATTGAGCATCATGTGGGGCCATTATACAGTATTGAACATCATGAGGGGTCATTATACAGTATGGAGCATTGTGTGGCCATATTTTTTTTTTGTTATAATTATTGTATATGAAACAGTGTGATCAGCAGTGCTAAATGGGTGTGGTTGGGACTTGGATATAGGTGTGACTAGTTGTGAAATGGGTGTGGTCAGAGGTGTGGCCTAAAATTTGCCGCGGCGCACTACGTGCGCTGCAACCTTTATGCCTCTTTCCTTTCAAGAGTTGGGAGGTATGGTACCGCATTTGCCAGATCACAGCAAGTGCCGCAAATCCCATAGGGAATGAATGAAGCCAAACGCAGTGTTACCGTAAGTGATCCGTTATGCGGCAGATGCGAAAAAACTGCCCGATCTGCTGCAAAAGGCTATTTTCACAACAGCGATTCTTGCCAAAGTCACTGCCGATAGTGTCATACTCACCAATGGGGGAGGCAGCGCTAAAAGTGCCTAGGGCAGCAGAAACTCTAAATACGGCCCTGAGTGTGACTGTAAATTAACCCCTTCAAGTCGCGGCCCTTTTTCGTTTTTGTGTTTTCGTTTTTTGCTCCCCTTCTTCCCAGAGCCATAACTTTTTTATTTTTTCATCAATATGGCCATGTAAGGGCTTATTTTTTGCGGGACGAGTTGTACTTTTGAACGACATCATTGGTTTTACCATGTCATGTACTAGAAAACGGGAAAAAAATTCCAACTGCGGTGAAATTGCAAAAAAAGTGCAATCCCACACTTGTTTTTTGTTTGGCTTTTTTGCTAGGTTCACTAAATGCTAAAACTAACATGCCATTATGATTCTCTAGGTCATTACGAGTTGATAGACACCTAACATGTCTAGGTTATTTTTTATCCAAGTGGTGAAAAAAAATTCCAAACATTGCTTAAAAAAAAAAAAAAAATAAAAAAAAAGTGCCATTTTCCGATACCCGTAGCGTCTCCAATTTTCGTGATCTGGGGTCGGGTGAGGGCTTATTTTTTGCGTGCCGAGCTGGCATTTTTAATGATACCATTTTGGCACAGATACGTTCTTTTGATCGCCCGTTATTGCATTTTAACGCAATGTCGCGGCGACAAAAAAAACGTAATTCCGGCGTTTCGGATTTTTTTCTCGCTACACTGTTTAGCGATCAGGTTAATGCTTTTTTTTATTTGATAGATCGGGCGATTCTGAACGCGGCGATACCAAATATGTGTAGGTTTTTTTTTTTTTTTATTGTTTTATTTAGGATGGGGCGAAAGGGGGGTGATTTAAACTTTTATATTTTTAATATTTTTTTCACATTTTTAAAAACTTTTTTTTTTCACTTTTGCCATGCTTCAATAGCCTCCAAGGGAGGCTAGAAGCAGGCACAGCCCGATCGGCTCTGCTACATAACAGCGATCATCAGATCGCTGTTATGTAGCTGAAATGCAGGTGTGCTGTGAGCGCCGACCACAGGGGGGCGCTCACAGCAGGCCGGCATCAGTAACCATAGAGGTCTCAAGGACCTCTATGGTTACCTTCTTGATGCATCGCCGACCCCGATCATGTGACGGGGGTCGGTGATGACGTCATTTCCGGCCGCCCGGCCGGATGCGGTAGTTAAATGCCGCTGTCTGCATTTGACAGCGGCATTTAACAGGTTAATAGCGGCGGGTGAATAGCGATTTCACCCGCCGCTATTGCGCGCACATGTCAGCTGTACAAAACAGCTGACATGTCGCGACTTTGATGTGCGCTCACCGCCGGAGCGCACATCAAAGCAGGGGACCCGACATGCGCAGTACATGTACGGCGCATGTCGCGAAAGGGTTAATTTATCTGAAATAACTGCACCTTGATAACAACATTTTTTCATTATTCGCCCAATGCAAACAAGGAGGGCAGTTTATTCTCACCTGTCCTTACTTTACTACCAAAGATAAATCCTGAAAGCAAAGCTTGTGTGTCACAAAAAGTGTGTGTTTCCTGGAATATGAGATGGACAAGACATATTTTTTTTTTTAAAGGTAAAAGAAATTTCTCTATAATACAGAAGCATAAGCACTGTAAATTATCCACTACCCAGTGCCCATTTAGTGTCTTTTTCCTCCTGCGACAATGACATCCCTTCATAGGGACAAGTGACTGCTGCCGCCAATCTAGTTGAGACCAAAAACAAAGAAAAAAAATTATGCATTCTGAATAGAAAAGGCACCAAAGATAAAAAGTATCACAAGAACATGATTTTGTGGTGTTTGGTATATTTCTCTATTGACTTACACAAATGGTGGAAGGCCATATAGCTGCTATTAGACCTATGAGCTAAGGGGCGGCTTCCACCTACTTCGATCTAAGTGGTTTGAAGGGTTGACCGATTGTCATTCCGATAGGGCCCCCAAAATTTTTCAATTACCTGTATTTCTACGTTTAACCATTATAATACTCATCATCTGGCAACAGCCATTTTTTGCGGATTTTTTTTGTTAAAAAAAAGCTTGCTGCGTAAAACAGCCAAAATGGGAACAAATGAAAACAACTTAAATTTCATATACACTGTATATAGTTATATAGGACATGCACAACATGTTTTTATTAAAAAAAACAAAAAAACAATAACTTTCCTTACATATCTGCTACAGCCGATTCTTCCAAGATAAATGATTCTTGTGTTACAAACAGCCAAGAAAACTTGGGAAATGGTCAATAAAAAAAAAAGGATAAAGGTGAAAGAAAATAACATTATTTAGACTGTGGGAATAGGCACCACCCCCGCTGAAAAGTTTCCTCATTATTCTTCCTATGTGCTAAAAAAAAAGGATAAGAACTTTAACGCTGGACTCTTTCCAGGCTTGGGCAAAGGTTCAGGTGAATTTTTTTTTTGATCCAGGCTAAACAGAAAAACATAGCCAAAAGCATGTAAGAACTATTGAGAAATATCCCCTCCTGAATCCAACTTGGCACTTGTAAAAGTTGACCCATAACAGCTCGGCGCTGACAAGAAGGCAACATTTACTTTTAAAAATAGCCATCTGTGCTGCGAAGAAGCGTAATTGTGTGAGTAGCGTTCGCCCCCTGACAAACCTTTACAATGGATATAGGCTGGAGGATCTTTGCTGCTTTCTTCCTACAATTCATTTCGCATCGGCTGCAGTAGAACCTTTCCTGTAAGTCCCAGAGCTCAGATGTTAAATTATTTATTTAGCTCACTTTTATTTTCATATTACTTTTTTTTTTTTTTTGCAATGTGTTAATTCGTTCGCCGCTTTATTTTTTTAATTTTTTTTTTTTATTATAATTCTTTATTATGCTACACCTTATTGTGCCTGACAAAAGAAAAGGGTTATTTTAATTTTAGGTGGTGTTTAACAGCATGTAGTATGCAGAACACAAACTAATAAAATAAACTAGAAAAAAATAAAAAAATTAAAAACAAAGCCTGTGTTGGTAAAGCGCTTGCAGAGCACAGCGGTAGCAATAAGATCTCAGGCGAAGGAGTTTGATTTGTTCCATTTAATATAAACCCCAAGGCCCCCGGTTAGCAAGAAAGCAAGAGGAAAAAAAAAAAAAATTTGGAAGGCACCTTGGTAAATTTGTCCGATAATTTCTAAGAACCTGTTTTGCTGGAATTAACTTTCGGAATAGATACATGATAGGATTTTTTACTATTTTTTACCGTCCACATCCAAATTCTAGTAAAACTAAAATATATGTGTATATATACTCTGTATATCTATATGCAGTCATGGCCGAAAGTGTTGGCACCCTTGAAATTGTTCCAGAAAATGATATATGCAAATTGCTTCTTCAGAGAGAAAGAGGACTTGAACTCTATAGCGTTAACCGTTGGAAGTAGCGATCCACAAGTCACAATCAACCCTTCAATGAGTGACTTACGATAAAAGCCAAATCAGAATCTCAATTTGCAGACACGGTGTTTCGGGCTGTTGGCCCTCGTCAGTGCAAAGTATGAGAACTGATTTGGTTAAGTGAGAGGCTCTGGACTGTGGTCTAAGGAGTAAGATTTCTCCTTGTGGAGAGTGACATACCAGCTCTGGCTTGTCAAGGTAAGGCTACTTTCACACTAGTCCGTTGGTACGGGCCGTCTCAAACCGTCGGCCCGACGTACCGACGAACAGTGTGCTAATTAATCACAACGTGGGCAGCGGATGCAGTCTTATGACGCATCCACTGCCCAGTGTGATGAGCAGGGAGGAGGGGGCGGAGTTTCGGTCGTTCATGCGCGGTCCAAAATGGCAGACTCGACGCACAAAAAAAGTTACATGGAACATTTTTTTGTGCCGACGGTCCTCCAAAACACGACGCATCCGTCGTGTAAGTCTATGGAGAAAAAACGTATCCTGCGGACAACTTTGCAGGATGTGTTTTTTTCTACATAACGACGCATTGCGACATCCGTCACACAATGCAAGTGTGAAAGTAGCCTAAAGAGGCTTATTCGCCTTGCAATGCTCCTCTGGGAAAATGAAATATTTATCCCAGAAAATTATTACAATTACACATGTTTATTTCCTTTGTGTATACTGGAACAACACAAAAAAAGAACAAAAGGCAAATTGGCCATAATTTCACACAAAACCCTAAAATGGGCAAGGCAACATTTTTGACACTCAACTTAATATTTGGTGGAATAAATAACTGCAATCAATCGCTTCCTATAACCACCAACAAGCTTCTTACACCTCTTAAATGGAATTTTGGACGACTCTTCTTTTGCAAACTGCTCTAGGTTTCTCATTTAATGGCGCCTTCTCCCGACATCAATTTTGTGAAGGGGATTCAGCGCTCAGTGGCGGTGTTAAGAAGATGCACTGAGGACTAGATGGGCGATTATGAGGAGCAGAGGGGCCATAGAAGTGAGCAGTAATGAGTATAAATATATATTTTTTTCCATTTTGTTTATAGTGTTCAGGGATCTAGAGAAGCCCCAGATCATGGGCAGCATGGTGGCTCACTGGTTAGCACTGTTGCTTCGCAGTGTTGGGGTTCTGCGTTCAAATCCTCCATAAGGACAACATCTGCAAAGTGTTTTTATGTTCTCACTGTACTTGTGTGGGTCTCTTCTGGGTTCACTCTTTTCCTCCCACACTCCAAGAACATACTCAGAGAATTTAGATTCTGAGCCCCAATGTCGATAACAATGTTTACATATGTAAAGTAATGAGGGAATATGTCGAATTCCTACAGTATTTTATCAGATCCACCTCAATCTACCGGGAACCTCTGAATGACATAAGGCTTCAACCACAGTCGGACTCACTTCCTGAAAACAGCTCTTCATATGAACTCAGTAGTTGGATGAAATAGTAAAAAGGTGGTGCACAGTAGCACCTCAGCAGTGCGCACTCCTAATTTTGTCAGAAGCATTTGCAAGTTTTTACATAAAAAACATGTACGATAATCAATCTTTTTTCAGGTGCTGTAGGTAAAACAAAAACTTTCTTGCTAGTTACCCCACAGAAAATAGTTGATTGCTGAGAGCCCAACCACAAACAGCCTTTTGATAGGGGACCCTTCAAATAAAAAGTGATTTTCAAAAGTAGACAGTCTGTTTAAGTTTTATATGCCTGAACTTTAGATCTATAATACACATAGCTATTGTCTTTCATTTGGCAGAGAATACAGGGTCACAGTGGTCACAGTGGTCACATGAGTGACTGGACCTCAGACAGAAGGGTTATGACCTTACCTTTTTGTTGGTCACAGCAGAGATTTAGGGAGTAAATAATTGCAAAGTCATAAAATCTCTGGCTTCAACAAATGAAACGGTTTCTTCATTCTTCAGAAGTGGTGATGGTTACGTTGAAGAGTATTATAATCAAAGTGGTAGCCTCCTGGGCTGTGGGACAAAAGATGTCAAGTTCTAGCCGACACCTCTGAAGCTGGGATTTCATATCTCACTTGTCATGGCAATCTCCCTCTGCAGTCTAAGAGCTACTGAAGTACCAGAACCACATAAGTCAGTACAGTTTGACGTTTGGCACATCTTACTATGATCTGTACTGTTGCATAATAAAATCATGACATCATAAACAGGGATGAGCGAATGAGCTCTGTTATACTCGGCTATCACTCAAGAATCTGGGTGCTCAGATGTGCTCGGCACTCAGCGAGTATTAGCCGGGGCTCGATTTCAAACTCAAATCCCTGACCTGCATGTTTGGTGCCTGTTACACAGCCTATAAGCATGCAGGGATTGCCGGTGAGTCACTGTAATACCGTAGCCATCTTGGTAGTAGAATTACTGTGATTGGCTGGCATCGTGATATCATCAGAGGTTATAAAAGGACAGGTGTCGCCAGGCTCGACACACTGACACCATTGCACACCGCTGTGACAGTTGACATTGGAGGGAGAGAGAGAGATTGTGCAGATGTGTGTGTGGACAGTTACTCTAATCAGAGTCCTTTAGTGTTGCTACTGGTGCTGAAGTTGAACCATCATACTAACAGCCCTTGTAAGGGCTAATTTTGTGCTTTCCTGTTTGTAAGATACAATCTGCATTTAGCTTAGGGAGGGAGAGGAAGTTGCAGAAACAGGGAGAGTGGCTGAATACAGTTTCTAGGCAGGGATTAGGGCTTTGCAGTCCGTTGCTAAATATATAGCTGTAGTAATTAGTAATTGTCCACATTTTTATTTTTGGGTGAAAAAAATGACTATATTGTCATCCATAGACTATTAAGTGCTTTATGGAACATTTCTGTGTTATATCACACACCAAAAAAGCCTTGAAACATTTTTCTGTATTCAATTACTCATCCATATACTATTACATGGTCTGTGGTACATTTCAGAGTAATATAACAGTCCAAAAAGCGTTGAAATTTTTTTCTAGATTCAATTACTCATCCATAGAGTATTACGTGCTCTGTGGGCAACAAAGATGGCAGAATCATGCAAGATTTCCAAGGGAGTGATTGGAATAATATCTGAGCCAGAGGAATCTGGCGTGACAGTGGAGGTGGCAGGAGCCTATGGTCCAGAACCGGCCACTTTCCCGGAACCACCAAGGCCCGGAACCTGGCTGATTCCTTCACTGCTGGGGTTCTTGTGTGCTGCAGATGGGAGAGCCAGGATCCAGGAACTGGTGAGTGGACAGAGGGGCCTAGGCAGATCAGAAGAGACAAGGAGGTGAGCCAGGACCAGGGCTGGAAAAATGGTATTGGGTCCTCTAGCCGCAAGGTACTGTCAGCTGGCGTGCCGTGGAAAGGTCGTTACGCAAGACCTGAAGTGAAGATGGTCATCCATCGAAGAGTTGTGACCAGTTATCACATCTCAATCAACATGTGAACAGTAGAGACGGAACACTTGTTTTGAAGGCTGCAAGAGCTTACCGCTGGAAACCGGGTCACATTCCTCAAAATGGAGAGGCAGCATTGCTGGTATGCAGTGGGTGTGATCTGAGAAGGAAAGGAGCAGGATGAACCCTTCTTGAGGAATAAATGGGTGTGGGAAAGGCTCCTCGAGAGGGTGCTACTACCTTCCCCAAGGGTTCTCACCTCCTATGCAGGAGCAGGTAACACAGGGGACTGTTGCCCATTTTTACATATTGGGGGCTCCAGCACTACCTGAAGCTAGATCACTTACAGCCCAGACATCTGGGAATCAGGTTCCAGGAAGAAGGTGAAGGCAGTCCCCTCAGCTTCCCAAGGAAAGAGAAGAAGAAGCAAACACCTGAAAATAGTTATTGTATTACCCTCCTTATAATTTTTTTCCAGGCTTTGCACTTTATGCAAAACATTTATAAGTGTAGGACTACATCAACTACATTTTCAAAATATTTACGTTAAAAAAAATTTCTGGATTCAATTAGTCATCCATACAGTTTATTGCGGTTATTGTTACAATACAATGGGTTAAACTTTTCAAAAAAATGCTTGGCCTTGCACAGTTCACAAAATATTTTTGTTACATAAATTGACTATTGTCATATATACTGTAGAACATAGTTTGTGTGAAATTTCATTGGGCCAAATCCCACATGAGCTAATGACGTTGAGGATTGCTGTCCCTACTTCTATGAGGGTTTCCTCCACATCCTACATGAGTTCCTGCACCCCTTCCTACCCCTCCACATCTTCCATCTCCGAAGTGCAATCTCAGAGTAAGTCGTCCACATCCGGTGGAAGCTCTGCAGCACAGCCTCAGCGAAGCAGCAACAGGCTCTGCTGAAGCTAATTTGTCTAGGAGAAAAACCGCACACTGTGGCAGAGTTATTGAAAGAAATAACAGACTAGACAGATCTATGACCCTCGCCGCTGAACCTACAACCAGGCATAGTCGTGTGTGATAATGGGCATGACCTGGTGGCAGCTGTGGAGCTTGGTTTCTCACACATTAGACACATTTGGCCCACGTGCTCAACTTGTTAGTTCAGCGATTTCTGAAAAACTACCCAGACATTTCCAATTTTTTTTTTATTCATTTTTGGCTTACTTAAATTATAATTTTTAAAAACATTTTTTGAAAATTTGGCTTATATACAAGTCATATATACAGGAAGAAATTTTTTAATGTTTTTTTTTCCCGTTAACTTCCAATTTCATGTTGATTTTAAATGTTTAATTGTCAGCCTTTAAACTGGAATAAAAGAGTGACACCATTGTCCTCAGCAGCTCTGTCAGACATGTTTCCAGAGGTCTTCCCATGCTGTTTTCCTTCTATTCAACACTTTTTCCATCCATTTCAACATTTTCACTGCCCCTAGACCTCCTTGTAGGTTCTGCTTGAAAAATGCTAGAATTTCACATTAGCTCCCATTATACACATTAGGCCTCTTTCACACTTCTGTTTGCTACAATCAGTCACAATCCGTAAAAATGTTGAAAAGATGGATCCTGTGCAGATTGTAAAAAACGGATGCACTGGGTCCGTTTTTTTTTATGGATTCGTTGAGTCTATGTGCACACGTTGTGTATGCGTCTTCGCCACGTTTTTCCGCTGCGAAAACGCATACACAACACGACCCATGTAAAAAATAATAAGAAAAAAAATTGAAAATCGTGATATTCTTACCTTCCGTCGTCCCCCGCAGCCTTCCTGTGACCCCAGCAGCCTTCCCAATGCTCGCAATGCTGCCGGCAGCTCCCTTTCCCAGTAATGCCTTGCGAGACAATGACCTGTGATGACATAGCGGTCAATAGTAAAAAGAGAGAGCGAGAGAGAATTTCCCTGACTGGAAATTCTTCCACGCATGCTCAATCTCAAAAGACAGCATCCGTCGCTGGATTCCTGCTTTTTACAGTCAGGGACAGATCCTGCGTCCATAGGCTTTCATTATAGCCAATGATGGACAGCGCACGACCCGTCATTGAGCGATTTTCCGACGTACACACAAAAAATGTTCCTCTGTGCATTGTCCCAATGGACAGCAATTTTACGATGGATCCAGCGCACGAAGGATGAAACGGAAGCCCATCCGTCACAATCCATCGCTAATACAAGTCTATGAGAAAAAAACGGATCCAGCAGAAACATTGGCTGGATCGTTTTTTTTTTTAACAAAACGACGCATTGTGACGGAAAAAGAAAGACGGAAGTGTGAAAGAGGCCTAACTCGAAATGAGCCTCCAAGTATTAGGAATTGCTAGGTTCAAGTAATGAGCATCTGAGGATTTTAGTGCTCGTTCATCTCTAATCATTAACAATATTATTGTTCACCAACAGGACCCCAACTACCACCTCAATCTCAGTCAAACATGAATGTGTTTTCAGTGCTTAGCAAGTTGATTCCAAACACCTCTTGTGGCGGCTTCTCATATGAGATCAAAAGGATCTCATGCCCGATCAGTTTTTTCTATAATATTTGTCATTGGGGTACCCGTCAAGAAGAAACAAAGTGAGAGAGGGGAAAAAAAGGTGCTGATGCTTTCAAGTAAGAGTTTTATCTCACCTCAGTCTTTGATTCATAGCTACACTGCTCAGTAGGGTTGAGCGAAACGGGTCGATCATTTTCAAAAGTCGCCGACTTTTGGCTAAGTCGGCGTCTCATGAAACCCGATCCGACCCCTGTGCTTGTCGGCCATGCGGTACGCGACTTTCGCGCCAAAGTCGCGTTTCAATGACGCGAAAAGCGCCATTTCTCAGCCAATGAAGGTGAACGCAGAGTGTGGGCAGCGTGATGACATAGATCCTGGTCCCCACCATCTTAGAGAAGGGCATTGCAGTGATTGGCTTGCTGTCTGCGGCGTCACAGGGGCTATAAAGGGGCGTTCCCGCCGACCGCCATCTTACTGCTGCTGATCTGAGCTTAGGGACAGGTTGCTGCCGCTTCGTCAGAAGCAGGGAGAGCGTTAGGCAGGGTCCACTAACCACCAAACCGCTTGTGCTGCAGCGATTTCCACTGTCCAACACCACCTTCGGTGTGCAGGGACTGTGGAAGCTATTTTTTTTTTTTTTTCCCCTCAGCGCTGTAGCTCATTGGGCTGCCCTAGAAGGCTCCGTGATAGCTGTATTGCTGTGTGTACGCCACTGTGGAAACCAACTGCTTTTTTCAAAGCACATATCCTCTTGTTCCTTCCTTTCTGCACAGCTATCTTTTTTGTTTGTCCACACTTTTTATTTAATTTGTGCATCAGTCCACTCCTATTGCTGCCTGCCATACCTGGCTTACATTACTGCAGGGAGATAGTAATTGTAGGACAGTTTTTTTTTTTTGTTTTTTTTTGTGGGAGATTAAGATTGGCATTTCTGCTACAGTGCCATCCCTGTGTGTGCCATCTCTCACTGAGTGGGCCATAGAAAGCCTATTTATTTTTTCCGTGATTTGTGTTCTAAAATCTACCTCAACACAAAAACACTACATCAATCAGTGGGAGAAAAATATTGGCCTCAGTCAGGGCTTGTGTGCCACTGCTGTGTGTGCTATCTCTCATTCAGTGGGCTATAGCAAGCCTATTTTTTTTTTTTTTTTTTTAATATTATTTGGTTTCTAAAGTCTCCCTGAAAAAAAAAACAAAACCTAAAAAAACAGTGGGAGAGTAATATTGCCCTTTCAGCTTGTGTGCCAGTCTTGACTCCTGGGTGTGCCACCTCTCTCCCTCTCATTCAGTGGGCCATAGAAAGCCTATTTATTTATTTTTTTAAATATTATTGGGTTTCTAAAGTCTCCCTTAAAAAACAAAAAATACATAAAAAAACAGTGGGAGAGTAATATTGCCCTTTCAGCTTGTGTGCCAGTCTTGACTCCTGGGTGTGCCACCTCTCTCCCTTTCATTCAGTGGGCCATAGAAAGCCTATTTATTTTTTCCGTGATTTGTGTTCTAAAATCTACCTCAACACAAAAACACTACATCAATCAGTGGGAGAAAAATATTGGCCTCAGTCAGGGCTTGTGTGCCACTGCTGTGTGTGCTATCTCTCATTCAGTGGGCTATAGAAAGCCTATTTATTTTTTTTATTTTTTTAATATTATTTGGTTTCTAAAGTCTCCCTGAAAAAAAAAAAAATACCTAAAAAAACAGTGGGAGAGTAATATTGCCCTTTCAGCTTGTGTGCCAGTCTTGACTCCTGGGTGTGCCACCTCTCTCTCTCATTCAGTGGGCCATAGAAAGGCTATTTTTTTTTTTGGTTTTTTTAATATTATTTGGTTTCTAAAGTCTCCCTGAAAAAAAAAAAAAAAACATAAAAAAACAGTGGGAGAGTAATAATGCCCTTTCAGCTTGTGTGCCAGTCTTGACTCCTGGGTGTGCCACCTCTCTCCCTCTCATTCAGTGGGCCATAGAAAGCCTATTTATTTATTTTTTTAAATATTATTGGGTTTCTAAAGTCTCCCTTAAAAAACAAAAAATACATAAAAAAACAGTGGGAGAGTAATATTGCCCTTTCAGCTTGTGTGCCAGTCTTGACTCCTGGGTGTGCCACCTCTCTCCCTCTCATTCAGTGGGCCATAGAAAGCCTATTTATTTTTTTTTTTTAAATATTATTGGGTTTCTAAAGTCTCCCTTAAAAAACAAAAAATACATAAAAAAACAGTGGGAGAGTAATATTGCCCTTTCAGCTTGTGTGCCAGTCTTGACTCCTGGGTGTGCCACCTCTCTCTCATTCAGTGGGCCATAGAAAGCATTTTTTTTTTTTCCTTGATTTGTGTTCTAAAATCTACCTCAACACAAAAACACTACATCAATCAGTGGGAGAAAAATATTGGCCTCAGTCAGGGCTTGTGTGCCACTGCTGTGTGTGCTATCTCTCATTCAGTGGGCTATAGAAAGCCTATTTATTTATTTTTTTTTTTTCTTATTATTTGGTTTCTAAAGTCTCCCTGAAAAAAAAATAAATAAATAAAAAAACAGTGGGAGAGTAATATTGCCCTTTCAGCTTGTGTGCCAGTCTTGACTCCTGGGTGTGCCACCTCTCTCCCTCTCATTCAGTGGGCCATAGAAAGCCTTTTTTTTTTTTTTTTTTTTAAATATTATTGGGTTTCTAAAGTCTCCCTTAAAAAAAAAAAAATACATAAAAAAACAGTGGGAGAGTAATATTGCCCTTTCAGCTTGTGTGCCAGTCTTGACTCCTGGGTGTGCCACCTCTCTCTCTCATTCAGTGGGCCATAGAAAGGCTATTTTTTTTTTTGGTTTTTTTAATATTATTTGGTTTCTAAAGTCTCCCTGAAAAAAAAAAAAAATAAATAAAAAAACAGTGGGAGAGTAATATTGCCCTTTCAGCTTGTGTGCCAGTCTTGACTCCTGGGTGTGCCACCTCTCTCCCTCTCATTCAGTGGGCCATAGAAAGCCTTTTTTTTTTTAAATATTATTGGGTTTCTAAAGTCTCCCTTAAAAAAAAAAAAATACATAAAAAAACAGTGGGAGAGTAATATTGCCCTTTCAGCTTGTGTGCCAGTCTTGACTCCTGGGTGTGCCACCTCTCTCTCTCATTCAGTGGGCCATAGAAAGGCTATTTTTTTTTTGGTTTTTTTAATATTATTTGGTTTCTAAAGTCTCCCTGAAAAAAAAAAAAAAACATAAAAAAACAGTGGGAGAGTAATATTGCCCTTTCAGCTTGTGTGCCAGTCTTGACTCCTGGGTGTGCCACCTCTCTCCCTCTCATTCAGTGGGCCATAGAAAGCCTATTTATTTTTTTTAAAAAATATTATTGGGTTTCTAAAGTCTCCCTTAAAAAAAAAAAATACATAAAAAAACAGTGGGAGAGTAATATTGCCCTTTCAGCTTGTGTGCCAGTCTTGACTCCTGGGTGTGCCACCTCTCTCATTCAGTGGGCCATAGAAAGCATTTTTTTTTTTTCCTTGATTTGTGTTCTAAAATCTACCTCAACACAAAAACACTACATCAATCAGTGGGAGAAAAATATTGGCCTCAGTCAGGGCTTGTGTGCCACTGCTGTGTGTGCTATCTCTCATTCAGTGGGCTATAGAAAGCCTATTTATTTATTTATTTTTTTTCTTATTATTTGGTTTCTAAAGTCTCCCTGAAAAAAAAAAAAAAAAAAAAAAAACAGTGGGAGAGTAATATTGCCCTTTCAGCTTGTGTGCCAGTCTTGACTCCTGGGTGTGCCACCTCTCTCTCATTCAGTGGGCCATAGAAAGCCTATTTATTTTTTTGATTTTTTTAATATTATTTGGTTTCTAAAGTCTCCCTGAAAAAAAAAAAACATAAAAAAACAGTGGGAGAGTAATATTGCCCTTTCAGCTTGTGTGCCAGTCTTGACTCCTGGGTGTGCCACCTCTCTCATTCAGTGGGCCATAGAAAGCCTATTTATTTATTTTTTTAAATATTATTGGGTTTCTAAAGTCTCCCTTAAAAAACAAAAAATACATAAAAAAACAGTGGGAGAGTAATATTGCCCTTTCAGCTTGTGTGCCAGTCTTGACTCCTGGGTGTGCCACCTCTCTCTCTCATTCAGTGGGCCATAGAAAGGCTATTTATTTTTTTGGTTTTTTTAATATTATTTGGTTTCTAAAGTCTCCCTGAAAAAAAAAAATAAATAAATTAGGTGGGAGATTAATATTGACATTAGTGCTTGAGTGACAGTCCTGCGTGTGTGTCATCTCTGTGATTTTGTGCCACAGAAAACAGAGTGTGTAACATTGTGCCTGATTTTCCTTGTGGTCTCACCAACCTGTTAAGGGATATTGAAATCATACTGAAGTTATAGCTCACCGTGTAAGTTGTTTGACAGCAACAAATAAAGTTACTTTGGTTAAGATTTTAAAACAATGAGGAAGTCTGGTGCAAGAGGTCGTCGTGGGCGTTCATTGTCAGCTGGTAATGATGGTAGTGGTAGTGGAGCATCAGGTGGTCGTGGGGATAAAAATATTCCACCTAAGTCTGGAGCTGTGGAGCCAGTTTCGTCGTCAGGCTACACAAGGCCTCGAACGCTCTCTTTTCTGGGAGTAGGAAAACCGCTTTTAAAGGCGGAGCAGCAACAGCAAGTTTTGGCTTACATTGCAGACTCAGCCTCTAGCTCTTTTGCCTCCTCTTCCGAAACTGGTAAATGTAAAAGCAGCGCGTCGCTTGTGGATGTTCACGGTCAGGGACAAGTCGCTTCCTTGTCCTCCTCAGCAAAAACTACAACAAGAGAGAAGGATGCAGCAGGCGACACAACGGGTCACTCCATGGAGCTCTTTACACATACCGTCCCTGGCTTAGAAAGTGAAACATTTAACAGGCCATGCCCATTACAAGTATATTCTGACATGGAGTGCACTGATGCACAGCCACAGCCAGAGTACTATGCTGCTCCTTTGACTCAGACCACCACATTGCCCTCTCAGGGTACAGATCCACAATCAGACCCTGATGAGACTATGTTGCCCCGCCACGAACGCTATACCACCGACCGACACAGTGACACAGACGAAGTTGCACACGAGCTCGAAGAGGAGGTAATAGATGACCCAGTTATTGACCCCGATTGGCAGCCATTGGGGGAACAGGGTGCAGGCGGCAGTAGTTCAGAAGCGGAGGTGGAGGAGGGGCCGCAGCAGGCATCAACATCGCAACAGGTTCCATCTGCCGGGCCCGTATCTGGCCCAAAACGCGTGTCAAAGCCAAAACCTGTTGGAGCACAGCGTTGCCATCCGGTTAAAGCTCAGTCTGCAATCCCTGAAAAGGGATCCGAGTCTAGGAAGAGTGCAGTCTGGCATTTTTTTAAACAACATCCAACTGATCAGCGCAAAGTCATCTGTCAAAAATGTTCAACTAGCTTAAGCAGAGGTCAGAATCTGAAAAGTCTAAATACTAGTTGCATGCATAGACACTTAACCACCATGCATTTTCAAGCCTGGACTAACTACCAAACGTCCCTCAAGGTTGTAGCACCCTCGGCCAATGAAGCTAGTCAGCAACGCAACATCCCTTCCGTCACTGTAAGGCCACCATTTTCCGCACCACCGGCAGTATCTGTGCAGGTTTCTTTGCCAGCCAAAAGCAGTCAGGGTCAGGGAATCACCAGTTTTGTAGGAGGAAATATTGCATCTAGGGCACCGGCGGAAACAATACCGTCTCCAACCGTCTCTCAGTCTGCCATGTACACCGGCACACCCGAAAGTTCCACGATCTCCAGCTCTCCAGTCCAGCTCACCCTACATGAGACTCTGGTTAGAAAAAGAAAGTACTTATCCTCGCATCCGCGTACACAGTGTTTTAACGCCCACATAGCTAGACTAATCTCGTTAGAGATGATGCCCTACCGGTTAGTTGAAAGCGAAGCTTTCAAAGCCCTGATGGAGTACGCTGAACCACGATACGAGCTACCCAGTCGACACTTTTTTTCCAGAAAAGCCATCCCAGCCCTGCACCAGCATGTTAAACAGCGCATCGTCCATGCACTCAGGCAATCTGTGAGTACAAAGGTGCACCTGACTACAGATGCATGGACCAGTAGGCATGGCCAGGGACGTTATGTGTCCATCATGGCACACTGGGTGAATGTGGTGGATGCAGGGTCCACAGGCGACATCAATTTAGGGACAGTTGTGCCTAGCCCACGGTCTAGGAAACAGTTGGCTGTAGGCGTTCGCACCCCCTCCTCCTCCTCCTCCTCGTCCTCCTGCAGAAGCTACAGCTCTTCCACAGAACGCAGTCTGCCAACCACTCCATCGGCAGATGACACTGTTGCACACCAGTTGTCCCATTATGGGCCAGCTACTGCCAAGCGTCAGCAGGCTGTATTGGCTATGAAGTGCTTGGGCGACAACAGACACACCGCGGAAGTTCTGTCCAAGTTCTTGCAACAAGAAACGCAGTCGTGGCTGGGCACAGTAGATCTTGAGGCAGGCAAGGTAGTGAGTGATAACGGAAGGAATTTCATGGCTGCCATCTCCCTTTCCCAACTGAAACACATTCCTTGCCTGGCTCACACCTTAAACCTGGTGGTGCAGTGCTTATTGAAAACTTATCCTGGGTTCTCCGACCTGCTCCTCAAAGTGCGTGCACTTTGCTCACATATCCGACGTTCGCCTGTACACGCCAGCCGTATGCAGACCTATCAGCGGTCTTTGAACCTTCCCCAGCATCGCCTAATCATAGACGTTGCAACAAGGTGGAACTCAACACTGCACATGCTTCAGAGACTGTGCGAACAGAGGCGTGCTGTTATTTATTTGTGGGAGGATACACGGGCAGGCAGTAGGATGGCAGAAATGTAGTTGTCAGGTGTGCAGTGGTCTAAGATACAAGACATGTGTCAAGTCCTTCAGTGTTTTGAGGAATGCACACGGCTGGTTAGTGCAGACAACGCCGTAATAAGCATGAGCATCCCCCTAATGCGTCTGCTGATGCAAAGTTTGACGCACATAAAGGAGCAGGCGTCTGCACCAGAGGAAGAGGAAAGCCTTGATGACAGTCAGCCATTGTCTGGTCAGGGCAGTGTACAGGACGAGGTAGCGGGCGAAGAGGAGGTGGAGGACGAGGAGGATGATGGGGATGAGTATATTTTTAATGCCGAACCTTTCCCGGGGGCACAGGAAATTGGTTGCGTGTCACGGCCGGGTTCTGGTTTTTTGAGGGACACAAGTGACGTAGATTTGCCTGCAACTGCCCCTCAACCAATCACAACCGGAGATTTGACAACTGGAACTTTGGCCCACATGGCGGATTATGCCTTACGTATCCTAAAAAGGGACACACGCATTACGAAAATGATGAACGATGACGATTACTGGTTGGCCTGCCTCCTTGATCCACGCTATAAAGGCAAATTGCAAAATATTATGCCACATGAGAACTTGGAACTAATATTAGCAACCAAACAATCAACTCTTGTTGACCGTTTGCTTCAGGCATTCCCAGCACACAGCGCACGTGATCGTTCTCACACGAGCTCCAGGGGGCAGCAGACTAGGAGTGTTAGGGGTGCACACATCAGAAGTGGCGTTGGACAGAGGGGTTTTCTGACCAGGTTGTGGAGTGATTTTGCTATGACCGCAGACAGGACAGGTACTGCTGCATCAATTGAAAGTGACAGGAGACAACATTTGTCCAGTATGGTTACTAACTATTTTTCATCCCTTATCGATGTTCTCCCTCAACCGTCATTCCCATTTGATTACTGGGCCTCCAAATTAGACACCTGGCCAGAATTGGCAGAATATGCATTGCAGGAGCTTGCTTGCCCGGCAGCAAGTGTCCTATCAGAAAGAGTATTCAGTGCTGCAGGTTCAATATTAACCGAAAAAAGGACTCGTCTGGCTACCCAAAATGTTGACGATCTAACATTCATTAAAATGAACCACAACTGGATTTCGAAATCTTTTGCCCCACCTTGCCCGGCCGACACCTAGCTTTCCTATGAAAGGCTCTTGCCTGTGAATTACTTTTCTAATGTCTAATTTGCTGCAGCTGATTGTACAGCATACGACATGTTTACACCTCCCTAAATGGCCAAACTCCCCACACGGGGCCGTGGTATCGCGACTTGGCGCAAGCACCCGTGAGACTGCTGTTTGTCTGAAGAGGTGGGTGTGCTCGCTTTTGGTTGACGGCATTGCTACTGGGTCCCTCATAGTACAATGTAGTGTCTCTGGCGGTGGTGGTGCGCACCCAACGTCAGACACACCGTTGTAACATGAGGGGCCCTGGGGCGGTCCCGCCGGCCTCTAGAGAGTTCCCCCCTACCCCAGCTCAAAATGTGCTCTACCACATGCAAAATTATGTCGCACAGCTCCACCAATCTTTAGTCTATTCGCTGACATCATTCAATGTCTGGCACTGACAATACAAATTTGTAGACATCTATGATGCAACTTAAAGTAGTCTGTGTCTGTGTCCTATATTGGCACCATTAAATAGTTACTGCCAAATTACTATGTCAGAAACTCAGCAGATGAGCCCACCCCTGTACCTAAGTATGCCACCTTTTTTTTTGTTTTGGTTGTTTTGCGAGACATTAACATCTATTTATATTTTGGGAGTACTGGGACAGACACTCCTTGCACTACTCCTCCACTCACCACCAAGCTGCCCGTGTATCCATGTAACCGCTGTAAAACTGCCATGAGCCTATTGTTTGTTATTTTAGGCCTTTGATAGCCTGTCTGCGGTCCCTACTTTAAATACTCCTCCACTCACCACCAAGCTGCCTGCCCGTGTATCCATGTAACCGCTGTAAAACTGCCATGAGCCTATTGTTTGTTATTTTAGGCCTTTGAAGCCTGTCTGCGGTCCCTCCTTCCACTAGTCCTCCACTGACCAGACCACTGCTGCCCGTGTACCCCTGGAACCAATTATAAAGTGCCTACAGCCAGCCCATTTTTTTATGTTAGGCCTTTGAAGCCTGTCTGCGGTCCCTCCTTCCACTAGTCCTCCACTGGCCAGACCACTGCTGCCCGTGTACCCCTGGAACCAATTATAAAGTGCCTACAGCCAGCCCATTTTTTTATGTTAGGCCTTTGAAGCCTGTCTGCGGTCCCTCCTTCCACTAGTCCTCCACTGACCAGACCACTGCTGCCCGTGTACCCCTGGAACCAATTATAAAGTGCCTACAGCCAGCCCATTTTTTTATGTTAGGCCTTTGAAGCCTGTCTGCGGTCCCTCCTTCCACTAGTCCTCCACTGGCCAGACCACTGCTGCCCGTGTACCCCTGGAACCAATTATAAAGTGCCTACAGCCAGCCCATTTTTTTATGTTAGGCCTTTGAAGCCTGTCTGCGGTCCCTCCTTCCACTAGTCCTCCACTGGCCAGACCACTGCTGCCCGTGTACCCCTGGAACCAATTATAAAGTGCCTACAGCCAGCCCATTTTTTTATGTTAGGCCTTTGAAGCCTGTCTGCGGTCCCTCCTTCCACTAGTCCTCCACTGGCCAGACCACTGCTGCCCGTGTACCCCTGGAACCAATTATAAAGTGCCTACAGCCAGCCCATTTTTTTATGTTAGGCCTTTGAAGCCTGTCTGCGGTCCCTCCTTCCACTAGTCCTCCACTGACCAGACCACTGCTGCCCGTGTACCCCTGGAACCAATTATAAAGTGCCTACAGCCAGCCCATTTTTTTATGTTAGGCCTTTGAAGCCTGTCTGCGGTCCCTCCTTCCACTAGTCCTCCACTGGCCAGACCACTGCTGCCCGTGTACCCCTGGAACCAATTATAAAGTGCCTACAGCCAGCCCATTTTTTTATGTTAGGCCTTTGAAGCCTGTCTGCGGTCCCTCCTTCCACTAGTCCTCCACTGACCAGACCACTGCTGCCCGTGTACCCCTGGAACCAATTATAAAGTGCCTACAGCCAGCCCATTTTTTTATGTTAGGCCTTTGAAGCCTGTCTGCGGTCCCTCCTTCCACTAGTCCTCCACTGGCCAGACCACTGCTGCCCGTGTACCCCTGGAACCAATTATAAAGTGCCTACAGCCAGCCCATTTTCTTATGTTAGGCCTTTGAAGCCTGTCTGCGGTCCCTACTTTAAATACTCCTCCACTCACCACCAAGCTGCCTGCCCGTGTATCCATGTAACCGCTGTAAAACTGCCATGAGCCTATTGTTTGTTATGTTAGGCCTTTGATAGCCTGTCTGCGGTCCCTACTTTAAATACTCCTCCACTCACCACCAAGCTGCCTGCCCGTCTATCCATGTAACCGCTGTAAAACTGCCATGAGCCTATTGTTTGTTATGTTAGGCCTTTGATAGCCTGTCTGCGGTCCTTACTTTAAATACTCCTCCACTCACCACCTAGCTGCCTGTGTATCCATGTAACCGCTGTAAAACTGCAATGAGCCTATTATTTGTTATTTTAGGCCTTTGATAGCCTGTCTGCGGCCCCTACTTGCAATACTCCTCCACTGACCACAATGCTGCCTGGAGTGCCTGCCTGTGTATCCATGTAACCGATGTAAAACTGCCATGACTGCCTACTGTTTGTTATTTTAGGCCTTTGATAGCCTGTCTGCGGCCCCTACTTGCAATACTCCTCCACTGACCACAATGCTGCCTGGAGTGCCTGCCTGTGTATCCATGTAACCGATGTAAAACTGCCATGACTGCCTACTGTTTGTTATTTTAGGCCTTTGATAGCCTGTCTGCGGCCCCTACTTGCAATACTCCTCCACTGACCACAATGCTGCCTGGAGTGCCTGCCTGTGTATCCATGTAACCGATGTAAAACTGCCATGACTGCCTACTGTTTGTTATTTTAGGCCTTTGATAGCCTGTCTGCGGCCCCTACTTGCAATACTCCTCCACTGACCACAATGCTGCCTGGAGTGCCTGCCTGTGTATCCATGTAACCGATGTAAAACTGCCATGAGTGCCTACTGTTTGGTATTTTAGGCCTTTGATAGCCTGTCTGCAGCCCCTACTTGCAATACTCCTCCACTGACCACACCAATGCTGCCCGTGTACCCCTGGAACCTATTTAAAAGTTCATAGAGCCTAGTTATATATTTTATTTACTATTAATAAGGCCATGATGGACTACGCTGTACCACGCTACAAGCTAACCAGTCGACACTTCTTTTGCGAGAAAAGCCATCCCAACCCTCCACCAGCATGTAGAAGACCGCATTGTCCATGCACTCTGGCAATCTGTGAGTACAAAGGTGCACCTGACAACAGACGCATGGACCTGTAGGCATGGCCACGGAAGATTACGTGTCCATTACGGCGCAATGGGTTAATGTGTTGGATGCATGGTCCACAGGGGACAGCCTACTAAGTCTGTCTGCAGTCCCTAATTCAAATTGTCCTCCACTGTCTAAATCGGAGCTTCCACCTTCTGGCTTTCGGCCTATAGTATCAGAAATTAAACTGCATTTGGCCTTCAACTTTGGTTAGGGCCTACTAACGGCTTCTGCCCCTCCCTGGTGTTGCCCTCAACTAAATAAAGCTGAGCTTCAACCTTCTGCTCCAAATTACCATTTTAAAAAATGCAATAGGCTTTTCCGGCCTACTAAAGGTGTCTGTCTGTGTGCCCCTGCCTGGTGTTGTCCTCAACTGAATAAAGCTGAGCTTCAACCTTCTGCTCCAAATTACCATTTTAAAAAATGCAATAGGCTTTTCCGGCCTACTAAAGGTGTCTGTCTGTGTGCCCCTGCCTGGTGTTGTCCTCAACTAAATAAAGCTGAGCTTCAACCTTCTGCTCCAAATTACCATTTTAAAAAATGCAATAGGCTTTTCCGGCCTACTAAAGGTGTCTGTCTGTGTGCCCCTGCCTGGTGTTGTCCTCAACTAAATAAAGCTGAGCTTCAACCTTCTGCTCCAAATTACCATTTTAAAAAATGCAATAGGCTTTTCCGGCCTACTAAAGGTGTCTGTCTGTGTGCCCCTGCCTGGTGTGGTCCTCAACTAAATAAAGCTGAGCTTCAACCTTCTGCTCCAAATTACCATTTTAAAAAATGCAATAGGCTTTTCCGGCCTACTAAAGGTGTCTGTCTGTGTGCCCCTGCCTGGTGTTGTCCTCAACTGAATAAAGCTGAGCTTCAACCTTCCGGCTCTCATTAAGTGGTTTTTAAAAAACAAAATGGTGGTTAGGGCCTACTAACGGCTTCTGCCCCTCCCTGGTGTTGCCCTCAACTAAATAAAGCTGAGCTTCAACCTTCTGCTCCAAATTACCATTTTAAAAAATGCAATAGGCTTTTCCGGCCTACTAAAGGTGTCTGTCTGTGTGCCCCTGCCTGGTGTTGTCCTCAACTGAATAAAGCTGAGCTTCAACCTTCTGCTCCAAATTACCATTTTAAAAAATGCAATAGGCTTTTCCGGCCTACTAAAGGTGTCTGTCTGTGTGCCCCTGCCTGGTGTTGTCCTCAACTGAATAAAGCTGAGCTTCAACCTTCTGCTCCAAATTACCATTTTAAAAAATGAAATAGGCTTTTCCGGCCTACTAAAGGTGTCTGTCTGTGTGCCCCTGCCTGGTGTTGTCCTCAACTAAATAAAGCTGAGCTTCAACCTTCTGCTCCAAATTACCATTTTAAAAAATGCAATAGGCTTTTCCGGCCTACTAAAGGTGTCTGTCTGTGTGCCCCTGCCTGGTGTTGTCCTCAACTAAATAAAGCTGAGCTTCAACCTTCTGCTCCAAATTACCATTTTAAAAAATGCAATAGGCTTTTCCGGCCTACTAAAGGTGTCTGTCTGTGTGCCCCTGCCTGGTGTTGTCCTCAACTAAATAAAGCTGAGCTTCAACCTTCTGCTCCAAATTACCATTTTAAAAAATGCAATAGGCTTTTCCGGCCTACTAAAGGTGTCTGTCTGTGTGCCCCTGCCTGGTGTTGTCCTCAACTAAATAAAGCTGAGCTTCAACCTTCTGCTCCAAATTACCATTTTAAAAAATGCAATAGGCTTTTCCGGCCTACTAAAGGTGTCTGTCTGTGTGCCCCTGCCTGGTGTTGTCCTCAACTAAATAAAGCTGAGCTTCAACCTTCTGCTCCAAATTACCATTTTAAAAAATGCAATAGGCTTTTCCGGCCTACTAAAGGTGTCTGTCTGTGTGCCCCTGCCTGGTGTTGTCCTCAACTAAATAAAGCTGAGCTTCAACCTTCTGCTCCAAATTACCATTTTAAAAAATGCAATAGGCTTTTCCGGCCTACTAAAGGTGTCTGTCTGTGTGCCCCTGCCTGGTGTTGTCCTCAACTAAATAAAGCTGAGCTTCAACCTTCTGCTCCAAATTACCATTTTAAAAAATGCAATAGGCTTTTCCGGCCTACTAAAGGTGTCTGTCTGTGTGCCCCTGCCTGGTGTTGTCCTCAACTAAATAAAGCTGAGCTTCAACCTTCTGCTCCAAATTACCATTTTAAAAAATGCAATAGGCTTTTCCGGCCTACTAAAGGTGTCTGTCTGTGTGCCCCTGCCTGGTGTTGTCCTCAACTAAATAAAGCTGAGCTTCAACCTTCTGCTCCAAATTACCATTTTAAAAAATGCAATAGGCTTTTCCGGCCTACTAAAGGTGTCTGTCTGTGTGCCCCTGCCTGGTGTTGTCCTCAACTAAATAAAGCTGAGCTTCAACCTTCCGGCTCTCATTAAGTGGTTTTTAAAAAACAAAATGGTGGTTAGGGCCTACTAACGGCTTCTGCCCCTCCCTGGTGTTGCCCTCAACTAAATAAAGCTGAGCTTCAACCTTCTGCTCCAAATTACCATTTTAAAAAATGCAATAGGCTTTTCCGGCCTACTAAAGGTGTCTGTCTGTGTGCCCCTGCCTGGTGTTGTCCTCAACTGAATAAAGCTGAGCTTCAACCTTCCGGCTCTCATTAAGTGGTTTTTAAAAAACAAAATGGTGGTTAGGGCCTACTATCGGCTTCTGCCCCTCCCTGGTGTTGCCCTCAACTAAATAAAGCTGAGCTTCAACCTTCTGCTCCAAATTACCATTTTAAAAAATGCAATAGGCTTTTCCGGCCTACTAAAGGTGTCTGTCTGTGTGCCCCTGCCTGGTGTTGTCCTCAACTGAATAAAGCTGAGCTTCAACCTTCTGCTCCAAATTACCATTTTAAAAAATGCAATAGGCTTTTCCGGCCTACTAAAGGTGTCTGTCTGTGTGCCCCTGCCTGGTGTTGTCCTCAACTAAATAAAGCTGAGCTTCAACCTTCTGCTCCAAATTACCATTTTAAAAAATGCAATAGGCTTTTCCGGCCTACTAAAGGTGTCTGTCTGTGTGCCCCTGCCTGGTGTTGTCCTCAACTAAATAAAGCTGAGCTTCAACCTTCTGCTCCAAATTACCATTTTAAAAAATGCAATAGGCTTTTCCGGCCTACTAAAGGTGTCTGTCTGTGTGCCCCTGCCTGGTGTTGTCCTCAACTAAATAAAGCTGAGCTTCAACCTTCTGCTCCAAATTACCATTTTAAAAAATGCAATAGGCTTTTCCGGCCTACTAAAGGTGTCTGTCTGTGTGCCCCTGCCTGGTGTTGTCCTCAACTAAATAAAGCTGAGCTTCAACCTTCTGCTCCAAATTACCATTTTAAAAAATGCAATAGGCTTTTCCGGCCTACTAAAGGTGTCTGTCTGTGTGCCCCTGCCTGGTGTTGTCCTCAACTGAATAAAGCTGAGCTTCAACCTTCCGGCTCTCATTAAGTGGTTTTTAAAAAACAAAATGGTGGTTAGGGCCTACTAACGGCTTCTGCCCCTCCCTGGTGTTGTCCTCAACTAAATAAAGCTGAGCTTCAACCTTCTGCTCCAAATTACCATTTTAAAAAATGCAATAGGCTTTTCCGGCCTACTAAAGGTGTCTGTCTGTGTGCCCCTGCCTGGTGTTGTCCTCAACTGAATAAAGCTGAGCTTCAACCTTCCGGCTCTCATTAAGTGGTTTTTAAAAAACAAAATGGTGGTTAGGGCCTACTAACGGCTTCTGCCCCTCCCTGGTGTTGCCCTCAACTAAATAAAGCTGAGCTTCAACCTTCTGCTCCAAATTACCATTTTAAAAAATGCAATAGGCTTTTCCGGCCTACTAAAGGTGTCTGTCTGTGTGCCCCTGCCTGGTGTTGTCCTCAACTGAATAAAGCTGAGCTTCAACCTTCTGCTCCAAATTACCATTTTAAAAAATGCAATAGGCTTTTCCGGCCTACTAAAGGTGTCTGTCTGTGTGCCCCTGCCTGGTGTTGTCCTCAACTAAATAAAGCTGAGCTTCAACCTTCTGCTCCAAATTACCATTTTAAAAAATACAATAGGCTTTTCCGGCCTACTAAAGGTGTCTGTCTGTGTGCCCCTGCCTGGTGTTGTCCTCAACTAAATAAAGCTGAGCTTCAACCTTCTGCTCCAAATTACCATTTTAAAAAATGCAATAGGCTTTTCCGGCCTACTAAAGGTGTCTGTCTGTGTGCCCCTGCCTGGTGTTGTCCTCAACTGAATAAAGCTGAGCTTCAACCTTCCGGCTCTCATTAAGTGGTTTTTAAAAAACAAAATGGTGGTTAGGGCCTACTAACGGCTTCTGCCCCTCCCTGGTGTTGCCCTCAACTAAATAAAGCTGAGCTTCAACCTTCTGCTCCAAATTACCATTTTAAAAAATGCAATAGGCTTTTCCGGCCTACTAAAGGTGTCTGTCTGTGTGCCCCTGCCTGGTGTTGTCCTCAACTGAATAAAGCTGAGCTTCAATCTTCTGCTCCAAATTACCATTTTAAGAAATGCAATAGGCTTTTCCGGCCTACTAAAGGTGTCTGTCTGTGTGCCCCTGCCTGGTGTTGTCCTCAACTAAATAAAGCTGAGCTTCAACCTTCTGCTCCAAATTACCATTTTAAAAAATGCAATAGGCTTTTCCGGCCTACTAAAGGTGTCTGTCTGTGTGCCCCTGCCTGGTGTTGTCCTCAACTGAACAAAGCTGAGCTTCCACATTCTGGCTTTCGCCCTATACTATCAGATATTAAACTGCATTTGGCCTACTAGTGTGGTTAGGCCCTTGAAACAGTGTCTGCTGCTCTTGGGTTTGCTACTCCACTGAACAAAGCAATGCCGCCTGTTTAGTCCTGTTACCAATTTTGAACTGCATTTAGCCTACTTTATTCTTTGGCCCTATATCTGTTTCCTCCTCATCCTGCCCATTGCCCAGCCACTGCTAAATGAGTCTGCTGGTACATTGACCTAGACCACTACATTCCCCTTGTACTCTACACAGCCAGAATCTGACCCTGCTGAAAGTAAGGTTCCCCTTCCCGCATGTTATACCACCTTACACAGGGACAAAGAGGAAGGTGCAGATGAAAGTGCAGGTTCCTTCATCAGGTGGGGGGGCATACTCGTTGGCGACGTCACTGGCACAGGGCCCCTCAGAGTACGCAAAAGTGTCGCTGCTGGTGGGAGGCGCCCCCGCCATGCAAACACACCGCCGTACTTTGAGGGGCCCTGTGCCAGTGCCAATGCGAACGAGTGGGCCCCCCCCTGCTTGCTCAGGATCACAGCACTTGCAACGTTTAAATACTTACCTTTCCCTGCAACACCGCCGTGACGTAGTCCGCATTTCCTGGGCCCACGAAAAACTTGAGCCAGCCCTACTCCCCCCACAACTTTCCCCCAATTCCCTATGCCCAACTATTATTATACAGTTAATTAAGATTGGCAAGCTTCAGAAACAAGAATGGATGTTTTTGGCATTAAAATGGGCACTGTAGGTGTTTTCCTGGCCTCCACTCACTGCCGACTATGCTTCCCCATTGACTTGCATTGGGTTTCGTGTTTCGGTCGATCCCCGACTTTTAGCGATAATCGGCCGACTGCACTCGACTCGACTCTGGACAAAATCGGGTTTCCCAAAACCCTACTCGATCTTAAAAAAATGAAAGTCGCTCAACCCTACTGCTCAGTCCTGCTGTATAATGTCCTCCATGCAGCTGCTAATACTTCTTGTTCTACATAGAGACAGGGGAGCTGCTGTCTATGGAAGACATTAAAGAATCTAGTTTCCAGGCACTAGCTCAGAGACAACTGGCAAATAGAGATGGAGCCTGTAGATAGAAAACTGGACAAATTGTGTGATACTTGCCATATGTTTTTCAGAAGTGACAATTGCTGCTTGCGTGTGTGCAAAAGAAGGGCTGCTGCATTGCAGATAGTATTTATTCTCACCTTAGTGCTGGATTCACAGCTACACTGTTCAAAACTGCTGTATCATGTCCTCCATGTTGCTGCTTGTATTGATATACTTACCTACTACTGCTCTTATCTAGTATCACGCCGTTCTTATCCTCTTCTCAGTAACATCACCGCTCTGCAGATTCTTCAGGGTATGCTGCGCTCTGCGTTGCCTGGAAGTGAAGCATCAGGGTGGGTGTTATGATCCGGTGACCCTGGAACCGCATGAGACTATCTCTGGAGTAAGTGGTACCTGTACTGACCGCAATCCTAATACTGACACCGCAACTAGAAGTAGCCGTGGGATGTACCTAGCCAGGCCTAGACACCTCGACACAGCCGGAGAACTAAATACCCCTAAAGATGGAAATGGGAAATCCTATCTTGCCTCAGAGCAGAGCCCCAAAGGATAGGCAGCCCCCCACAAATATTGACTGTGAGTTTAAGAGGAAATACATACACAGGCAGAAAAGACAGAGTTTAGCAAAAGAGGCCCTTCTAGCTAGATAGAAAGAAAGGATAGGACAGAGTTCTAAGCGGTCAGTATTAAAACACTAGAAAAATCCACAGCAGAAGATACAATATTCTACATCTAACTAAAACATAGGATGTATATCTGCATCTCCAGAGAAACCAGCATGACAAAAAAATCCAAACAAGTCAAAGCTGGACAAAAACACAATAGATTGCACTGCAAATAAAAGCACACTGCATGTGTGCTACAGAGAACCAAAACAGGACACTTATCTTAGCCGAAATGACTGCAGGACAAGTGGAGCCAGACAGAGATGCAATCCCTCCAAGATACAATGGACAACTGGCAGGGATTGATGGATCCTACAAACCTAAATACCTAATAGAGCTGCAATAAGCAGAAACACCTGCCCGGCCTATAATCCAGAGACCACAGCACTACCACTAACAACCACCGGAGGGAGCCCAAGAGCAGAATTCACAACAGGTGGGGCTCCATAGGCTTTCATAGAAAAAGAGAGTTCTTGCTCATCAATAGAGTGAGCCAGTGAGTTGAAATTGCAGTGAAGTTACCGAGAAGCGGAGCAGAACGGCACAAGATCCCGCAGAAAGTAGTGATAGGAGAGTATCTTAATATACTCACATAATGGTACATGCATACATACACACATCTAATTAAAAAAATATAGATTGGAGTGCTTCTTTAACATGAGCTAAATAGAGATAGGAGAGCAGGAATCCCTCATGTCTGTGTGTGCTGTGTACATATCATAGCAGTTAGATTCCACCCACTAGCTCAGAGACAACTGAAAATCAGAGATAAATCCAGCATAAGGGAAAACCGGTGAGAAATGCAGGATACAAGTTATACAATGGCTAGATATAGTATCATTCCTCATGTACACCCACAAAAGTTTTTTTCTGAACAGTAATCATATGACATACGCTTTAATATGAATTTATAGATGCTTAAAGGGTTTTCCTTGCAAACATTGTAGCATTAAAGTAAATGAAAAGAATGGCCATTATATACATCCTCTGCCCCTGAGCCTTCACAGCAAATACAGAGGATGTGAGCTGACAATAGTGGTTGCTACATATATGGGATTCATTCCTACGGTTCTGATTGTGCTGTGTACGTTTTGCATTAGTTGTAGAGACATTATAATAAATGTCTCTATTCATTGCTGGTTGTGTCATGTCTGGTATCTGGTACTATTCGGGCGCTTCCCTTTTAAGATGTGCAGCCACATTCAAGGCATATTTAAATATGTAACAAGCGGCTGTGGCTTTCAGGCAAACACGTGAATTTGCATTGTTTTATATTCATCATAAATATTTCACTTAATTACTGTGGTACCTTGTACTGAAATACCAAACAACATTACACATTTAATAGCACAGTCCCTGACGATTTCTACAAAGTTTGCTACAGATTTGAGGCTCGGGCTTGGATTCTATCTCTCTTTATGTAAATAAAAATGTTCACATGTAACGAGGGGTGGTGTAAGTTTGTGATGATGATGATGATGAGGATGATGAATGGGTCATTTCTAAATAAACATTGTTGTCATCTAATGCACAAAGCAAGCCAAACATAAAAGTAAACAATACAAATACAATACTACAAATACAAAACACACTGTATGTCTGTAATCACCTATTTACACTGGCACACATATTCATGTAAAAGGGGTGAACAAGCCTACTGTTTCCCCCAAAATAAGACAGGGTCTTATATTATTTTTTTGTTAGGGTTTATTTTCTGGGGATTTCTTTTTTTTACTTTCTTAAACAACCATCCACATTTATCCTTCCCCCCCATCATCAAATCTGACTTTAAGGACTCGCGAGTAGCATCCGATCCTCTCGCACGCAAATAACCCTTGGCTCAAACTCTGCTGAGAGCGAGAGCCGATTGTCATTTTACTGTGATCCAATGCTAATGCAAACAAGATGCACAGCTTATTTTCTCCAACTTCTCCATTGTGTGAGTCGGCGTATATCAGACTGCACTCGGATGAAATCTGAGTGCACTCCGATGTTTTGCACACACCCATAGACTTGTATGTGTGTGCGCCGTCCGATATACATTGCCAATCTCAGCATGCAACAATCTTTTTCTCATGGTGACTCAACATGATGGGGCAACCACACAGGGTCTTCTTTAGGCAAGTGGGTCATCGTCACCATATTGTTCATTGCATTGGAATTACTACAATAAATATTCCCTATGGATTACAATTATCGAGTAATTGTTAGACCATCCTCCGAGGTACCGTATGATATGACTTATAGCCTTCTCTCATAATATTAACTGTCAAAAGCAAAGGACTTATAGCATGTTCTATTTTTTTAGGGGGTCTTCTATTTAACTTATCTGCACCCTTGAAGTTTACACTTAAGCATGAACTCAAATTCCAAAAATGTTGCTCCTCTGTGTAAAATGTAAAGAAAGAAAACAAGCATGCAAAGATGTGAAAATATCTTATCGCCATATTTTATTCCCAATAGAACACAGATCAGGAGGTGAAAATTGGAATTTTTTTCCATTCCAGTTGAAAAAGTTAACTCATTTAAAATTGAATGGCAGCAAATCCCAAAACCATTTGGACAAGGCCATGTCTACTCTTGTGTAGCCTCTCCTCTTCTTGTTACAACAGTCTGTAAACGTTGGGGAAGTGAGGAGACAATTGCCAGGGTTTTTGGGGAGAAATGATGTCCGATTCTTGCCTGATAGTAGATTGACGTTGCTCCACAGTCCGGGGTCTTTGCAGGATTTTTCATTTCATATTGCTCCAAATGTTTTCTACTGGTGAAAGGTCTTGACTCGCAAAGGCCATTTCACAGCCAAATTCAAGCAATTCTGGCTAATCAAATTTGTGCAGATTTGTTTATCTCTAACGCCAAATTATATACATGTAAGCACACAGATATGCATGCAAACATAATAAACTGCAACTTTAAGATCCTTGGTCCTAATGCAAAATTTGTAATTGATGCAATAGTCAGACTCATAGATAATAGGTGACTGGTTTTCAAACTCTATAAACCAACGTTTACAGGTGCAAAGAAATATACAAAATCCCCAAGCTCCAAAAAATGTAAACATGATTGCTTTGGTTCAAATTGTTGCTATTCCATAACGATCTGTATATTATGATTTGTGTGTTACTTAATCCTTATCAGCATGGTCTGCTTTTCTGAGATTTGATGAATTCTGTGGTCATTACACCCTGTGAAGCTTCTGGTGGCAAAGTACAATTTTTATATATTTTTTTAAAATAAAAAAGTTTAAGATCAAAATTGCATTGATAAGAAAATGGATACAATTATCTAAAGATAGCAACCAGAGTGATCAATGTTTGAGCTGCCGGCCATATAACACATGGAAAGGCCAATTCCATAATTATTGGAGATGGTCTTAAATAGGAGCTTCTTGCCACTGCTCATAGCGAAGACATCCATGTACCCATGAATATATGAACAGGATATTTGAATAAGACAACCCATTTAATTTGGTTGAAACAGTATATGCAAAGCTAAATCAAATTATGATACGTGTATTCTGACAAACCAGAATATTCTACCAGTAGAGATGAGCAATTATTTTCAAATTAGAACTTTCCTGAAAATTCGATTTGCGGCAAATTGATCTGACGAAAATCAAAAATCACCCAAACACACAAAATGCGAAATTCTTGAATTCGCCTGGTTCAGCAAATTCCAAAAAGTTCAACACAAATTCTATCGATTTGCTCACCTCTATCTACCAGTTTACTTATGTCTTTTGATAAAAATTCTTTTTTTTTGTGGCATCTAGATGAAATCTCCTCTTAAACATTCTTCTAAATAGTTGAAACTTTATTGCACGGGTGATTTACAGGTTTAGTGATCTGTAGACAGGCTTAATCATGGAGGAAATATGCACATATTTTTTATGATTTTAAACATAAAGATGAAATAATACATGGCGCTGATTCCTCTTTATGCACAAGCTATGTCATTTTAATTTACTAAAATATAAATTATACTGACTTTGGATGGAAATCATAAAACTGCCAAATGTAAGACGGACCAATCCCCGCACCTGTAATACCAACGAATATTTACCCAAGGCGCACTGCCGCGGTGGCATATAATTACAAGTCTAAGATTTAACCGTTTATAAATCAGATTGTTAACGCTGTTTGCCACAAATGTTTTGTTGGATTGCATTCAGCTAGCAGTGCGGATTTGTGGTTTCTTTCTCACCTTTGAACTCGTTTTGTTGGATTGTTTTTGTACATGAATGTATTGGGTGGTAGTAATGATGAGTGTGAAACCTAAACCTTAAAATTGTTCTCTGCTCTCTTCACAAGGCTAAAAGACTGTCTTGGTGGGGGTTCATGAGCTGAGACCACCACTGATTGCAAAATCATGACAGGGTTTGCATCCTTATTGTCTCCTAACATATTTATATCTGTCTTTTGGAAGTTTTTCACTTGTAATCAAATGTATTGGGAAATGGTCTCCCACCAGTCAAGCTCAAATGTGCAAGCACAATGGACAACGAGAGCTGACTGTGTCTTCTCTGTTGAATTTTTGCAGTCAGCGTTAAGTTAGGTGGAAATGAATGTTTTCTCTTCATCTGAGAAAATTGGTCCAATTAATTATGCTAACCACATTCTGATCAGAGTGTGATCCGATTTTCTCAGAGGTGGAGAGGAAAAAAAAGAAAGTTCTGCATTATATTAGTGTGTGAAAATCGGACCGCATTCAGATGACATGATTTTTTTCGCGGACCCATAGACATAAATGGGCGGGTAACATCCGAATCTCGGAGGCAAATCGTGCATGCTGCAATTTTTTCCTCGAACCACTCAATCCAAGGAAAAATAAAAATAAAAAATTCGGACATGCTCACAGTCCCATATTATAACATGGGTATGAATGTTATCCATCAAAACCCATGGATAGCATACATCCTGTTAAAACTGTTGTCTGCATGAGCCTTTCATCCAAAGTCTCCATCACTTGCCAGGGGAATAATATTAGCCCCGAAACTAGACCCCTTACGTACATGCAGGCTCACTATATAAATAACAGAATGCAGATAGGATCCCCTCGATATTTCAAACTAATATCTATTCATTTCAGACCCTAGACCAGACCTTTTTATTATGATTAAGGATTAGCGGAGCAGTGGATGTTTGGGTCCGTTGGGTTCGGCCAAACTTTATAATAATGTTCGGTAATAAAACTTGATACCGAAATGTCTTCAACTGAATGGGAGGCTCAAACATCCGGTGTTTCCCACTCCGTCCTCTGTGTGACAACGTGGGAAACACCGGCGGTAACCTTCTGAAGTTACCGCTGGTCACAACCGCTAGGTATCGCGGACAGATGCTGGTTCCCACGCTGTCATACAGAGGACAACATGAGAACCTGTGGCTATGACAGGCAGTGAAAATGTTACCGCCAGTTAGGTGTTGGTAATAGCAGCGAGAGCAGGTGATGCTGATGAGAGTATTCACTGTGCATGGTAAGAAATATGTCAGGGAGATATATAATTAGTGCAGTGCGTGTGTAGCTTACTATATATGTATTTAATTAATAAATAAATGAATAAAATGGCATGATTTCACCCTTATTTTTAATACCCAGCTGAGGAAAAGCATGGGTATAGGTCAGAGGAGTGGCAGACGGTGTTTTTTTGTTTTTTTTTAACTTGACATAATGCGTGTTTATTCCGGCAGCTAGTCAGGGCGCAGAAACTATCCACAATGTCCAAACACAAGGGCTTCTGTCATTGGATGCTGAAGTCACATGTCCCTTTCCATATAAAAAGTGGACATGTTGTTTTGCTGGCGCCATTTTGTTAAGGTAGCAGTGCAGAGTGGCTGCTCCTGCTGCAAGTTGTCATATAGATTGATAGGATCCTGTGTGAAATAGACCTTCCAGCATCTAACTAGTTTGTGGTAATAGTGTTGTGCAGAAGTCCACATTTCACTTCTGCAGATCACACCCCGCAGGTCATCAACTTGCATCACTACAGATGTCATTCGGCCTACCAGTTAACTGTTTAATATGTGATGTGCCAACATGGTGATTTTCCGCTCTCCACAAGTTGCAGCGACTGGGGAAGAAGTGACAAGCACTGGTGCAGTGGTGCAATATATCTTTTTGCATAGCCTTGGCTAATGTAGTATGGATGTGGTGCAAATCAAGCTTGTGGAGAGGGCACAGATGAAGGACTTCTGCACAGTTTTGAAGTGGCTACTCTAATGGTTAACTTGGATGATGCCCTCATCAGCATCACTATTCTGGTCATCTACATGCTGAAACACAGTTTCAATAGTCTGCAGGAGAAGTGGAGCGCCCGCCAGGGCCGTGGGGTACTCGGTCCGGGTCCGATGGTTCTTCGGGGATTGTCACGCAGCAGTGACCCGGTCCGTGGCCCTGGGCATCCGATAAAATTTAAATGAAGGGGAATAAAGTTTATAGGGGATTAGCTCATGATGCCTCCCGTGGTGTTTGGCAATAAGGAAATGGCCGTCGCTGCGGTTCAGGTTCACTGGGGCAGTTGGTGACACAGAGCAGAGATGTTACAGCTCTCCACGGGTAGAGCTAGGCCCCAGGGAAGTTAAAGTGTAAATGTCAATGACGGACTGTTGTAGTTCAGGGCAGGTGACGCAGTAATAATTCTGAGGACACAGCAGGGTGCAGTTTTCTCACTTTACTCATAGTCGGATGGTTACAGTCTCCAGCCGGGTGCTGTGTCCTCTGGGTCTGTGGTCCAGCCAGCTCTCATGTAATTTGGGTGCACTTTTCCAAGACTCCCTTTTCTTGTGTACCTTCCCAGGCTGTCTCTCTGCGCTGGCTTCGCCCTCCTGCCCTGCGCCTCAGGTCCTGTCGGGCAACGCTCTCCTGGTCTCCTTGACCCTATGTGGCTGCCTTTTCAGCGAATGTGTGTGGATTTGGCTGTAGCACATGCAGATACTACAGCCTCCGGTTTGCTAGCTGAGACTTGCAGTTCCTCCACTAGTCTGGGGTCGGTCCCCCCACTGCGACCTGATCCTTCTACCCGACTACGATCGGCATGGATTCGGGTGCCATGGGTGGATTCCTCACTTCCCTGGCCTCCTTCTCTCAATCTCAGGAGCTCCTCTCTTCACGTCTGCTCCTATCAACTCCTTCCCACTGACTCCTCCCTTTCATTTCCATGACAACTCCTCACAACTGACAACTTTTCCTCCAACTGTCACACCACTCACCGCCAGAGTTGGGGCCCCTCCCCCTAGCCTGGAACAATGTAGTGTTGGATGTGTGACATCCCAGGATTTCGGTTGTCACAGTGGTATTGCCTTCCTCACGGGGAGGGTGATGCCATGACTGGAAGTGAGGAAGATCCCTTTAACAGGTAACACATACACACGACACTGTTCTGACTCCAGGCTAGAAGGGGGAGCTCTGATCCAGTTTGTGGATGGCTTCCCTAGATATTCTGGCTGGAGGAGGAGTTAGGTGGTCAGTCTAGAGAAGAGCTGGAGCCATGCAGACACGTGGTTCTGCAGCTCCAGACAGCAGTCTGTCAGAGGAGAGATGAGTGAGGAGTGAAAAGCTAGGGCCATGCAGACACATTTTTCTGCAACTCCTGGAAAGAGGAGAGAGACAGAACAGTCTGTAGGAGACTGTGTGGGGAGAAGGAGCAAAGGAGAAGTGAAGAGCTGGAGGGGAGCTGCGACTGGGCTCCCTCCATGCTGAAGCGCAGGCACCATAGGCCGGAATTCTGAGGTTGTGGAGGTAACTGTATGCCCCACAGCAGAAACCGGTGGGCAGGAAATTCTCAAGTTTCCTGGCCACCATTACACCTGAAGGCACAGCAACATATAGAGCCCGGAGTCACCACGAGAAGGGACACCTGTAAACAGGGCTTGAGTTGCCTGTCATGTGGGTTTTGTCCTGCATATAGGACAAAGAGAGGACCTTTTGTGAAGCCTCAGGCAGCAAGGGACGCATACTACAGCGCAGTAAGGAAGGTTTCCAACCCCACCTGGCTAAGGTGACTGTTGTGAATTTGGATTTTGGGCTCCCCCGGTGGCCGCTTGTGGAATTGGACTTGTCATCCTCTTTCCTGTTTCACCTGGTTCCATCAGTAGTGGGTGTCGCTATTTAAGCTCATTTCTCTGGTGGTTTCTTGCCGGTCAACAATGTTATCTGATGCCTCTCAGTGCTTGTTCCTGCTTCTAGACAACTTCTAGATAAGTTGGACTTTTGTCCATGTTTTGTTTTGCCTATTTGTTCCAGTTCACAGCTGAAGTTTTGTTACTGTGTCTGGAAAGCTCTCGTTGATCAGGGATTGCTACTCTGGCGTTATGAGTTAATGCCAGAGTTTAAGGTAATCTCTGGATGGTGTTTTGTTAGTGTTTTTCTGCTGACCATGAAAGTATACTATCTGTCTTCTGCTATTTAGTAAGCGGACCTCAAATTTGCTAAGACTATTTTCCTGCTGCGTTTGTTGTTTCATCTGAACTCACCGTCATTATATGTGGGGGGCTACTGTCTTCTTTGGAATATTTCTCTAGAGGTGAGCCAGGTCTTATATTTCCCTCTGCTAGCTATTTAGGTCTTAGGCCAGAGCTGGGCATCTAGCGATAAATAGGAAATGCTACCTGGCTATTTCTAGTTGCGCGGCAGGCTTAGTTCATGGTCAGTATAGTTCCATCTTCCGAGAGCTTGTCCCTCTATAGGCTTGCTATGATCTCTGCCTGCAGAGATCATGACAGTTTGACCGGCCCATAAAGTGTTAAAGACCCAGGTTGAGAAAGGAGAGTTATAAGAAGTCTGCTGGAATTTTTTTTTTTTTTCCTCCAGTCTGCCTTGCTGCAGTCTTTTTTCTCTCTCTCCTCCTAATCTCTGTATGCTCTGTGTGCACCTGACAATAATGGATCTCCAGAGTGTAACTGCGGGTTTGAATAATCTCATCACGAAAGTACAAAATTTACAAGATTTTGTGGTACATGCTCCGGTATCTGAGCCGAGAATTCCTTTGCCGGAGTTCTTCACAGGGAATAGAGCTAGCTTCCAGAATTTCCGAAATAATTGTAAGCTTTATTTGTCCCTGAAGTCTCGTTCAGCTGGAGACCCTGCTCAGCAGGTTAGGATTGTGATTTCCTTGCTCAGGGGTGACCCTCAAGATTGGGCCTTCTCATTGCCAGCAGGGGATCCTGCGTTACGCGATGTGGATGCGTTTTTTCTGGCCTTGGGCTTGCTTTATGAGGAACCTCATTTGGAACTTCAGGCAGAAAAAACTTTGATGGCACTATCTCAGGGGCAAGACGAAGCTGAAGTTTTCTGCCAAAAATTCCGTAAATGGTCTGTGCTTACTCAGTGGAATGAGTGCGCCTTGGCGGCAACTTTCAGAGAAGGTCTCTCTGATGCCGTTAAGGATGTTATGGTGGGGTTCCCTTTGCCTGCAGGTCTGAATGAGTCCATGACAATGGCTATTCAGATTGATAGGCGTCTGCGGGAGCGCAAACCGGTGCACCATCTGGCGGTGTCTATGGAAAAGACGCCAGAAAGTATGCAGTGTGATAGAATTCTGTCCAGGAGCGAGCGACAGAATTTTAGACGGAAGAATGGATTGTGTTTCTATTGTGGGGATTCTACTCATGTTATATCAGCATGCTCTAGGCGTACAAAGAAGCTTGATAAGTCTGTTTCCATTGGCACCATTCAGTCTAAGTTTATTTTGTCTGTAACCCTGATTTGTTCTTTGTCATCCATTGCCACGGACGCCTATGTTGACTCTGGCGCCGCTCTGAGTCTTATGGATTGGTCCTTTGCCAATCGTTGTGGTTTTGATTTAGAGCCTTTGGAGACTCTTATTCCTCTGAAGGGGATTGACTCCACCCCTTTGGCTAATAATAAACCACAATACTGGACACAAGTAACCATGCGTATCGATCCGGATCACCAGGAGATTATTCGTTTCCTGGTGCTGTATAATTTACATGACGATTTGGTACTGGGATTGCCATGGTTGCAGTCTCACAACCCAGTCTTGGACTGGAGAGCAATGTCTGTGTTGAGCTGGGGATGTAAGGGTATTCATGGGGACGTACCTTTGGTTTCTATTTCGTCGTCCATTCCCTCTGAAGTCCCTGAGTTCCTCTCTGATTATCAAGACGTCTTTGACGAACCCAAGCTTGGGTCGTTACCTCCGCACCGTGAGTGCGATTGTGCCATAGATTTGATACCGGGTTGTAAATATCCAAAGGGTCGTTTGTTTAATTTGTCTGTGCCGGAACATGCTGCTATGCGGGAATATATAAAGGAGTCTTTGGAAAAGGGACATATTCGTCCATCTTCTTCTCCCTTGGGAGCTGGGTTTTTCTTTGTCTCAAAAAAAGACGGCTCTTTGAGACCATGTATTGATTATCGGCTTCTGAATAAGATCACTGTTAAGTATCAATACCCATTGCCATTGCTTACTGATTTGTTTGCTCGTATAGAGGGTGCTAAGTGGTTCTCTAAAATTGATCTTCGTGGGGCGTATAATTTGGTGCGGATCAGGCAGGGGGATGAGTGGAAGACCGCATTTAATACGCCCGAGGGCCACTTTGAGTATTTGGTCATGCCTTTTGGTCTTTCTAATGCCCCTTCAGTTTTCCAGTCTTTTATGCATGATATTTTCCGCGATTTTCTGGATAAATTTATGATAATATATCTGGATGATATTCTGATTTTTTCTGATGACTGGGACTCTCATGTCCAGCAGGTCAGGAGAGTTTTTCAGGTTCTGCGGTCTAATTCTTTATGTGTGAAGGGGTCTAAGTGCGTTTTTGGGGTCCAGAAAATTTCCTTTTTGGGGTATATTTTTTCTCCCTCTTCCATTGAGATGGATCCCGTCAAGGTGCAAGCTATTTGTGACTGGACTCAGCCCTCCTCTCTTAAGGGTCTTCAGAGATTTTTGGGCTTTGCCAACTTTTACCGCCGATTTATTGCTGGTTTTTCGGATGTCGTTAAACCACTGACTGATTTGACCAGACAAGGCGCTGATGTTGCTAATTGGTCCCCTCATGCTGTAGAGGCCTTTCAGGAGCTTAAGCGCCGTTTTGCCTCTGCCCCTGTGTTGCGTCAGCCTGATGTGAATCTGCCTTTTCAGGTTGAGGTTGACGCTTCGGAGATCGGAGCTGGGGCAGTGTTGTCGCAGAAAGGTTCCGACTGCTCCGTCATTAGGCCTTGTGCCTTCTTTTCTCGCAAATTTTCGCCCGCAGAGCGGAATTATGATATTGGGAATCGGGAGCTTTTGGCCATGAAGTGGGCTTTTGAGGAGTGGCGCCATTGGCTCGAGGGGGCTAGGCATCAGGTGGTGGTATTGACTGACCACAAAAATTTGATTTATCTTGAGACTGCCAGACGCCTGAATCCTAGACAGGCGCGCTGGTCTTTATTTTTTTCTCGCTTTAATTTTGTGGTGTCATACCTACCGGGTTCTAAGAATGTTAAGGCAGATGCCCTTTCTAGGAGTTTTGACCCGGACTCTCCTGGTAATTCTGAACCCACAGGTATCCTTAGGGAGGGAGTAATTTTGTCGGCCGTTTCTCCTGATCTGCGGCGGTCCTTGCAAGAGTTTCAGGCGGATAGACCGGATCGTTGTCCGCCTGATAGACTGTTTGTTCCGGATGATTGGACCAGCAGAGTCATCTCTGAGGTACATTCTTCTGCATTGGCAGGTCATCCCGGAATTTTTGGTACCAGGGATTTGGTGGCAAGATCCTTCTGGTGGCCTTCCCTGTCACGAGATGTGCGAGTCTTTGTGCAGTCATGTGACGTTTGTGCTCGGGCCAAGTCTTGTAGTTCTCGGGCTAGCGGACTGCTGTTGCCCTTGCCTATTCCTAAGAGGCCTTGGACACACATCTCGATGGATTTTATTTCAGATCTGCCTGTTTCCCAGAAGATGTCTGTCATCTGGGTGGTCTGTGACCGTTTCTCTAAAATGGTCCATTTGGTTCCTCTGCCCAAGTTGCCTTCTTCTTCTGAGTTGGTTCCTCTGTTTTTTCAGAATGTTGTCCGATTGCACGGTATTCCTGAGAATATTGTTTCTGACAGAGGTACCCAATTTGTGTCTAGATTTTGGCGGGCATTCTGTGCTAGGATGGGCATAGATTTGTCTTTTTCATCTGCTTTTCACCCTCAGACTAATGGCCAGACCGAGCGGACTAATCAGACCCTTGAGACATATCTGAGGTGTTTTGTCTCTGCTGACCAGGATGATTGGGTTGCTTTTTTGCCATTGGCTGAGTTCGCCCTCAATAATCGGGCCAGTTCTTCCACCTTGGTGTCCCCGTTTTTCTGTAATTCGGGGTTTCACCCTCGATTTTCCTCCGGTCAGGTGGAATCCTCGGATTGTCCTGGAGTGGATGCGGTGGTGGAGAGATTGCATCACATCTGGGGGCAGGTTATGGACAATTTGAAGTTGTCCCAGGAGAAGACTCAGCGTTTTGCCAACCGTCATCGTCGTGTTGGTTCTCGGCTTTGTGTTGGAGATTTGGTGTGGTTGTCTTCTCGTTTTGTCCCTATGAGGGTCTCTTCTCCTAAGTTTAAACCTCGGTTCATCGGCCCTTATAGAATATTGGAGATTCTTAATCCTGTTTCTTTCCGTTTGGACCTCCCTGCGTCCTTTTCCATTCATAACGTTTTTCATCGGTCGTTATTGCGCAGGTATGAGGTACCTGTTGTACCTTCAGTTGAGCCTCCTGCTCCGGTGTTGGTTGAGGGTGAGTTGGAGTACGTTGTGGAGAAAATTTTGGACTCTCGTGTTTCCAGACGGAAACTCCAGTATCTGGTCAACTGGAAGGGTTACGGCCAGGAGGATAATTCTTGGGTCAATGCATCTGATGTTCATGCTTCTGATCTTGTTCGTGCCTTCCATAGGGCTCATCCTGGTCGCCCTGGTGGATCTGGTGAGGGTTCGGTGCCCCCTCCTTGAGGGGGGGGTACTGTTGTGAATTTGGATTTTGGGCTCCCCCGGTGGCCGCTTGTGGAATTGGACTTGTCATCCTCTTTCCTGTTTCACCTGGTTCCATCAGTAGTGGGTGTCGCTATTTAAGCTCATTTCTCTGGTGGTTTCTTGCCGGTCAACAATGTTATCTGATGCCTCTCAGTGCTTGTTCCTGCTTCTAGACAACTTCTAGATAAGTTGGACTTTTGTCCATGTTTTGTTTTGCCTATTTGTTCCAGTTCACAGCTGAAGTTTTGTTACTGTGTCTGGAAAGCTCTCGTTGATCAGGGATTGCTACTCTGGCGTTATGAGTTAATGCCAGAGTTTAAGGTAATCTCTGGATGGTGTTTTGTTAGTGTTTTTCTGCTGACCATGAAAGTATACTATCTGTCTTCTGCTATTTAGTAAGCGGACCTCAAATTTGCTAAGACTATTTTCCTGCTGCGTTTGTTGTTTCATCTGAACTCACCGTCATTATATGTGGGGGGCTACTGTCTTCTTTGGAATATTTCTCTAGAGGTGAGCCAGGTCTTATATTTCCCTCTGCTAGCTATTTAGGTCTTAGGCCAGAGCTGGGCATCTAGCGATAAATAGGAAATGCTACCTGGCTATTTCTAGTTGCGCGGCAGGCTTAGTTCATGGTCAGTATAGTTCCATCTTCCGAGAGCTTGTCCCTCTATAGGCTTGCTATGATCTCTGCCTGCAGAGATCATGACAGGTGACTCCAGTTCGCTTCCAGGCTGGCCGGACCTGACCATCATCTGTTACCAGTACCAGTATCCTGGACTGTGGCTGCATACTGCCAGTAAAAGGTAAAGAGACTGCAACCTTGTGTTCTCCACTTCTTTCTGACACTACACCATCTGTCATCCTTGCCACTACACCGGGAACCCTGGGGACTAAGCTTCACCTATGGGAATACCTGCTGCACTAACATCATCCCCAGTGGACCCCTTTAAGCAGCATCGGTCATCCCTGACTGAATACCACAGGTGGCGACTAACATTCTTTATTTTCTTTCAGAACAGCCCCCTTTAAAGACCTTCCCTTTAACTTGGACATTCAGGGCCACGGACCAGGTCACCGCCACCGTGACTAACCCTATAATGACCATCGGACCTGGCCCAAGTACCCCACAGTCCTAGCGGGCCTCCAGATGCACATGTGCAAGTCCCGGGTAGTGCCCCCTCCTTACCTGATAGCGGAGTACCACACCTCTGGATGAGGTGCAGTACCTCTGTGGCGACTGGACCCTCAAGGGTGCCAAAGAAGGTGTTGGTCCCAGAGGAAGAGGTGGAAGCAGAGGAGAAATGCAGAAGGTATAACAATATCTCTAAGCTCCAGACTGTCGTCGCAGGGGCAGGTGCTATAGGAGTGTGGATTATAGTGATCGAGTGGGGCTCATGGTACCAGAAAAACTGTTAGTGAAGGTGCAGGGGCTGAAGAACAAATGGAGGATGAGGAAGAGGGGATGGGTGTGCAACAGTCAGGAGATGAAGAGGATAATAATCCCCTCTTTGTTGTCCACGGTTGGCGTCGGAGGAAGCAAACTTGAGTGTTGTCTCGCCACCAACACACCATGGACTTGGACCTCATGGAAGTGCCCGACACATGAGCGCCTTCTTGCTGTACTATCTTCAACATGATGCCCATATTGTTAGGATTGGAAATAGTGCTGACTACTGGGTTGTCACTCTGTTGGATCCATGGTACAAGGTCAATTTTGCCAGATGCTCTCCCCCTTCCTCCTGGAAAGGGATTTTCACATGCTGGAGCTTCAAAACATGCTTGTAGACAATCTTAAGAATGGTTTTCCCCAACACCACAGTGAGGCACACAGTGTGCATCGCAGTTATAGACTTCCAATCCCGGGAACGTTGAGTCATCAATGCAAAAACATTAGCAACAGCATCAGTGTAAGTAGCAGAAGCAATTTCTGTGAGTCGTTTCACACATCTTTTAGACCAGCCCGTGCACCAGAAAAGCAAAGTACAAGTCTGACACATAAATGACTGGAGAGGATGGTGCAGGAGTATTTCGAGCTCAGTATCAATGCCATCAGGGGGAATTTGGACCCTTTTTCATTTTGATCTTCAAAAATGGAAAAGTGGCCTGAGCTCGCCTGTCACACCTTGGAGGTTTTGTTATGCAACCAGCATTCTCTCAGAACGTGTCTTCAGCGATGCTGGTGGTGTCCTGATGGATAAGCACAACAGGCTGTCCCCTGAAAGTGTAGACCGCCTAACTTTCATCAAGATGAACAAGTCATGGATCTACATTTACTTTTGCACCCCAGTCGCAGACTGGGCAGTCTAGGCGATGGTGTAGTTTTTAGTGTGCTGCATTAATCTTGTGTTATTGCAGTCTGTGCTACCTTTGTCTTATCTTCTGCGCCTGCTGTTGCTACTGCTGCTGATGTTTCAAACAATTTTTTGAAATGTGGAGACTCCAAGTTGGATCTCCATCTGGTGGGTTGCCTGTAGTGGAAGGGGTGTCAGAACACCATTACACTATTTCTACTCTGGGGAATTTTATGCCACTTTAGTGGTGTGTTCCAATAATTTTTTGACTTATGGAGACTCCAGTTTGGATCTGCTTGTTGTGTGTTGCCTGTAGCAGCAGGGCTCCCAGACTGACAGGCCAGCACTTACTTTCAGTAAACTAGCTGTATTACTATCTGATATTTATAACAATAGTAGTCCACGAAGCTGATATGTGTTCCATCTGAGTATGGCTGAGCAGAAAAGCAGTTTGAGCTGTTGAATGAGGTATCAGGGATCCCAGCAAAGCAGACATACACCAATCTCTCACACGCCTCATCTTAATTTAAACTTAATTTCAAAGCTCTAAATGCTGGCCCAGACCTTGTCTCATGCGTGGCCAATGGCTGACTGCTGCTGTGCCATTATGAGATTTCTACTGTGGGTCAATTGATGCCACTTTTCCTGTTGTCTGCCCCTAATTTTTAGAAAAGTTTGGACTCCAAGTTGGGTCTCTTTCTTGAGCGTTTTCTGAATTTGTCAGGGCTCTCAGACCACCAGGTCTACACCTTTCACTCATCCACCTGTTACTGATCAATGTTTCAGCTAGAAATGCTGGTATAAGCTTTATCCCATGCATCCATGCAGCACAATTATACTATTTGTACTCTAGATCAATTCATGCCTCTTTTCCTGGTGGCTGTCTCTAATTTGAGCTGTTTGTGAAGGATGTGGTCCCCGTTAAGGTGTTGTCTATGCGTTGTTTGCCTCCTATTGAATTCAATAGGGTTCAGCTATGTTCAACGAACCGTTTGCCGATCATCAGGACATTCGGCGAACCGAACTGAGACTTGAAAGGTTCGCTCATCTCTATTCATCAAGATCAGTGTGTATGAACAACACAGTTCTTCAATCAGGCCCAATATCCATATATTATGACACAATGTTATGGCCATGGGCAGTAATCTCATGTGGAAGCTTTACCTGTATGGCACAGAGACATTTGCATGTGATAACATGAGTATTGTGCACATTCCACGCTGTATTTGCAGATAATATAATTAGATGTCAGTGAATAAATCTCTTTAAGGCTGGGTTCACATTGCGTTAGGGCAATCCGTTTAGCGCTAGCGGATTGCGCTAACGCAATATTTATTTAGGGGCCGCGTTCAGGGGTCGCGTTAACGTCCCCGCTCTCGCAGATCCCCGATCTGCGAGAGCGGGGAACGGACCTCGGGCGCGCCGCGGACGCTGCAAGCAGCGTCCGAGGCGCGTCACAGGAGAACGGCACATCACTAGCGCGAGCCGAAAAAGGCACGCGCTAGTGATGCGCTGCAGGTGAAATTTACATTGCTGTCAATGGGTGCGCTAACGGACCCGTTGCACGGCGTTAATTGCGACATTTTCGCCGTGCAACGCTGTCCGTTAGCGATCACCCACTAACGCAATGTGAACCTAGCCTAAGGCTATGTTCACATGTTGCATTTTTTGCTGTGCTTTTTCTGTTGGCAAAACCTGCTCTCTTGGCAGTAAAAAAGCTGCTTACAAAAAGCAGCAAAAATGCAACATGTGAACATAGCCTTAGACATGATATCAGTCCCTGCGATCTGAAGATTCATCAGGAACATGTATGCATCTCATTAAAATATATTTGTATTGTAAACAAATAGATCAGAGCAATATTAGAGGTATACAAAATCTAATCGAGTCAAAAGTTGCCTCCTCAGAACTGCCACAATGTGACAGAAAACTCCCATAAATATACCTAAAAATATTAGAAGAAATGGAGTCGAAAAATCTGTCTTTAAAGTACATATAAAGTCATTTTTATTTCAAGAATAACCATAGGTATAAAAATACATGCAATAAAATCATTATAATCCAATAGAAACATTAGTATTCCATACAGTAATTGACTGGTGAAATTTATATGAAGGATACAGATAGAAAAGGTCTGGGAGTCACTGTGCCTAAAGGTATAAGACCGGTAGGATCAAGTGGAGCGCCCCCAAGGGCTGTGGGGTAGTCGGTACCGGGCCCTTCGATTCTCAAGGGGGATGTCACGGTGGCTGATCCGGTCCGTGGCCCTCGGGAGGTCCGTTGATAAAAGGGAAAGGTCTTTAAAGGGATATGTTCGTGACGCCACCTGTGATACATGGTCAGAGTGACTGATGCTGCTTAGGGGTCTGCTGGGGTGATGTTATGGCAGCTAGATGGTATACCTTCCCACAGGTGAACTATGTCCCCAGGGCTTCCCAGTGTTTAAGATGGTGGATGGTGTGAGGCGCAGTGAAAAACGAGGACACAAGGTTGCAGTCTCTTTACCTTTTTACTGAAAGCTTCAACATCCACAGTCCAGAGCACCGGATCACAAGGCAGGCAGAGTCCGGCCGGTTTGGAGGCAAATCTAAAGTCCCCTTATCCAGGCGGAAATCAGTAGCCTTCCTCTAGTGCCTGGATGTTGTAGTACCTTACTGCTGAGCCTCTCATAAGGTCCTCACAACTGTTGTAGATGTTCTAGATGTTATGTCTCTCTCTCTGTCCCCCAGATGGATAGGACAAACCTGTATGACCGGTGGTGTGAGGCTTTTTACAGGGACTCTATCATGCCCCAGCCTCTCGTGGGTGCCACCTTGCCTCCTGGGTATAGGGCAGACCAGTAATGTGCAATTAGCTGTCCTGCCGGTCTCTGGAGCAAAGCGTAGAGATCCTTACTCTATCAGTTTTCCGGCTACCGGGATTCTGCACCATTAGAAGGAGGCAGCCTGTGAAGGTCAGAACTCCTTCTGGTTTCCTCTCCTTTTGCTATGACTTCTTCACCCTCTCTACAAGACAGTTCTCTGTTCGTGTCTCTTTCTGGAAGCTGCCACACGTGGAGCAGGCGCAGCTCCGTGGCCTTCTGTCTAGGCCTCTGACAGGATCCCACCCCTGTCAAGGACCCACTACCTGAGCCGAAGCTCAGCCAGCAACTGACTGGGAGAAGCCCAGCTAGCATCTGACTAACTTCCTATCCAGACCACCAGTTTTACCTAATTGTAAAGAGTGCCCTAATAAAATAGGAGCATAGCTCCCCCTGGTGGACTGGAGTATGAATGTGTTGTATGTTGGTGTTACCTGGTAAAGAGATCTCCTTTATTGCCTCCAAACGTAACATCACTCCCCCCTAGAGGAGAATGACATTACTGCAACGGCCAGGACCCTGGGGCGCTGCACAAGTTCATGAGAAATAGACTATAATATAATTTATTAATTTGCCTTTAAGAAGCAAAAAGTTTAATGGCTATCTCAGGATTGATCCTTACCCATATCGGTCTCAATGTGACACTAGACTTGCCAGCCCCTTTGCGCGTTTCGCGTAGGCTTCTTCAGGGGGCCAATCATGGCGATATTGCTTTATTTGTAAATTTGAAATTTGCAGCAGTAAAAGGGACTGTCCAGTGTGTTTTCATCTATTATCACTTCAAGTCAGCGCAGCCGTCTACCAGGAAATTTTAGAGCACTTCATGCTTCCCTCTGCTGACAAGCTTTTTGGAGATGGAAATGTCATTCTCCAGCAGGACTTGGCACCTGTCCACACTGCCAAAAGTACCAATACCTGGTTTACAAACAACAGTATCACTGTGCTTGATTGGCAGCAGACTTGCCTGACCTTAACCCCATAGGGTATTGTCAAGAGGAAGATGAGAGACACCGGACCCAACAATGCAGATGAGCTGAAGGCTGCTATCAAAGCAACCTGGGCTTCCATAACCCCTCAGCAGTGCCACAGGCTGATCGCCTCCATGCCACGCCGCATTGGTGCAGTAATTAATGCAAAAGGAGCCTGATTTGAGTGCATTTAATGAACATACATTTCAGTAGGCCAACATTTTGGATTTTAAAATCATTTTTCAAGCTGGTGTTATAAAGTATTCTAATTTACTGAGATAATGACTTCTGGGTTTTCATTGGCTGTAAGCCATAATCATCAACATTAACAGAAATAAACACTTAAAATAGATCACTCTGTGCGTAATGACTCTATATAATATAGGAGTTTCACTTTTTTTTATTGAAGATCTGAAATAAATTAACTGTTTGATGATATTGTAATTTTGGGAGAAGCACCTGTACGCATCCATGGAACGTGTATAGTCTTTCCATGGATCAGCTCACCACATGCTCCACTTTACAGGGAGAGCTGATCAGACACATAGCTACGCGTTTCTGCCCTTTTTTAAGTGATCAGTGGAGGTCTCAGTACCCCATTCCCCACCAATAAAAGCTTCTAAAATGTCAGTGTGAAATGCAAAAAGTTATTTTTGTAAATGATAGGTACCCTTTAATTTGCCCTTAGCTTTGTTTCACATGATCGTTCCGACGTTGACAGCTTATTTAATGATGGAATAACTTACTAATTTACACCATACATTGGGCGCGGACCAGAACAATTTGTGGTCACGTGAGTCCCTTTTTAGCTGAGTGCCAAAGACCAAGCCTCATACTGCCTTGCTTTAAACCAGCAAATCCACTTTAATACACACACACACACACATATATATATATATAACATGTATATATCCGTGACTTATATTTATATACGGTGTCTATCATATGTGTTCTGTCAATGAATGGGCTGTAGGTGACCCAAAGAAAGATGTCGTGAATCTATACATGAAAGTCTGTATATATATTTATATCAGCATATATGTGTGTTTAGAAATTCTCCCTCCCTGCATTGTAAATACTCCAAAAGAAGGAAAACATGAAAGAAAGAAAAAAAAAAGGGAAAGGAAGATCTACAAAAGGCATAGGAGAGTCTTAGGGAAGAAATAAGCCCCTGTACAGACAGCCTGACGCCAGATGGCTTCTTCTAATAAATATTCAACCTTAACTCTGTTCCCACGTAACTTTGTTGTACGAATGCCAGCACACCCACACAGAGCCGGCCCAGCGCAATGATTACAGACAGTACAAACACAACCCTGCTATAGAGGAAGCAGGCAGACAAGGGCCAGTATACCGAGAGCTGAGGCTGCAGACATGGACGGTTGCAGGACCCAGATTGACTGCCGAGAACCTGATACGATAAGAAGTAAAAGACAATGATGGCCCATTATTCCCTAATGAGGGAGTGCTCCAGTTAGCACAAAAAATACCCATATAAATGTATATTGTATACGTATTTAAGACTATAAGAATAGTGAATCAATTCAACATTAATTAGGTTTATGTCGAATTTTAGGAAATTTGTTAAACACAGCTAAATCGAACAATTGGCGATTAGATTCTCGTGAAAAAAAATGCAAAACTCTAAGGCTTCAATCAGTAGTGCGATTTTCCCTTATGAGTTCCATCCATGTTTTTTGCAGATAGCACTCATACCTTTTATAGTCTAAGGGGCAACTGACTTGTCCAATTTTTTTCCTCGGACCGAGTGAAGACATGTCTGATGTTTGAGAAAAAAAGAGAGAAAAAGCTCACCTTAAGGCCGGTGTCCCACTTGCAACTGCAATGCGAGAAACTCGGGTGAGTCTCTCGCCTCAATACCCGGCACTGCCGCCAGCGGTTCGGACAGGAGCGTTCAGCTGCATAGAAATACATGCAGCCGCACACTCCACTCCCGAGTGCCGGCGGCAGTGCCGGGTATTGAGGCGAGAGACTCACCCGAGTTTCTCGCATTGCAGTTGCAAGTGGGAAACCAGTCTAACAGAAGATACCACACAAGGAAACCTGCAGTCAAAGAGCCATGGAAAAAATGGTGAAAAAATCCAGCGTAGTAAAATTAGAAGTCTTTATTGAAAATTTTCAAAAAAGTCACACCAATGTGCATGGCTAAGCCAAAGAATATGTCAATCTGGAAAACGCGTTTCGGAATGCAATCCTTATTCATTGCATTGCATTCATTGCCAGATTGGTACATTCTATGTCTTACTCATGCATGACTTTTTATGGAAAATTTTCAAGACTTCTAATTTTACTACGCTGGATTTTTTTCAACGTCTGATGTTGATCCGAGGGTCGGATCAAAATCAGCAATGCAAGTCTATGGGTCCGTGAAAAAAATAAAAAAATAAATAAAAAATCAGATGTTTAATTAAGGCCTAAGAATAAAAACACATCAGCCAGAGAAGCCTTACAAGACCTCAGGTGCAGCCACGCAGGCCTCCCAATAATGCCTGGCAGCTATCACATCACTTGGAATAGAACAGTCAACCAGGAAGGTCTATCGTAGCCTTACGCTATGTTCATACATTACATTTTTGCAGCATTTTTTTTTCTGCAGGTAAAACCTTCTTTCTTGGCAGCAAAGAATCAAAGTAAAAAAAAGAAGGTTTTGCTGACTGCAGTGGTTTTTGTGGCCTTTTTGTCAGGGTACATTTGTCGCTTGTGCACGCTCATAAGGTTTAGTGCATAAAAAAATTCTGATTTAACTTCATCATTTTTTGGCACCAAAACCTGATATCTGCATTTTCGCAGCATTTTTGCACTACACATTGCAATGGGTGAAAAATGCTGCAAAACTGCTGAAAAGTTTCATGCCGCATTTTGCAAAAATGCTGCTCTTTGGTGAAACAAGAAAAAAAAAAAACAAGGTGCATGCATGAGATTTCTGAAATCTCAAACTTTTCTGGTAATGTGAAACACAGCGGAAAATTTTCAAAAAAAGCACATAAGAAAAAAAAACTGCAACTTGTGAACATAGCCTTATAAAAGCAAGGACAGGGAGTTCAGCAGCCATGTTAGGGTGAATCTGGACAGCCAGAGAATGTTTTAGATCATAACTTAGCCATACAGATAGGGAGAGAGAGCCATAAGGCACTAAATAAACATTACAGATAGTGTATGTGACACAGTTAGTGTATGCTATACGGCTATGTTTCCTTTGAGGAGCATGACAGAGCTTGTGCTAGGATAGGTTTGAGTGTTATACACGTCCTTTCAAGGCAATTTGAAAAATACTTGCAATTTGGGGTGAACAAATTTGTTTCAAATTGCATTTTTTGAGAAATTAGTGAATTTCAAATATTTTTTTTGTTGTTGTGTTCAGGTCAATACATTTGGTGCATTTGCCAGGAAAGCTCTTGACACACTCTACAATCATAACCATAGGGAACAATTCATTCAACAGAGGCCAGAAATAGCGGCATTTTTGCACACTTATTGTACAGGAAAGTGCAATAAACGTCAATTATCTATACAGTAAGTGATGGAAAAAAAATAAATAAATCACTCCCACTGTGCAGCATACTTTTTTTTTGCATCATTTTTTATGGAAAAAGGAGTGTCCTCAATTACCTTTCCTTGAAGTTGGGTCGGAGCTCCAATTTCATGTTGGAAGTATGACAATGTATATGAATAAACTAGAGATCAGCGATCAATTTGAAATTCAAATTTGCGAACTTCACCAAATTTGAACCAAAAAATTTGATTTGAGTAGAATAAATGTGCATGAATTGGAATACTGGAAAGCTTGCAATTGCCAGAAAAATACACATGAGGAGGAGGAGAGAGAGAGAGAACCCTGCTGCTGACCACAAGAGCTTACAATTTACAGGCAAGAAAGAGGGAGACAGGACCCTGCTGACCATGAGAGCTTACACTCTACAGAAGTGAGAGACTTAGACCAGGGTCACACTTGCGAGAGCAATGCGAGAAACTCGCGCAAGTCTCTCGCCTCAAAACCCGGCACTGCTGCCAGCAGTTCAGACCGGAGCATTGAGCTGAATCGAAATACATGCAGCCGCACACTCCGGTCCCGAGCTCCGGCAGCAGTGCCGGGTATTGAGGCGATAGACTCGTGCGAGTTTCTCGCACTGCAGTTGCAAGTGTGACACCGGCCTTACTCAGAGATAGTGGAGATGGAAAACGATTCTGTGCTCCACTGAGAACCATTGATGTGTGATGTCCCAGGTACTGATCACCACTGCACAAGGTATGATAACCGCTAGCTGTCATGACAGCAGGGCATTATGGGAAGTTCTCGCGGCAAAGCAAAATTACATTTTCCTATTCTGATGCTTCAGCAATTTTTTGTGAACCGCTAATCAAATTTCAAAATGTTCGAATTAGCGTGAAACCGTGGATTTCAGAAAATGCTAATTCGAATTTGATCTTCCACTAATCGATCCACTCATCTCTAGTATAAACCACATGTGCTTAGAACCTAACCCATTACACATGCACATTAATGAAGTCCAATGGAAGGCACTTGAGGTGATCAGTGTTTTTGCCTGAAAATTGGAGTAAAAAAAACACTGAAAAAGTCACCACATTTTTGCAGAACTCGGAGTTGCGCAAAAATATTTAAAGTTTGGGAATTTATGTCAGTTTGAAGCAGCTCCGTCAAAATGAGCAGAGCTGGGGAGGAGCCGTGGTGGTACGATGCGTGGCTCACCCGCCCATCAAATTCAGCAAAAGTGCCAGTGGTCCTTACACTAGAAATACTGCTCCATTCCAGAAATTTCTGGTAAGGCCCACACTACTGAGAAGATGTGCCAAATTCAATAAGTGGTGTGTGCCTGTTAAGGAATTTGGCGCATCAAACTACAGCAAGTCCTGTATTAAAACTGGCATGCACGATACTTGTCTTAATGAATCGTTTCCAATGTTTTTTGCTTCTAAAGTGACAGATGGTGTGCCCAAGAGGGTTAACTTGAAGCTCTTAGAACCCAATGCAAAACCCATCAATTATCATGAGCCATTTGCAATATTGGAGTCTTGTGTATTAAAGCACTTTGGACCGCTAATGTTACATATGTATCCCTCTTAATTGTGTCCCTAGTGGATCCTCAGAGTCTTTTCCTCTTTTGGCTCAAGGAATCATAGTCCGACACTACTCACAACAATCCTTGTCAGATTTGGTCAGTTTTAGCAGAAGAAGAGGACCATCTTAATATGATGTTTACATAGAGACAGATATCCCTCATCTTCCAGAAAAAAATTTGTCTCTGGTAAGCCGAATAGAACTTTTTGACATATTACATAGTCTTCTGGAGTTATCATTTAAACTATCGGTGCAAAGGTAGCAACCTACAAGATAAATTACCGTAACGTCTAAGCAAAGTTATGTTGATTCATCATCATCTGTTCTATCCATCATAGGTACGCAAAACCAAAACCTAGCACTCATTAATCACCACAATGGGAACCACCTACACCTCAGGACAGGCAGAACTTTCAGCAGGACTTTCGTTCAAGATTATGAGGCCATTATTTACCTTACAGACATCGCAGGATATAAGTCTGGGACAGCAAAGTTTCTGGGAAAGAACACATTGTTACAAATTCTCTATTGATTACTCAAGTCATGTCCGTAAAATGGACTGCTAAGACCATCACTGATCACTAGTACAGAGGGGTCAAAGTTCTAGGTTGAAGGCTTTTCTTCTCCGAGACTGAAGAAGGGCTCACAAACCTTCACACCCTGCATGAAGCAGCATCTCTCAGTACTCGATGTGGAAAGAGGTGGTACAATACAACATCTTTCTTTTTATTTAGAATTGTATACAAAGTTACTTTTTTTCATTTTTGTCGCATTAGATCAATAAACAAAATTGTGTTGTGGATATGGACCTAGTCTTTAAAGTCATTCTGTGGGACTGAAAAGTTCATGTCCTTTCTTTAAAACAGATAATTATCAGATAGTTGGTGGTCCTACTTTTACAACCTGCAGATTTAAAGGGTCATGTCTCCTTCATCGTTTAAAAGGCAGTGATCTATAGTCTTAGTAGTGGCCATGCCTGGTATTACAACTCAGACTTAGTTACTAGAATATGACTTAACTGAGCTGTAAAACCAGACACCATTAATCAGGTGATCGGCACAGATGCTTAGAGTCGAACCCCCGCCCATTTTATTTCCATAGTTTATCTTAAAGGTAGACCATCAATATTCTAATTTTATAGGACCCTTTTATCCAGTATACCCACTTATACACATTGAGCTCTAAATTCACGTGCAGCTTTGTTTCCTGACACACCTGAAATTGAAGAAAATGCTTAGTCTGCTGTCTGCATGGTGATTGGCTGCCATGTCCTATGTCGAGTTAGGAACGGGAAATAAAGTCCAGTGGAAATCGGGCATATATTAAAAAAGGACATACCCAAACTGAGAAAGAGAAAAAGCGACACTGACCATCCCTTAAAATGATTCCTTTATTGCTTCACTTAGAATACATAAAAACTGGTAGTAGGGAAATGTGGGATGCTTGTGGACTACCTATAAAGTAGTTGGAATAACGTGAAATGTCCATAGGCCACACACTACCCACATTCCCTACTACCAGAATTTATTTCTTCTAAGTGGAGCAATAGAGTACTCCTTTTAAGGGATGGCGAGTGTCACTGTTTCTTTTAGTTTGGATATGTAATTTACTGCTTCATGGAGCAGAGCACCACCATTTCCCTCTAGCCCCCGTAGTGTGCACTAGCTATATTTCTACACGGTACCTCATCGTGGTAGTGCCACATTACTCTTTTTGTATATATCAAAAGGAAAAATTACTACAACACCTGATTGAGATTAACTCATTATTATAAGTAAATGGAACATCACCCTGTAATGCTAATAAAACGTTCTCAAAAAATAAGGTAAATAAAATATTGCCGCCAGTTGCTACAAAGCCTCCCAAACGCACATGACAAATCCGCTGCCACCAGCTCCGATTTCTTACATAGTAATGGGTCCGGAGCCCACCCAAATTAGTAGCGTAATTCACTTGAGAGGACGTGACAGTTCGTTACAGAGCAAGGAGAGAAAAAGCTAGCAATTTTATATTTTACTCCAAAAAAAAGGTAGGCAGTGTTTACAGAAATATAAAAAGGTATTATAAAAGTAGACAAGCACCGTATGTACAGTATAATTACAAATAAAATGGGATTAAAGTTGAAAAACACTTACATGTCAGTCATATCATCTCATGGCAGACCATGTGCTGTGGGGCATTTATCCCAGTGCATCTCACACATCTGTCTCACAGCTCAACTCAGGAGAAAAGACACGTGAAGACTTCTGCTTCACTCACTTATTTCCCAGCCTAAAACCAAGTCCCTCTCCCTGTGGTGACCTCACTTAGAGGCTGAATCCTCCCCTTTTCTTAGAGTTATGGCAAACATTTCTATACATAGCTCGCTGTGTGAAACTCATATACGAAAGACACAATGATCAGGATGTGCACCATGTTGGGGGGACTCTTTTAAGTGTAAACATGGCATAGTTACATGACCCACTTAGAGCAAAACCCGCTCCTTGCACTCGTTGGGTTTAGCTCCTAATGATTTCCTTGAGCTATAGATATCTTGATGGATATCTGGAATGTATAATCCTTATATCTCTAGCCCGGATAGGTGCCAGTATACATAACCTTAAAAGAACAATAGAATCCCATGCTTGATGTACCGGTTTCAGCAAGTATCAGGTGGGAGGGGAGAATGAGGGATTTACACAGAGGCTGGCTTTCCCAGATAAAAGCCATAAACTGCTCAGTGGGGGGCTGCTGCACATTGGTATGAAGTTGCACAGAGTGTGTCTGCCATAGGGCTTTGTTTTTGTATCAGCGAATGCAGTGGGGGAGAAAGGGGGGGGAGAATCTGCAGCGCGTGTCTGTGTCATGGTACCTTCTAGAACTAAACCCTTAATATGGCATTTTTACATTATCACGACACACGCAGCCCTAAAAACTATTGTATATTCCAAGTATCAAGAAAGAAGAAACAAAGCAGATTCAATTTAGCAGGTGCAAAAAGGGGTTGTCTGCTATGTGGACATTCCCTTCTAAATCTTTATGTTTTCCCCCACTAAAATAACACCACTTATTCTCACCTCTTGGGTCGGCATCATTCTAGTGGTGTCTCGCTCTCCAGGGGATCACTTGACATTGTTATGTCACGCGATCACTGTGGCCGATCAGCTCTGGCTTCACTCTCCAGTCCTTTGGTGAAAAAAAAAATGACTACGGCTATGTGCCCACATTCAGGATGGTTCGTAGAATTTTCCTGATCAAAACCGGACTCCTTCCGCAGGAAATACGCACGCATTTTTTTTCACATTTTTAGCGTTTTTTTCCCGGAGCTTCCCAATGCAATAATATAGCGGGAAATCCGCAGATTTTCTGCTAAATTAATGAACATGTTGCGTTTTTCCGCAGAAAAAAAATGCAGCATGTGCACAAAAATTGCGGAATGCATTCTAATAATAGGATGCTTAATGTAAGTATTTAAGCATTTCTGCAGTGGAAAACTGCCGCCAAAACACTAAAAAAAACACAAAAAATCCTGAACGTGGGCACATAGCTTTAACTCCTTTCTGACATATGATGTACTATCCCGTCAAGGCGGTATGGGCCCGTATGACCACCGACGGGATAGTATGTCATCACCAATTAGCTGCACTCACGGGGGGAAGCACAGCTGATCGGGGCCGGGTGTCAGCTGACTATCACAGCTGACATCCAGCACTATGTGTCAGGAGCGGTCACGGACCGCTCCTGGCACATTAACCCCCAGAACACTGCGATCAAACATGATCGCAGCATTCCGGTGGCATAGGGAAGCATCGCGCAGGGAGGGGGCTCCCTGCGTGCTTCCCTGAGACCCTCGGCACAAGGTGATGTGACTGTGTTGCTCCGAGGGTCTCCTACCTCCTCCTCCCTGCAGGCCCCGGATCCAAAGTGGCCACGGGGCTCCTTCTGGGTCCTGCAGGGAGGTGGCTTGTCAGCGTCTGCTCAGAGCAGGCGCCGGCAAGCCTCCTGCAGTGCCTGTCAGATCGCTGATCTGACACAGTGCATTGCAAAGTGTCAGATCAGCGTTCTGACACTATAGTGTGATGTCCCCCCTTGGACAAAGTAAACAAGTAAAAAGAAATATATATTTACATGTGTAAAAAAAAAAAAATCCGAAGTAAAGAAATAAAATATATATATTGTTACAATAAACCCATTTCTTTATCTAAATAAAAAAAACAAACAATAAAAGTACACATATTTAGTATCGCTGCGTCCGTAATGACCCGACCTATAAAACTGTCACACTAGTTAACCCCTTCAGTGAACACCGTAAAAAAAAAAAAAAAGGGAGGCAAAAATAACGCTTTTATTATTATACAGCCGAGTGGAATAACACGTGATCAAAAAAAGGGATATAAAAAAACATGATACCGCTGAAAACGTCATCTTGTCCCGCAAAAAATGAGCTGCCATACAGCATCATAAGCGAAAAAATAAAAAAGTTATAGTCCTCAAGATAAAGCGATGCAAAAATAATCATTTTTTATATAAAATAGTTGTTATCGTATAAAAGCGCGAAAACATAAAAAAATGATATAAATGAGGTATCGCTGTAATCGTAACGACCCGAAAAATAAAACTGCTTTATCAATTTTACAAAACGTGGAACAGTATAAACGCCCCCCCCCCAAAAGAAATTCAGGAATAGCTGGTTTTTGGTCATTCTGACTCACAAAAATCGGAATAAAAAGCGATCAAAAAATGTCACGTGCCTGAAAATGGTACCAATAAACACGTCAACTCGTCCCACAAAAAACAAGACCTCATATGACTCTTGTGCACTAAAATATGGAAAAATTATAGCTCTCAAAATGTGGAGACGCAAAAACATTTTTTTGCAATAAAAAGCGTCTTTTAGTGTGTGACAGCTAACAATCAAAAATCTGCTAAAAAAACGCTTTAAATAGTATATCAAACCCCCCTTCATCACCCCCTTAGTTATTCCATTTTCCCATTAGGGTTAGGGTTGGGGCTAAATTTAGGGTTGGGGTTCTGGTTGGGGCTAAAGTTAGGGCTGGGGCTAAAGTTAGGGTTGGGGCTAAAGTTAGGGATAGGGTTTGGATTACATTTACAGTTGGGATTAGGGTTAGTGGTGTGTCAGGGTTAGAGGTTTGGTTAGGGTTATGGTTGGGATTAGGGTTAGGGGTGTGTTGGGGTTAGGGGTATGGTTAGGATTAGGGTTAGGGGCATGTTCGGGTTAGGGGTGTGGTTAGGGTTATGGTTAGGACTGCGATTAGGGTTAGGGGTGTGTTTGGGTTAGGGTTTCAGTTAGAATTGGGGGGTTTCCACTGTCGTTCGATCTCAATTACAGCCAATTTTGCATTGAAAAGTCAAGCGGCATGCCTTCCCTTCCGAGCTCTGTCATGCGCCCAAACAGTGATTTACCCCCACATATGGGGTATCATCGTACTCAGGACAAATTGCACAACATCTTTTGGGGTCCAATTTCTTCTGTTACCCTTGGGAAAATAAAAAATTGGGGGTGAAAAGATCATCTATTGTGAAAAAATATGATTTTTTTATTTTTACGGCTCTACATTATAAAATTCTGTGAAGCATTTGGTGGGTCAAAGTGCTCACCACACATCTAGATAAGTTTCATAGGGGGTCTACTTTCCAAAATAGTGTCACTGGTGGGGTTTTGATGTTTAGGCACATCAGGGACTCTCTAAACGCGACATGGCGCCCCATCTCCATTCCAGTCAATTTTGCATTGAAAAGTCAAATGGCGCTCCTACCCTTCCGAGCTCTGCCATGCGCCCAACCAGTGGTTTACCCCCACATATATGGGGTATCAGCGTACTCAGGACAAATTGCGCAACAACGTTTGGGGTCCAATTTCTTCTGTTACCCTTGGTAAAATAAAACAAATTGGAGCTGAAGTAAATTTTCTGTGAAGAAAAGTTAAATGTTCATTTTTTGTTAAACATTCCAAAAATTTCTGTGAAACACCTGAAGGGTTAATAAACTTCTTGAATTTGGTTTTGAGCACCTTGAGGGGTGCAGTTTCTAGATTGGTGTCACACTTGGGTATTTTCTATCATATAGACCCCTCAAAGTGACTTCAAATGTGATGTGGTCCCTAAAAAAAGAAAGTGGTGTTGTAAAAATGAATAATTGCTGGTCAACTTTTAACCCTTATAACTCCCTAACAAAAAAAAAATGTTGGTTCCAAAATTGTGCTGATGTAAAGTAGACATGTGGTAAATGTTACTTATTAAGTATTTTGTGTGACATATCTCTGTGATTTAAAGGGAACCTGTCACCTGAATTTGGCGGGACCGGTTTTGGGTCATATGGGTGGGGTTTTCGGGTGTTTGATTCACCCATTCCTTACCCGCTGGCTGCATGCTGGCTGCAATATTGGATTGAAGTTCATTCTCTGTCTTCCATAGTACACGCCTGCGCAAGGCAATTTTGCCTTGCGCAGTATGCTTTGCCAACTGCGGGCAAAGCCGAAAAGCATTAGTGCGCATGCGCCGCCGCACTATGTCCCGGAAGTATTTCACTGTGTTCCGGGACATAGTGCGCCGGCGCATGCAGTTGCCTGCAGTTGGGCAAAGCATACTGCGCAAGGCAAGATTGCCTTGCGCAGGCGTGTACTACAGAAAACAGAGAATGTACTTCAATCCAATATTGCGGCCAGCATGCAGCCAGAGGGTAAGGAAAGGGTGAATCAAACACCTGAAAACCCCACCCATATGACCCAAAACCGGTCCCGCCAAATTCAGGTGACAGGTTCCCTTTAAGGGCATAAAAATTCAAAGTTGGAAAATTTCACCAAATTTCCGTTTTTTTTCAAAATTAAAAGCAGCTAATATCAAAGAAATGTTACCACTATCATGAAGTACAAAATGTCACGAGAAAATAATGTCAGAATCATCAGGATTGTCAGGATTGGTCAGAATTGTAAAAATTGGCACGGTCATTAATGTGCAAACCACCCTTGGGGGTAAAGGGGTTAACATCAGCACGGGATGACTGTTCAAGCTAAGTACTGCCGCTCTGTGCGGCCAATCATTTATTTACACCTAACCACCTGCTTGTTATCCCTCAATCCATACTTCACCCTCTTATTTGATTGACAGCTCTGGCTTCATAGAGCCAAAGAAGTGCTGAGATTAGTGATAGAGATGAGAGAATATTTCAATATTCGGTTTACAATCGCTGTGTTTGCAATATTCGGCGAATATAGCCGAAAGCCATTAGAGTCAATGGGAGTACACATGAGCGAATAAGTTCGGAAATGATCATCAAACATAAAATCGGCATGAATATGGTGCAAATGCAGCACATTCGGATTCGGAAGTCGTTTTCTGAACATATTCGCTCATCTCTAATTAGTGATGAGTGAACATGCTCGGATAAAATGTTTTTTGAGAATGCTCCGGTGTTAACTGAGTGACTTTGGCGTAATCAAAAAATATGTTTGAGTACTGGCGCCTGCATGTCTTGTGGCTGTTCGACAGTCCCAACACATGCAGGGATTGTCTGTTTATTAGGCAATCCCTGCATGCCGGCGCGGAGGCTCCGTTAGCGCCCGAGTATGCTTGGATAACACCTTGCACGGTCGCTCATCATTAGTGGATATAGATGGAAATCAGGAAGGTGTATTTAAATGATTGGCCCCACCAAAAAAAAAAGTTTAATTTAAAAAAAAAAAAAAAAACTTTGGTAAACTTTTTGCCCTAAAATGGAAAAAAAAAATATTTGTACATTTGAGGAATCTCCCCCAGTAATTTACCAAATTATTTATAAAACGCTTAGTCGGAAAGTGTATCGGCGCTTTCAGCAATAGAAGGGTGAATTGAATAAGATAGATTTGTTCATTCATATCAACCAGTGCATTTTTTTATGAAGGTTTAATATTACACAAACCATTAGCATATTTACAAATTAATCTTCCCCTAGGAAAGAAAAGATCAAAGATTTATAGAAGGAAAAAAGCTTTATTACTTTTAAAGTGGAGGGAAAAAAATGAAATATTTGCTTGAATGATAAATGCCTTTATTGCGACAACATGGGCACAGTATATGATTGCACAATAACGCCTGTAATGAATACACTCCCGAGAAGAGGGCTGAAATTATTTGTGAATATATAAATCAATATATCACTTACAGATGGAGTTGTTAGCGCCATGTCTCAGCTACTGCTCCTTCAGCATCATAATCTTTTTTTGTTGTTGTTGCAATTATCAAATTATTGCTTTCGTTGCCTACTGAAAATCTCAAATGATGAATGTCCCAGTCATTGGATTGAACCTATAAGATATGATACCAATGGAAAAGGTTTTCCAGGACAATATTGTGTGGGTTTTCAATCTTGAAAGTTCCTTTTAAACTGATACATTGTTATTCCTATTTTTGGAGGTGGAGCGTGATAGTTTTCTGCAATTGGTGAAAACATTGCCCCCTTAGGATTGGAACTTAACATAGCACATTGTATAAACTTTGCTCTGATTGTTCTTTAAAGAAAAAAAAAAGAGATTATGGGACCAAAGTGATTTAATTTATGAGGAGATATATTTGGTAGGATTTCATTAATTCTCTGGTTTTTATGCTTTTTCTTAAAGTTAAACTTAGACTTACAAAGATAACATTTTTCTTTTTTTTACCTTGAAAAAGGCGCCAGTCTTGTGCCGAATTTGGCAATTAATAAAAACCTTAATTTAATATCATTGAGGATTCTTCATTTCCGCAAGCGCAGCCAAGGTACCGTAATCTCCCCACAAGGGGTATATTCTACATCTAGAGGACGTCAATTCTTTACTGTAAGATCAGTGAGACTATGAAACTCTTTGACACATGATGTCGCAATTGTTGATTCACTAAAAACGATCAAGGTCTGGATGCCTTTGAGAAATCTAATATTACAGGTTATGGACACTAGATTCTGTGATGGGACATTAATCCTGGGAATTAGTCGAATTGTTGGATGTGAAGTTGGGAAGGTTTTTTTTTTCACTTGAAGACCTTCTCATCCCATCAAAATCTTTGTCCTGTTAATACAATGCAATCATCATATTATATAACACTGTGTACTTACAATTGCTCATTTTGCCTTTCTTCACAGCTAATTCTTCTCTTTTCCATTAGATTTATGATATCAAGTGATTAAAAACTGACTAGCCGAATCCTTCTAAACTCTATGTAGAACCAGGAGGTCTATTTTCTCTGTACGAGTCATGATCCACTGTAAAAGTCCCTGGCAGGGGGAAGAGCAGAGCAGCTGGGTCAGGATTTGAAGAGGGAATGATAAATGCAAGGACAAAACACTTATCTTTTCTCTGCTCTGTAGAGAAACAGCAAGAATTATCCAGGTAGAAAGGCAAAATGAGCAATTGTAAGTACATAGTGCTATGATAAAGTTCTGTTTCAACTGGAACAAAGGGTGAATACTGCAGCCCATCTGTGACACCGGCAGCAGTTCAGAGGAGCAACAGCAGTCTTTTAGATGAGTATGTGCGGAGGGTTTTTTGTTTCTTTTTGGGGCATTTTTTCAGGCTCTCCATAGGACCATTTTTAAACTTATTAAAAGTAATATATAACCCCTATAACACTTTTATATATAAGATACATAGGATAGGATACCTTAACATGGCCGGTGTCATGGTTTGTGTGAAAGTTGTTGGCTTGTGCATCAGCGGTTAATTCTGTTGGCCTCTTTCTGGCTATGGGAGGGCTTTAAATAGCCTCTATTGGGCTTCGTTCCTTGTCAGTTATACTTCTGCCCTCGGCTGAGTTAGTTGACCCCTGTGTGCTTGTGCATGCTTTTCACATGATCTCCTGCTTCTGACCCGGTCAGTCTCCCAGTTTGGCTTTGACTGTTGATTCGGACTGCCTGTTTGTTTGCCTGGTTTCTGACTTCTGCTCTGCCTTGCCTGCCCGTTTTGCCTGTTCTCTGGTACCTCTGTTGCCTTCCACGGATTCTGACACTTGGCTTGCATTTGACCTCTCTTCTGTATCGAGCGCTTGTACCTCGTTGTCCTCCTGGTATTGACCTCGGCTCTCCCGACCTCCCTTCTGTCCTCCCGGTTCCTGCCGCCCTCCGCTACCTCCTTCGGCAGTTGGCTGGCTCTGCCCTGGTCCCTCCCTCTGCGGTCATGTGCCGCAGGTCCTGCACACGAGCGGTCACGTCCTGACCCAGCTGACTCTCCATGAGCTACAAGCGACGCTTGTCTTGGACCTAGCAGGACACTTGAACTGACCGGAGTGCTGTCAGTCGGTGTTCCTGATAGCCGGTCCGTTTTTCCACTACTGAGAAATCAGTTTGAATTAATATACAAATGAAGTTGAAGGACTATGGTAGATCCGAAGCCTCTGACACCCCATCTCTATTACCCACCCTGTGCTGCTTCCTCCTGCTTTGTGTTGCTTTATGATTTGTAAAACAATTGTAGGTCACATACACTAGCACTTGGCCTGCAAACCTTGCAGACGAAGGATGTAGTAATCACGATGAGATTTCAGACAGCTACATGACCATTCTCTACCATGCATGGATCACATTAGACCAACACTAATGGATAAATAACACCCAGTTGGAGCTGCTTTAATGTGGAAGCCAAGACGACTGGATGGAAAAGAACAAAGAGAATTTTATTTAAACCTTTGCCCACTTTGCTTCCTTCATGTCTTCCTGATACACCTTTGAGGTACTGGTAGTAAAAAATAAGGAGTAATTGTGAGACCATAAACGGTTTCCTAATGGATGAGACATTTGAGACCAGATTGTAAAGCTGGACCTGTGCCCAGATGTGAGATGCTGACAATGATCCCAAAATGTACTTCAAACAGACTTGGCTACATTGTTTCACTTGTCCATACGACTGCAACGTTATATACCAACCGCATGTGCCAACCTTTCACGGAGAAGATCTCTGTGCTACAGCCACAAATACATAATCCCTTACAGCAAGTATAGATTACAGAGGAAAAGGCAATCTGTCGTGGACCTGAAGCCGCAGAGCATGGTCAGGCTGGATTGCTGCAAAGGCAAGTTAGCAGGGGGGCAACCTGAAATCAGGGTGGTTTCTAGGTAACCTGGCCAAAAAGAAGAACATCAGAATAGCCCCCGTACAGCCTTCACATACTGATAATGCCCCCCCCCACAGAATTAGTGCCACTATAGTATCTCCATGGAGTAATAGAGACCACTATATACAGCTCTGGCAAAAATTAAGAGACCACTGCAACATTTTCAGTTTGTCTGATTTTTCTCTTTATAGGTATATTTTTGGGTAAAAAGTAAATTGTTCTTTTAACTTCATGTCTCCAAAGTTCCAAGCAATGCATTTTGTATTTCTTTTCTCAAAAGGAGAAATGGTAAAAATAATGAAAAACACAGCGCTTTCAGACCTCAAATAATGCAAATAAAACAAGTTCATCATCATTTAGAAAGAACAATACTAATGTTTTAACTCAGGAAGAGTTCAGAAATCAATATTTTGCGGAATAACCATGATTTTTAATCACAGCTTTCATGCGTCTTGGCATGCTTTCCACCAGTCTTTCACACTGCTTTTGGATGACCTTATGCCACTCCTGGTACAAAAATTTAAAGGGAACCTGTCACCTGAATTTGGCAGGACCTGTTTTGGGTCATATGGGCGGAGTTTTCGGGTGTTTGATTCACCCTTTCCTTACCCGCTGGCTGCATGCTGGCCGCAATATTGGATTGGATTGAAGTTCATTCTCTGTCCTCCGGAGTACACGCCAGCGCAAGGCAATATTGCCTTGCGCAGGCGTGTTCTCCGGAGGACAAAGAATGAACTTCCATCCAATATTGCGGCCAGCATGCAGCCAGCGGGTAAGGAAAGGGTGAATCAAACACCTGAAAACCCCGCCCATATGACCCAAAACTGGTCCCGCCAAATTCACGTGACAGGTTCCCTTTAAGCAGTTCTTTGATGCCTTGTGACTATCCATCATCCTCTTGATTACATTCCAGAGGTTTTCAATGGGGTTCAGGTCTGGAGATTGGGCTGCCCATGACAGAGTTTTGATGTGGAGGTCTCTTTTTGCTGGAGCTGTATTCTCACACAGTGTCACCATCATACCTCCAAGGAGTAGTAATGTCCCTTCCCCACTTCCAAATAATAGTGTTCCCACACTCTGTGCATCCACATAAAAACAGTGCCCCCTCCTATGGCTCCACATAGTGCTTCCTCTGTGCCTCTACTGGGAAGCAGTGCCCCTCCTGTGACGTCACATAGAAATAGTGCTTCCTCTCTACCTCCTCATAGAAACAGTGCCACTTATGTTCCTCTCCAGGCTACGTTGCCCCTCTGTGCCTTCACATAGCAATAATGCCCCCCTGTAAAATGTTAATGCCCCTTATTTCCCCCTCAGGTCTCCTGTGGCCTGCCTACCTAACTCCACTGCCACAGTGACTTATTGTTTCTTCTGCATGTTGTCTGCAGTACAGGGACTATTGACTCTGCGCTGTTGGTGTAGCCCTCGCACTCCGCAACTTTCAAGATGATGACTACGACATCTGTGTTCAGGAATCTACACAGAGAATTTTACAAGAAAAAAAAATTCAATCTGCCACATTCATGTTTGTTAGTTGTTTGAGTGCTAATTTTTATGGTATGTATCAAAGAAGCATTGGTCGCAGGATCCTCTGGGGCGTGTCTTAAGGCTGATCTGCATTATTACCCTGCAAACCACACCCTCTTGGTAAAAACTACATAAATTAGCACTCAAATAAAAAGGCCAATATCTCTGGATCTGCATGACTGACTTATATAAAAGAAATAGTTGGTTGAAATTGGAAATAAAAGGGGAGCAAAAACTGACCTAGTGGTAGGTTATTTTGAAAAAGTAAATAGCTATAGTGAAAGAGAAATGAAGCGCTGGACTGTGGGTTTTTTTTTATATTAATGTGCTGTGATATAGGACTTACTAATGATACATAAGAAAGTGCAGTAAGACCCAATTGGAGACGTCATGTTATTCCTCTAATTTTCCCATGTTTCCTGGAAGATTTCTCCCCAAATCCTGCAATCTTTCCGGTAGAGAATAGAAGAGCTTCTTGCAGTTATGCAGCAATAATATATAACCATCTAGACAGTTTCTGAACCTGCATGAAGTAGATCCCATACGGATTAGGTTGCATACATTTCCCCAGATTCTGCATCATTAATGGGATAAAGGAAGGCTTGGTAAATATCCTCTGGAGCATTGTAGGATTTCCACTTTGAATACATATACATTTCTTACAGAAAGCCAGGAGCGAATACATCACCCGTCCTCTGAGACTTGAGACCAAATATATGCAGCGCAGTAATAAGTCTGCCCACACCTGATACATATATTACCGGTCCATCACCTAGAAGGCCGGCTGTCACATCGGAGCTGGGAGATCTCAATTTCTTAAAGGTAAAGTAGCGCAGTTTATGTCATTGTCCTAGATTCACTAGGCCGTTCTGGCTGCACGGATCATTAAGAGGATCGCATATTTACTTTAGCGTCAATTTACGCTGCATAAGACAATTATGGATTTTTGGGGGCCAAAATGTATTTATTTTTTTGCAAAAAATAAAGTCCCAAAATTGATGCACAGCGCCTTTATTGTACCGGTAAAAGGAACAGAAATACAGTCTGGTGCCGGCACTCCCGAAAATTATAACATGTGATAGATCGGCTTATTTAAAAAAAAAAATTTCAGAATTTTATTCTGAAGTGTACCAGCTGAAAACAACGTGTTTCGGCTTAAAAAAAGCCTTCGTCAGGTAAAAATGTTTATTGTACTGGTACAATTTAGTGTATAGGCACACTAATGATACGGATGTAAACGCAAGCAATTGAACTATTGGGTTACACCTTTTTTATGCAGTTTTTGGAAGTACGGTTTACACAAAAATAATATGGACAGATAAAATTAAAAACGATTGTTAGCTTTACACACGTTTTTGTAGCTTTTTTTTTTTTTACATATTTAGCAATAAAAGTCTACAAAAAATGCCATCCCTAGAGCACGGCGTTTTATTTTTTAATAAATGTTAAAAACCTATGAAAAAAAAAAAGCAACAAACAAAAAAATGCAACAATTGCTGGTTTTTGTTCTAACATTTAAAAAGAACAAAAATGTAGCATTCGCTAGGGATGCAGTTTCATAATGCTCTATTGACTGCGAGATCACGTTTAGACCATGTTCACACATCCAGTATTTGGTCAGTATTTTACATCAGTATTTCTAAGCCACAACCAGGAGTGGGTGATGAATACAGAAGTGGTGCATATGTTTGTATTAGGCTGGAGTCACACATGGCGTAAGACAATACGCCACGTATTATACGTCCGTACTACGGCCGTAATACGGAGAAATGTTCCCAAAATAGTGATCCGTAGTCAGGGTGTGTCAGCGTATTTTGCGCATGGCATCCTCCGTATGTAATCCGTATGGCATCCGTACTGCGAGATTTTCGCGCAGGCTTGCAAAACCGACATCTAATGGATTTATGTGCTCAAATGTTAGGGAAAACATATATACAGTATATATATATATATATATATATATATATATATATGTCATTGAGACACATATATATATTCTGTATTTATATTTACTTCAGCGCGATATCTGTGAACAGCCGGTAATTCAATTGCCGGCTTCTCATTTCTCCTGCACAAACCCAACAGGATATGAGACATGGTTACATACAGTAAACCATCTCATATCCCCCTTTTTTTTTTGCATATTCCACACTACTAATGTTAGTAGTGTGTATGTGCAAAATTTCAGCGCTGTAGCTGCTGAAATAAAGGGTTAAATGGCGGAAAAAATTGGCGTGGGCTCCCGCGTAATTTTCTCCGCCAGAGTGGTAAAGCCAGTGACTGAGGGCAGATATTAATAGTCAGGAGAGGGTCCATGGTTATTGGCCCCCCCCGTGGCTAAAAACATCTGCCCCCAGCCACCCCAGAAAAGGCACATCTGGAAGATGCGCCTATTCTGGCACTTGGCCACTCTCTTCCCACTCCCTGTAGCGGTGGGATATGGGGTAATGAAGGGTTAATGCCACCTTGCTATTGTAAGGTGACATTAAGCCAGATTAATAATGGAGAGGCGTCAATTATGACACCTATCCATTATTAATCCAATTGTTGGAAAGTGTTAAAAAACACACACACACATGATTAAAAAGGATTTTAATGAAATAAACACAGCGGTTGTTGTAATAATTTATTGTTCTCGCAATCCATTTCCAGGCCCTCGCTTGGCAAAATAATAAACACACAAGATACATACCTTCTGGTGAACCGTCTCGTCCCATGAGGTAATCCATCTGAAGGGGTTAACTAATATTACAGGCAGAGCTGCGATAAACCACTCGCTCGTGCCTGTAATCCCCAGGTGCTGAAAGGAAAGCTGGATCTGTACTTACATTGAGTCGCGGTGAGGCGCCCTCTGGTGGATGTTCTCATGAACTGCAGCCTGGGAACTTTTTCCCACGCTCCAGGTCATATGAGGACATCCACCAGGGGGCGCATCACCGCGACTGAAGGAAATGTAGGTCAATGACCTACATTTCATTCATTCGCCGGGGATTACAGGCACGGAGCACAGCTGCATTAGCAGGGCTCCTGCCTGTAATATTAGTTAACCCCTTCAGATGGATTACTTCGTGGGACGAGACGGTTCACCAGAAGGTATGTATCTTGTGCGTTTATTATTTTTCCAAGCGAGGGTGTTCCTGATGGATTGCGAGAACAATAAATTATTACAACAACCGCTGTGTTTATTTCATTAAACTACTTTTAAATCATGTGTGTGTGTGTTTTTTAACCCTTTCATACATTTGGATTAATAATGGATAGGTGTCATAATTGACGCCTCTCCATTATTAATCTGGCTTAATGTCACCTTACAATAGCAAGGTGGCATTAACCCTTCATTACCCCATATCCCACCGCTACAGGGAGTGGGAAGAGAGTGGCCAAGTGCCAGAATAGGCGCATCTTCCAGATGTGCCTTTTCTGGGGTGGCTGGGGGCAGATGTTTGTAGCCACGGGGGGGCCAATAACCATGGACCCTCTCCTGGCTATTAATATCTGCCCTCAGTCACTGGCTTTACCATTCTGGCGGAGAAAATTGCGCGGGAGCCCACGCCAATTTTTTCCGCCATTTAACCCTTTATTTCAGCAGCTACAGCGCTGAAATTTTGCACATACACACTACTAACATTAGTAGTGTGGAATATGCAAAAAAAAAAGGGGATATGAGATGGTTTACTGTATGTAAACCATGTCTCATATCCTGTCGGGTTTGTGAAGGAGAAGGAAAAAGCCGGCAATTGAATTACCGACTTTTCACTAACACCGCTGCGTATTTCTCGCAAGTCACACTGCTGGTCCGTGTGGAATCCGTATTTTTCTCGCCCCCATAGACTTTCATTGGCGTATTATTTGCGCAATACGCTGACAAACGCAGCATGCTGCGATTTTGTACGGCCGTAGAACGCCGTATAATACTGAACCGTAATATACGGCTAATAGGAGCAGCCCCATTGAGAAGCATTGTGCCGTATGTAATGCGAGTTTTACGTACGTAGTTTTTGCGCTCTTACGTACGTAAAACACGCATGTGTGACCCCAGCCTAACACTTTTCCCCTGATTGTTCCTCTCCTGGTTTTGGCTTATAAATACTGATGTAAAATTCTGAACGTGACAACGTGGCATTAACTGCAATATTTTTATTGCACGGAAAATGGCAAAAAGTGCATGGAAACACCCACCAGAAACAAGACTTTTTTCTTAGAGATGCACTCTAACATGAGATGCCTCATTCACACATTTGTTTTCCGTGTATCTGTTCTATCCAGATAGAACATGTACCTGTGAGACTATGTTCACACGTTGCGTTTTTGCTGCAAAATTTTAAGTTGTGTTCTACAGTACCAGCAAATTCTGAGATTTCAGAAATCTCATGCACACACAAAGGTTTATTTTCCTGACCGATTTGGAAAACTGCTGCAATTTTGCAAACTGCAGCATGTCACTTCTTTGAGTGTATTTGCGGCGTTTTTTTCACCCATAGGAAACAATGGGCAAGCAAAAACCTATGGAAGTTAAATCATGCCTTCTTATGACCACTAAGCTTTATCAACATTCACAAGAAACAATAAAAACCAGCAAAAAACAGACAGAGCAAAACCTGTTTTTTTGTAAGCAGTTTTTACTGTTTTTGCCTGCCGGAAAAAAAATGCAGCAAAAACTTTACCACTTTATAGCCTGTGGCTGTTCACTAGTCTGTTTTTTGCAGAAAAAAAGTGAAAATGAATCAATTTTTAGACTGAGCAACAGATCAAACTGCATTGGTTGTTGAAAAAAAAATTGACGGAATCTGAAATTTTCAGGAATCTCATAATTAATCTGATGTGCTCATCTTTGCTCTCTAGTCATTTGGAAACTACACCTCCCAGCAAGTCCTGACATCTTGTGGCTGTCAAATCAGATAGAAACTATTTTTTAAATACATTGACTCATTAACATCTCTCCTTGTTCAACAGCATCGATGACCAGAGCAAGTTGTCCAACAAAGGAGCAAACTGATCTAATGAGACAATTGGCGATGAATGGGATTAGGAATGTCTACAATTAAATCCTTACAAAATGAGATTGCAGAGTTACACGGCAGAAGGAAAATGGTTTAATGAAATTATATCTAATAGGAGAATACAGACATGTGAATGTTCATGTGAAGCACGGCGGTCACAAGGGCTTTTGTTTAGAAGGTTGGACTGGATGGACTGCTGTGGTCGGTCGCCAGTCAGTCTCTGTGCCAAAAACTCAGGTCTGTGCCTCTTGCAATTTCTCACTGGTCTGTGGACAGAATCATACACTGTGCACCGTTTTATTGCTGGAAGTTATTGGAGACCTTTATTCTCAATCTTCTAAAATGCGAATTACCCTGATTTGATACAACTCTCGAATCTTTCTATTAAAGGTCAAAAGCAAGAGTATTTGGGGGGGGGGGGAAGAAACGCAGTCCTGGCTAAAGCTATGTGCACACGGAATCTTTAGTTTTCCCAGGAGAAGACACTTGTGGACAACGCAGGTGGTTTTGTTGTCCTACTTATGGCAGCTCAACCGTCAGTGTCTTTCTCTCTAAACTTGTGAAGTATAGACAGCACGTGTCTTCCATGCGGAAGCTGCCGAAGAATGTACACTTCACTTTTATCTGCTTCAGGGTTTCCAAAGTGACATAAAATTTAACATATTGGATCCAACCAGAGACATGAAGAAGTGGCGCACCATCTCCTGGAAAAAAGAAAATTAATCTTTATTATTGGAGAATAAAACATGAATGCAGAGGAGTTGGTTATAGATGGACAACAGCCGTTTCGCTGGACCCGTTGAAGCACCACTTGGACGCAAAACGGCCGTTGTCCGTCTTATAACCGCCTCCCCTGCATCCATGTTTTAATCTTCTATAATAAAGAAGATTTTTTTTAACCAGTACATGGAGTGCAACATCTTCATCTCTCATGACTTTTGACGACGTTTGAGGTGATGCACTTGTGCCTATGATGCTAATAAGCTGTGTGGTTGCTTCTGGTGGTCAAAGGTATGCACAAAGTTGAGTAGTGCTGCTGTCATCCTTCCATTTCCTAAAGTGTAAAATGTGCACAGCAATGTCGTTTTGACATTGCTGTCCACGATGCTCATTTTATGGGGCCCTTTTGTAGAGATTTTTCATCCAGATTACTGGTGGAATCACCTTGAAAAAGACATCATGTGCACATCTCATTAAAGGGAGTTCAATCACTTTTCTTCTTCTTTTCAAGGGCTTCAGTGTGCTCTAAGGGTATGTGCACATAGCGTCTTTTCAGGCAGATTCTGCCTAGGATCAACCTGAAAAAACAAACAAAAAGAATGAACATATGGACTACAATGTCAAAACTGCTTGCTGTGTATATTTTACATCTTTTTAGCTTCTTTTAGCCACTTTAAGTTTCGAAAGCCATTAATTGGTTGTCTCTTAAATACAATATTAAATGACTAAACTAGAGATGAGCAGAATGATTTGCGGGACTCCAGACCAGAGTCCAGTTCAGGCTACTTTCACACTAGCGTCGTACGACGCACGTCGCAATGCGACGTGCCGACGCATGCAGTGGAAAAAAAACACAATGGGGGCAGCGGATGCAGTCTGAGGGTATGTGTCCACTTTCAGGAAACGCTGCGTTGAGCCGCAGCATCAAAAACACAGCGTCCAGATGTTACAGCATAATGGAGGGGATTTAATGAAATCCCGTCTCCACTGTGCATTAAAAAAAGCATGCGTTTTTCCCTCAAAAACGCACATGCGTTGCATTTTTTCAGAACGCAGCATGTTGCTACAATGAGCAAAACACGCAGGAAAACCGCAGGTGACCTGCCAGTGACCTCAGGTGCATTTTTGGTCAGGATTTTACCTGCATAAAATCCTGAGCAAAGCCTGAAGCAAACCTGACTGTGGACACATACCCTTACAACGCATCCGCTGCCCCATTGTGATGTCCGGGGAGGCGGGCGTGGAGTTCCGGCCTCGCATGCGTGGTTTCAGTTTCACTGCACTTTGATTTTTTTCCTCGTTTTGCAGTACACTATATGGTAAAAACCAATGGTGTTGTTCAAAAGTAAAACTCGTGCCACAAAAAAAGCCCTCACTTGGCCATATTAACAGAAACGGTCTATCCCATTTTGGCTCTCACTGAAGAGCTGAAGGAAGGTGAGCTTCATTGCTCCTTTCATTTTGGTGTTGGTGCTGTGTGGCGGCCATTGTTGCTGTGGCTTTGTGCTGGTGGGGCGGCGCGGTCTGGAGTCATGGGGGCTCAGTCTCGCAGCTTGGGTGCTGTGGGGCAACAGGCCGTCCGCCCTGCTGGTGCATTGCCGCTGTGAGGGTGGTCGCCGCACGGCTCCGCTCTGTTAGCGTGGTAGGACCAACTACGAGGTTTGCCGTGACGTGGCAGTGGGCTTCATACAGTCTGATCAGAATGTTAAACTGAAAACCTCATATTCAGTTATATAAATTTTTGCCTAGCGGCTTTAGATCAACTTATGATTTTTGGAGGTGCGGTTCGTGCCCCTTTGTTTCCATATTAACGGAAAAGTGAAAAAAAAAACACACCACACACAACACACAGTTATGGCTCTGGGAAGAAGGGGAGAAAAAACAAAAACCTTTAAAAAAGTGGTTAAAGATGTCGCTTTTTTAATATTGTATTAAAAACACCTTGTTTTTTTTCCTTAAAGGGAACCTATCACCCCGTTTTTTCCGTATGAGATAAAAATACCGTTAAATAGGGCCTGAGCTGTGCATTACAATAGTGTATTTTGTGGACCCCGATTCCTCACCTATGCTGCCGAAATACGTTACCAAAGTAGCCGTTTTCGCCTGTCAATCAGGCTGGTCTGGTCAAATGGGCGTGGTGACATCGCTGTTTCTTCCCCCAGATCTTCCTTATTTTTCCATTGGTGGCCTAGTGGTTTGCGCATGCCCAACTGCCGAATCCACTGCACAGGTGAAGAAAAATAGCGCGATCTGCGCGGATCCGCAGCAAAATCTGCAGCGTGTGCACATACCCTAATAGTACGGGCGTCAATAGGCTGTATGCCAGACATTGTGCATCACATGTACCTGTGTGACTGGCATCCTATACAAGCCTCGTCTGGGAACATTTTTATTGATACGCAACCACCCACTCCATGGGTTGGTAGTAGTGTTGAGCATTCCGATACCGCAAGTATCGGGTATCGGCCGATACTTGCGGGTATCGGAATTCCGATACCGAGATCCGATACTTTTGTGGTATCGGGTATCAGTATCGAAACAACATTAATGTGTAAAATAAGGAATTAAAATAAAAAATATTGCTATACTCACCTCTCCGACGCAGCCTGGACCTTACTGAGGGAACCGGCAGCGTTCTTTGCTTAAAATACGCGCGTTTCCTGCCTCCCGTGACGTCACGGCTTGTGATTGGTCACGTGCCACCCATGTGGCCGCGACGCGACCAATCACAGCAAGCCGTGACGTAATTTTCAGGTCCTGAATGCCTAATTCTAGGCATTCAGGATTTTAAAATTACGTTCCGGCTTGTGATTGGTCGCGTCGCGGTCACATGGGCGACGCGACCAATCACAAGCCGTGACGTCACGGGAGGCAGGAAACGTGCGCATTTTAAAATTACGTCACGGCTTGTGATTGGTTGCGTGCCGCCCATGTGACCACGACGCGACCAATCACAGCAAGCCGCGACGTAATTTTCAGGTCCTGAATGCAGAATTAGGCATTCAGGACCTGAAATTACGTCACGGCTTGCTGTGATTGGTCGCGTCGCGGCCACATGGGCGGCACGCGACTAATCACAAGCCGTGATGTCACGGAAGGAAGTAAACGTGCGCATTTTAAGCAAAGAACGCTGCCGGTTCCCTCGGTGAGGTCCAGGCTGCGTCGGAGAGGTGAGTATAGCAATATTTTTTATTTTAATTCTTTCTTTTACACATTAATATGGATCCCAGGGCCTGAAGGAGAGTTTCCTCTCCTTCAGACCCTGGGAACCATCAGGGATACCTTCCGATACTTGAGTCCCATTGACTTGTATTGGTATCGGGTATCGGTATCGGATTGGATCCGATACTTTGCCGGTATCGGCCGATACTTTCCGATACCGATACTTTCAAGTATCGGACGGTATCGCTCAACACTAGTTGGTAGGTGTGTGAGTGGTTGCTCCATCAGTATTTTGCACCTGTGCTGCCCCCGCCTTTACCATGGGGGTCTGCTGCATCCTGCTTTTGCATTTGTAATCTGACCTGGATTTGGTAATGCCTCATTCACACGTCCATGTTTAAACAGGTATGTGAAAAATGGTACCGGAATCATCAGTATTGTGCATCGGTGTGTCACCCATGTGTCCGTTTTTACCAACAGGTGTCGTCAGTGTTTTTCGCAGATGGATAAAGAAAATAATAAATGACAAAGCTTCTCCTATACGTTGCAATGTTAAACATTGACAACACATGGATGGGACACCTACAGCACACAGGTGCCATCCATGCGCTGTACATGGTGTTCACGGACCCACAGACTTGTATCCACCCTTTTCATCCAATCTGCCGGAATACGAACAACATGTCTCTGGATGTTTTGCGCTGAAACCCAGTCTGTGAAAAACACGATCATGTGAACAACACCATAGACCATAATAAGCGCGAGTTCTAACCATGAAAAAAATGTGCACATGGACATCTGAATGAGCATGGAGGATGATTCTTTTTCTGTGATATTTTTCCTTCAATGTAGCCAAATAAAAACTTTTTTTTTTGTTGGATAATTTGTCATTTTTCATTTCATGTTGGGGTTTATATCACTTGCTGATTAACCCTAAGCCTTACTAGGAGAAAAAAAATAATCAATTTCTCAAATTTATTTTCCATTTTTAGTTTTGCGCCAATTTCTGCGTAGTATAAAAAAATAACCTTACCTTTTTGTGTGGCTCAACGTGTTTGCCATCATACCAAGTACACATACTCTCTATACATATACTGTAATTTATTTTATTTTTTTTCATAAAAATTGTTAGTTTTTGCTTTTCCAGAGTCTGGGAGCTATAACTAATTTTTACCCCAACAGAGCTGTAACAAGGTTTATTTTTTGAAGAATTCTGTTACTTTTTTGATAGATTTTTAATCATTTCTTTTGATGTTGGATAAACAAGATTCGTCCTCGTAGCGATCCATTGGCAGCTTATGATCGTGTCTTGGCTGGGACGGATGGAGTGACAAGTCGAGGTCACATGAGTATATAACACGGCCAAGAGCTATGCGATAAAACACGTACTCAACTTTTTTCTTTTCTTTTTCTTTCTTTTTTTCCTTGTCTATTTATTCATATGTACGTTCACAAACTTACTTTGCAAGCGACTTGGAGAACATTATTTGGAGAGAGAGCACGGAGCCATCTAGATTACCTCCTTAGAACAACACATTCTCCATTTTCCTGTAAGATCTGTCAATAAAAATAAAAAGCCCCAAGAAAAAAAAAAATCCTTTCTTTAAGAATACCTAGTCCCTAAAACACATGTTTCATTCTATTCCTAAAATACGATTATTACTAAATATTTAATTGAATAGAGGAAATTAAATTCGATTACTGTATGAGTATGACCTAAAAATAAGCTCGTAAAAAGTTTTGTAGGACCACCTATACTATTCCCTGGCTCAATTTCGAAAAATATGAGACCCCCCGGCCCCACCCATGTTTCTTCCCTCTTCAAATGTATTGCTTCCAGGGACCTGGTTTTAAAGAAACATGTTTGTCTTAATTAAGAAAGTCAACAGACGTCTAATGGAAGGGAGCGGGATTTTTACTCTGCGGTATCTAGAGCATCAAAGACTTTGTGTCCATGCCAAACCAATCTTCCTTCCTGTCTGACTCCCGAGCCCAGGTGATTGCAGACAGCTGAGCAGACACATTTCCTCAAATCTTTTACTGACAAGGTTTTCCCTTTGTTCAAGGCTTTCCATAAACCTGAAATCTTTCTTTATTATTGCTACTTTATTTCTTTTTAAAAAAAAAAAATGTATTATTATTTTACATTTGTTTATTTGTTTTTGCATTTATCTAGTTTTCTTCTTTGTTTACTTTTTACTTTTTTTTCCCCGACCTTGACATTATTGTCTTTTTTTTAATGTGTTTTCTGCCCGGGGAAACTCCAGGATATTCATGGTATTGAGGCAAATAATCTGGAATTAAAAAAAAAAAAAAAACAACCTACATTCTTGAAGCCTAATCCTAGCAACAGGGCCATCACCATCTGTTCAGAAGACAGGGCTGCTTTTCTGTTCAACATTTCAATCCTTTCCTTCACCTGAGAGAGCGAGTGTTGTCCTTCCCATCACCACAACAATAGGGTTTAACTGGTGAAATAAAACTTTAAGAAGTGACAATGAGCAAACAAAGACCTTGCTGATAGTTTTACATACTTCGGTAAAGAAAAAAAAAGAAAGAAAAAAGAAAGTGGAATTTATTATGAGATCCGTCCACAAAACATCTGCATGTATTTCAACCATACTTAATATGAGATAATTATATATATACGAGTTATATATATATATATAATTAAGTATGGGACATACATACAATATGAAAAAAATGCATATATCTGTGTGTGTATTTTTTTTCATATTGTATGTACGTCAACCATACTTAATGTTATTTTTATAACATGTATTTTTTTTTCATACTAATGTTATACTGGACAAAAAATAAGAAAAAATAAAAAATAAATGGGATCCTTGTCTTTATTATAATACCTTGCAGGGATGTTGTGATTATGTTATAAAACAAATTGGGGCACATGTATAAAACTGAGACGCTTGTCCTTTTATCTAGTGATCTCGGAGATGAAGTGATAATGTAGACATGTTTCTATATCGTATAGAATTCCTATATGATGAAGTCCAAGTGTTTCCTTAAAAAGGCCACAGACCTTTTATTCTTCAGGATATAATTCGGGAAGGAAATATTTCTAATAAATATTTTGGAATGCAATTGCCGCGATTAATTCGGCATTTGGGGATGTAATTAAACCTCTAATTCAGGATCCGTTATCCAATATTGCGCAGTACCTAATTGTATCATTTTATCCCCACTAATTTTGTCATGACCGACCTGCATGTAAGGACTCACTCAGACAGGCGTATTGCCGGCGTATAACTCAGACGAGTGCTATCCGATGTTTCATCACTTGTTCCAATCCTATACTATAGAGTAGTGCCAAATCGCTACATGCTGCTATTGGCAGCGTATAATGGACAGTGCGCACCCATACAAGTCTATGGGAGCGTGCAAAACTTCTGACTGCACTTGCAAGGAACCTCCATTTCAAATTTTTCAGGGTATATTCAGACTAAGTTTTTTTTAATTAAAAAAAACATGAATTTTTCAAGTATTAACTACTTGAGGAAATCCTCCTTTTAGGAGTTTTTGTAGGAATTTTTGTCTTTTGAAGAGTTTTTATTTCCTCCTTAAGTGTTTTTTACTGCCTTTTGATTGGTACCTTGTTTGATTTGGAAAGGTTTTCTTCAGAATCCTCTTCAAATAAGTGACTTGAACTTTCTGGGGTTTTTTTGCTTACACCAGGGGTTTTTCAAAACCTTTTCAGGATTTAAAAAAAAAAAAATGATAAAAACACAAATTCATGAGTTACGGTAATTTTTACATAGACATGAATCAGAAGAGTTTTCCCAAAAAATTTTGAGGAGGATTTTTGGATCTGATCCAATTTTACAGAAAACTCCTAAAAAAAAAAAAAAAAGTCAATGGGAACATGTCCTATGCAGTATGTGCACACGGCATCTTTTTCAGTTGGATTCCGCATAAGAACCCACAAAATGAACACAGTGCACAGCAATGTCAAAGCTACATTGCTGTGCACATGTTCCGCTTTGTTACTTCTTTTAACAACTTTAGAGTTCGGAAACTGTGAAGCGGTTTAAGGAAGTGATATGCTCAATCTTTGGCAGCTTATGCTAAGAAGTCGCCTGCTCTCTGGACTTTCCAGTAGAGAGTAAGGCCGGGGACACACACAACGTATAAAAAAAGGTTCGTTTTTCACGGACGAGAATCGCACAAATGTTTCCAAAACAGTGATCCGTGTGCAGTGCGAGGATGCGATTTCCTCGCATCAAATGATCCCTTTGACATCCGTGTGACATCCGTATGGCATCCGTATGACGAGATTTTCTCGCAGGCTTGCAAAACCGACATCTAATGGATTTATGTGCTCAAATGTTCGTTAAAACATATATACAGTATATATATATATATATATATATATATATATGTCATTGAGACACATATATATATATATATATATATTCTGTATTTATATTTAATTCAGCGCGATATCTGTGAAAAGCCGGTAATTCAATTGCCGGCTTTTCATTTCTCCTGCACAAACCCGACAGGATATGAGACATGATTACATACAGTAAACCATCTCATATCCCCCTTTTTTTTGCATATTCCACACTACTAATGTTAGTAGTGTGTATGTGCAAAATGTGGGCACTGTAGCGTGTAAAATAAAGGGTTAAATCGCGGGAAAAATTGGCGTGGGCTCCCGCGCAATTTTCTCCGCCAGAGTGGTAAAGCCAGTGACTGAGGGCAGATATTAATAGCCAGGAGAGGGTCCACGGTTATTGGCCCCCCCTGGCTACAAACATCTGCCCCCAGCCACCCCAGAAAAGGTACATCTGGAAGATGCGCCTATTCTGGCACTTGGCCACTCTCTTCCCACTCTCGTGTAGCGGTGGGATATGGGGTAATGAAGGGTTAATGCCACCTTGCTATTGTAAAGTGACATTAAGCCAGATTAATAATGGAGAGGCGTCGATTATGACACCTATCCATTATTAATCCAATTGTCTGAAAGGGTTAAAAAACACACACACATTATTAAAAAGTATTTTAATGAAATAAACACACAGGTTGTTTTAGTATTTTATTGTTCTCTCAATCCATCCGGAACACCCTCGCTTGGCAAAATAATAAACCAACAATATACATACCCTCTGATGAACTGTCAGGTCCCACGAGGTAATCCATCTGAAGGGGTTAATTATTTTACAGGCAGGAGCTGCGCTAAAGCACTCGCTCGTGTCTGTAATCCCCGTGTGCTGAAAGGAAAGCTGAGTGATCTGTACTTACATTGAGTTGTGGTGAAGCGCCCTCTGGTGGATGAACTCATATGAACTCGAGCGTGGGAACTTTTCCAAGGCTCCAGTTCATGAGAACATCCACCAGAGGGCGCCTCACCGCAACTCAATGTAAGTAAAGATCACCCAGCTTTCATTCATTCCCCGGGGATTACAGGCACGAGCGAGTGCTTTAGCGCAGCTCCTGCCTGTAAAATAATTAACCCCTTCAGATGGATTACCTCGTGGGACCTGACAGTTCATCAGAGGGTATGTATATTGTTGGTTTATTATTTTGCCAAGCGAGGGTGTTCCGGATGGATTGAGAGAACAATAAAATACTAAAACAACCTGTGTGTTTATTTCATTAAAATACTTTTTAATAATGTGTGTGTGTTTTTTAACCCTTTCAGACAATTGGATTAATAATGGATAGGTGTCATAATTGACGCCTCTCCATTATTAATCTGGCTTAATGTCACCTTACAATAGCAAGGTGACATTAACCCTTCATTACCCCATATCCCACCACTACACTGGAGTGGGAAGAGAGAGGCCAAGTGCCAGAATAGGCGCATCTTCCAGATGTGCCTTTTCTGGGGTGGCTGGGGGCAGATGTTTGTAGCCAGGGGGGGCCAATAACCGTGGACCCTCTCTAGGCTATTAATATCTGCCCTCAGTCACTGGCTTTACCACTCCGGCGGAGAAAATTGCGCGGGAGCCCACGCCAATTTTTCCTGCGATTTAACCCTTTATTTTACACGCTACAGTGCCCACATTTTGCACATACACACTACTAACATTAGTAGTGTCGAATATGCAAAAAAAAGGGATATGAGATGGTTTACTGTATGTAAACCATGTCTCATATCATGTCAGGTTTGTGAAGGAGAAATGAAAAGCCGGCAATTGAATTACCGGCTTTTCACTAACACCGCTGCGTATTTCTCGCAATGCACACGCATGGTCCGTGTGTAATCCGATTTTTTTCTCGCACCCATAGACTTGCATTGGCGAGTCTCGGCCGAGATACGCTGACAATCGCAGCATGCTGCGATTTCACTCGGATCCTGAATACGGTGGAGAAAATATCGGATGATGGGAGCTGCACCATAGATTAACATTGGGCCGAGTGCTATGCGATTTTTATATCGCATAGCACTCGTCCGTATTACGGTCTAGTGTGACTCCGGCCTAAAAGACACTAACCGCCTCAAGAAAACAACCCCTGGCATTTTCCCCGAATAACTTTGCCTGGGAAATCCTGGTGGCTGTGCCATCATCTTAATTGTGCATATAGACTAAGAACTTGTAACAAAGTTTTCCAGTTTGTGAATTATTTAATCTTTTCGATATATGGTCAATCACTCGTAGGTTTGGACTGCCAATATGGTATACAAAGCACCAAAATTAATGAAAAAAAAACAATGGCGTGAATTGAAATGCAGGGTTATGTTTTCGGAAACCTGTTGTGAATGAGTTTTCTAAGGTTCAAGGGTCAAAGGGGAATTTGCCAGTAATAAAGATGCCTACTGGTTCTTTATTTATTCATGCAAATATAGAGAGAACAATTCCATGTATACAATAGCTCTTCTTAATGATTCCTTACATGCACCAACTGACCATTGAAATCACAGAAAGACCCTGCGCTAGGCCTCAAGTCTTAGTGGGCCATTTGCCATTCACAAGGAATGGGGACTTAATTGAATTAAGAACAATTGTCTATAAAATGTGTAGAATATTGCACATATTTGTGGTCTAAAAGGACATCCACCACCTGCACACTGCAGAGGCTGCATGTGTATCTGGGTAGAGAGCAAACTACCATTCAACCTATCAATGGTGTGAAAGCCAGTGATGAGAATACTGAGGCCAGAGGCACTGAGTGTCTCCTGTCACAATGATTCGGAAAGTGACTTCATTCACAAACACTTGGAAGTTGCAGCTAATTGTTTAGGGTGGTGAAGTTCTAGAAGTTTCTTTATTATCTTTGACCATAGTTTATATTTTGAGAAGTCATTTGGTAAAGAGAGATCAAATTCTCAAGTTTTCCGCGCCATGAAATTGTGGGTCAAGTTGTATGGTTGCGTATTTGTATGTCTATTCATCAACATGTCAATGCCCCAATTAAGGACATATAACGCTGCCCCAAAAATAACGTTTGGACAGATACTCTGCCCCATTCATGGGATTATCTCAGGACTGTTGGCAACTATGGTGTAGATACATTACCTAGTCATCAGAATAGTCCTCCATGCACTTCATATAAGCCACACAGGTTATATAGCTTTTGGATCAGCCGGCAACACTTTAGCGCTCTCGCTTCCAAACACTTCTGTGTTGTATAACATCAAGCTGCTACCAGATCTCTGGCGGTGACTTATCTCAGGGAGGACAAAAAGATTGTCAGCCCAAAACTGGATCCTTACCACCCCCCACACACACATTAGACTGTGGGTCTAACCGGATTCCGCCAACATTAGTCTAATGTGCATGGGGTGTGTTAGCATCCTAAATGGTCATGACAGCCTGAGGTCAAAGGTCCAGACATGCCTTTTTCATGACTAGTTATATCTCATAGTAGATATAACTGGTGTAGTCAGCAGTTATAGTCAGCAGAGAGCAGCATTAGTAACAGAAAGCGACTAATGCTGCCACCTACCAGCAGTACAAAACCACAGCGAGGCACCGGATCGACACATTGAAAAATACTGGCAGTGTGTAGCTTTGTCCAAGAACCCCTATGCGCGTTTCACCCACGGCTTCGTCAGGGAGCGTTTCTCCGCACCCCCTGGGTGAAGCACGCATAGGGGTTCTTGGACAAAGCTACACACATCCCCCTCTTGATACTTTACCAGATGTAAGTACAATCCTCCTCAATAGGCATATAGGAATATCTTCTGAGACTTTATTGCACCAATCTTCTTTTGTTGGTATTTAGTTAATTTATAATGTGTCTTTGTATTTTTCTTGAGTTTTTTTCTGTTCAATTTTTTGTTGGTTTTCACAATATATACAGTAAGTCTGCTTTATATGCATATTTGCTGATAAAAGGGGAGGCTTTCTAATGAGCACCAATAAAACTTCACAGAAATTGGAGCTTTGGAAAGGTTTCTGATCCATGACACTGGGATGCTCCATTATTGGAAAAAACACATTTGGGGGAAGCATAAAGGGGTAGAATGGGCATAATCTGAAAACAAGGGGGCAATATCATAGGAAAATTTTTTACTTTGCACTCAGCAATCATTAAACCTCCCTGGCATGGATTTGTTAAAGTTGACCACTATGATGAATATGTACACTATACTGTATATACAATGTGTAGGGTTATATGTATTATTTTATAATTTGCTGTGTGAATGTATGCCTGTATTATGCACTTTCTTCAGTCTTAAATAAAGGTTTAGCAACAAAGAGAATGACTTTGCTTTCTCCTTTCATATTCCTTGTGTTGCCAGGTAGCCCCCTCAAGGGGTACGGTTCCAGCTGCCGCACACATATGCCTGTATTACAAACCTGCAGCTCAGGAAACTCAGCGCTAAAGAGACATTAAGGCCGAAGGCAGCAAACTATACAGCTGAATCGCAAAAAAAAAAAAAAAGTTCCATGACGGTACAGTCAAGCCCTGCTCTGTCTTCTTTGGTAATGTGGAGTAATTACTGTGCCACTTCTCATTTATTCTATCAAATGCTTAATGACGTATGAACCCAAGGACTGCGACTACGAGCCCAACAGGCCAAACATATAATGCTTCGTGTCATATCCCGCTTGCACGTAGAAAAAGACTCGCTGTGTGGTGCATTGTTTTCTTCTCTGCTGTTTAGCATGTCACATTTAGACACAAGTATCACATTATTCAGGACTGGATCGTAATAACTTTGTATTTACTGCATAATACTCACAGTCACTTTTTATTTGTGACAGCTTGTGGGATTCCGAGTGATCATATGCCAACATATTCCAAACGTGGATTTTAGCCGCAACGATCTGCAGAACTGAAAGCAGCTTGGATCAGACTTTGCATGTTTGCTACAGTAAAGTCTCAAGCACTGCAGAGCTACAGTGGCATGTAAAAGTTTGGGCACCTCTGGTCGAAATTACTGTTATTGTGAACAGCTAAGCAAGTTGAAGATTACATTATCTCTAAAAGGCCTAAAGTTAAAGATGACACATTTTCTTATACATATATATAGAGAGAGAGGTTTTTTTTTTTTTCATTTTAAAAATTACGAAAAGGAAAATGGACCAATGCAAAAGTTTGGGCGCCTTTGGAGATTTGTGTGCTCAGATAACTTTGACCAACGTTGCAAACCTTAATTAGCCTGTTAGGGTATGGCTTCTTCACTATCATCGTTAGGAAAGGCCATGTGATGCAAATTTCCCAGTTTTTATAACAAACCAGCCTCCTCTAATCTTGTGCCAAAAATCTGCAGGCATGGGTTCTTCTAAGCAACAGCCTAGAACTCTGAAAATAAAAGTGGTGGAGGCCCACAAAGCAGGAGAAGGCTATAAGAAGAAAGCAAAGCGTTTTTAAGTTGCCCTTTCCTCAGTTCAAAATATATTTAAGAAGTTGCAGTTACCAGGAACAGTGGAGGTCAAGATAAGGTCTGGAAGACCAAGCAAAATTTCAGTGATATCTGCTCATAGGATTGCTATAGAGGCAAATCAAAACCCCTGCTTATCTGCAAAAGACCTTCAGAAAGATTTGGCATACTCTGGAGGTGTGGTACATTGTTCTACTGTTCAGAGACACATGTACAAATATGGCCTTCATGGAAGAGTCCTCGGAAGAAAACCTGTCCTGCGTCCTCACCATAAAATTCAGAGTCAGAAATACGTAAAAGAACATCTGAAAAAGCTTGGTGCATTTTAAAGACAAGTCCTGTGGACCGATGAGGTTAAAAAAGAACTCTTTGGCCACAATGATCAAAGGTATGTGTGGAGAAAAAAGGGCACCGAATATGAGGAAACATTTAACCAACCATTAGGCATGGGGATTTATCAATCATGCTTTGGGGTTGTGTTGCAGCCAATGGCACCGGGAACATTTCAAGGATAGAGGGAAGAATGGATTCAATAAAATTTCAACAATTTATTGATGAAAAGATAACACCATCTGTAAAAAAGCTGATGTTGAAAAGAGGAAGAGGATGGCTTCTACAAATGGATGATGATCATAAACATACATCAAAATGTTGTTAACGTTGTTACCTATGACTGTTGTGTTTGAAACTGTTAAACTGTAAAGCGCTGCGGAATATGTTGGCGCTATATAAATAAAGATTATTATTATAATTATTATCAAAATGCACAATAGACAACTCAAAAGGCGCAAGCTGAAGTTTTACAATGGACCCCAAAGTCCTCTCATCTGAAAATCATCATAAATCTGTGACTAGACCTCAAAATATCAGTGCTTGTAATACGACCCAGGAATCTCACAGGACTGGATGAATTTTCCAAGGAAGAATGGATCAAAATCCCTCAAACAAGAATTAAAAGACTCTTGGCTGGCTACAAAAAACATTTACAATCTGAGATACTTGCAAAAGGGGGTGCTACTAAGTACTAACCATGCAAGGTGCCCAAACTTTTGCATTGGCCCAGTTTCCTTTTAGTAATTTTTAGAATGTAAAATATGACAATCTACGGTATATATTTTTTGCTAAAGGAAATGTGTTATTTTTAACTTTAGGCTTAGAGATCATTTCATCTTTAACTTGCTCAACTGTTCACAATAAGAGTGATTTTGACCAGGGGTGCCCAAACATTTACATGCCATAGTACGTGTAAGGAGACTATAGTCGCAAAATGGTACTACAGGTCACTTCTGTGAAGCCATAGGCAATTCAAAAACATTCTTACCAAAATTTGAGATGGTAGCTTAGGAACATAATGACCCACCGTGACACTTCCCCCAACCCATCTGGGAACCTCGCCTTTTTAGGGTGCAGGCTATCTTCGAATTAGCCAGTATCATGCCTGAAAACAAAATTAGTAAATTTTGGGACTATTGGCAGTTCTACATGTACAGGTGTATTTATATGGAACTGCATTACAGACATATTCTGGGTATAATAGCTCGTTAATGTGATATAAGATAAAACAGGCTTTATATTTATTATTATTATTATTCATTTTTATAGCGCCATTTATTCCATGGCGCTTTACATGTGAAGTACGGGGCAAATATAGACAAACACATTAAACATGAGCAAAAACAAGGCACACGGGTACATAAGGAGGGAGGACCCTGCCCGCGAGGGCTCACAGTCTGCAGGGGATGGGTGATGATACACTAGGAGAGGGTAGAGCTGGTTGTGCGGCGGTTCAGTAGGTTCAGGATCACTGCAGGCTGTAGGCTTGTCGGAAGAGGTGAGTCTTCAGGCTCTTTTTGAAAGTTTCTATGGTAGGCGAGAGTCTGATGTGCTGGGGTAGAGAGTTCCAGAGTATGGGGGAAGCACGGGAGAAGTCTTGGATGCGGTTGTGGGAAGAAGAGATGAGGGGGGAGTAGAGAAGGAGGTCTTGAGAGGATCGGAGGTTGCGTGTTGGTAGGTACCGGGAGATCATGTCACAGATGTATGGAGGAGATAGGTTGTGGATGGCTTTGTAGGTCATTGTGAGGGTTTTGAACTGGAGTCTCTGGGCGATAGGAAGCCAGTGAAGGGCTTGGCATAGGGGAGAGGCTGGGGAATAGCAGGGAGACAGGTAGATTAGTCGAGCAGCAGAGTGTAGGATGGATTGGAGTGGTGCCAGAGTGCTAGAGGGGAGTCCAGAGAGTAGGAGGTTGCAGTAGTCGAGGCGGGAGATGATAAGGGCATGCACTAGTATTTTTGCGGTGTCGCGGTCAAGGAATGCGCGGATCCGGGAAATGTTTTTGAGTTTGAGGCGGCAGGAGGAGGCAAGGGCTTGGATATGTGGCTTGAAAGAGAGAGCAGAGTCGAGGATCACCCCAAGGCACCGGGCGTGTGGGACTGGGGAAAGTGAGCAGCCATTGACATTGATGGATAGGTCGGGTGGAGGGGTAGAGTGAGATGGGGGAAAGATGATGAATTCTGTTTTGTCCATGTTCAGTTGTAGAAAGCGAGCAGAAAAAAAGGCTGAAATAGCAGACAGACAGTGCGGGATTTTGGTAAGTAAGGAGGTGAGGTCAGGTCCGGATAGGTAGATCTGCGTGTCGTCGGCATAGAGATGGTACTGCATACCGTGGGATTCTATGAGCTGTCCCAGACCGAAGGTGTAGATGGAGAAGAGAATGGGTCCTAGAACAGAGCCTTGAGGAACACCGACTGACAAGGGGCAAGGTGAGGAGGTGGTGTGGCGGAGGGAGACACTGAATGTCCGATCTGTCAGATATGATGAGATCCAGGAAAGGGCCAAGTCTGTGATGCCAAGAGATGAGAGGATTTGTAGCAGAAGGGAGTGGTCCACAGTGTCGAAGGCAGAAGACAGGTCCAGGAGAAAGAGGACAGAGTAGTGTTGCTTGCTCCTGGCAGTTAGTAGGTCATTGGTGACTTTAGTTAGGGCAGTTTCAGTTGAGTGATGGGAACGGAAGCCAGATTGTAATCGATCAAAGAGGGAGCAGGAGGAGAGGTGAGAGGACAATTCAAGATGGACGTGTTGCTCCAGCAATTTAGAGGCATAAGGAAGAAGAGATATCGGGCGATAGCTAGACACAGAGGATGGGTCGAGGGAGGGCTTTTTGAGGATGGGTGTGATCTTGGCGTGCTTGAAGGATGAGGGGAAGACACCTGTTGTGAGTGAGAGGTTGAAGGGGTGCGTTAGGGTTGGGATGAAGACCGTGGAAAGGTTAGGGATAAGGTGGGATGGGAGCGGGTCGAGCGTGCAGGTGGTGGTGAGGTGTGATCTTGACAGGAGGGTGGAGAGCTGATCTTCTGTCATGGTGGAGAAGCTGGTTTTGGAGGAGCAGGGGTGAGCAGCTAAGAGCGGCAGTGGGCGCTGTGGGCCAAAGCTTTCTCTGATCGTATCGATCTTCTGTTTAAAGAAAGAGGCAAAGTCTTCAGCAGAAATGAGAGGGGAGGGAGGGGGTGCTGGGGGACAGAGTAGAGAATTGAAAGTGTTGAAAAGCTGTTTAGGGTTGTGAGACAGGGAGGATATGAGAGATGAGAAGTAAGTTTGTTTTGCGGCAGTGAGCGCGGACTTGAAGCTGGCGAGGGACTGCTTGTATGCGGTGAAGTGGTCAGCAGAGCGGGATCGCTTCCATTTCCGCTCAGCGATCCTGGAAGCCCGTCTCAGTTCTTTAGTCAGGCTGGTCAGCCAGGGCTGCCTGTTGATTGTACGAGTTTTGCTATGTATGAGCGGGGCGGCCGAATTGAGTGTTGCTGTTATTGTGGCGTTATAAAAAGCAGCAGCAGCATCTGTTTATTTATTTAGATTCCTATATACCAAAAGTGTCATCCCAACTTTTGTTATAGGGTTGATATCCTCAATCTTCAGGAGCACAGCGTTCCCCTGCCTCCTAACTTCCTGCTAGCTGATGGGCAGTGCACCTCTGATTGATTGACAGTTCGGATCAGTGGCACGGTTGCACTGCTAGCCTGAATTGATGCTCCAAGCTTTGCCTTTACAGCTTTGGAGGAGCACAGGGGGACAGTTCAGTACAGCTCATAGAAACACTATTGGAAAGTGCTCGTAAGCACTGCACGTCTTGCCTAGGAGTACAATAGACTACAGAGGTGGCTGATACCTTTTTAACTTTTGAGAACAGAGGATTTGATTAACAGTTAATTAGCAAATTGCTTGTTTTTATAACTACTTTGCAATTTTAACCATTTATAATGTTAAAAAAACCTTTAAGGACCCCAATTTCCCATGATACAAACTGAAATGACGGTTCAAACCAAGTACAGGAGCTCGGTGCATCACGTCGGGACCAAACATTTAACTACACCATCCCACTTGTTTTTTTTTCTCTCTATTTCCACCCTCCCTTCTTTGATTGACAGCTCTGGTTTGATAGAGCCAGAGTAAAGTGAGGATAGGGGGAAAATAAGCAGGTGGGAAGGTGCACTTAGTTGTTTTGGTCACGCCATGATCCACCGATATTACATACACCTCCTAGCGGAATATCAGAAAATCATGTATCGTGAATGATCAAGTTAATCATCTTGCGCCGTTCATTTTAAAATATTTTGAACCAAGAGGATTAGGTGTGTATTCTTGTGAGAAGAGGCACAAAGATGGCATTATCACTTTTGGAGGAGGCACTCGGGCTGTACAACTTTTTAAGGGGTGGGGGCACTAAGATGGCATTATCACTTTTGGAGGAGGCACTCGGGGCTGTACAACTTTTTAAGGGGGGGCACTAAGATGGCATTATCACTTTTGGAGGAGGCACTCAGAGCAGTACAACCTTTAAAGGGGGGCATTATTACATTAAGGATGTTCTCAGGGGGTATTACATGATTGAGGAGCCTTCAGGAGCTATTATTAATGGGTTACTAGATGTGCCCTGGGCAGCGGGACACTAATTTATTCGTATAATGTCAATACATTCCTTGGCACCGTACAGAGATTTACATCAACTGAATTCGGACTGTTCCCACTTTGAAAAAAGAAACTAGGGTTATTGTCATAGAAATTCAATAAATGTTTTTTGAGTATTGGGGCTGCAGAAAATGCAGAATGCATACAACCAGCAGTTCAGATGCATAATTTTAGATACTTTTATAAAGCGCTGCAGTTCTGTACAGAAATTGTTCCTATTCATATCCATCCCTGTTCCCACTGGGGAATGTTATCTACCTTCCTTAAGAAACAAACACACACGATCCAAACACCAGATTTCCACATTTAATCTACGAGTAAAGGTTTTCTTAATATTAATTCCCAGACTTTAACTTTTGCAAAAACAAACCAAAAAATGTTCGTCCCGTGAGACACAGATACAATTATACGCAGTACAATCTAATGTCATGCAAAGTTGTTTGTATATTGATTGAGCCTTCGGATTTGTGTAACAAGCATTAATACTCTAGATAAATGCACATTTGAGAATGTACGGTAATTATTATTTTTTTCTAAATTAACCATCTCCCCGTAAACCTGTTCTGCCTCATATCCGAAAGGCAAACCAGCTTGATTCCAGTCTCTGACTAATATGCAAATAATTTAGAAAACCACAAAACTATCTTATCCCTACCCAGAAAATCCCAAAATATTTATTTTTCTCCTAAAAAAAGTACCTATTGACTGTTCAAAATGGAATTGTGCCAATATCCTATTATTGTCCAAACATGTCAATTCTAATGGGCTTCAGACCTGCTCCAGAGAAAACACATTTAAATCTACTTTCTAGTTATTTATTTGCTTAATTACACTTAGGGCTTATGATGAAATGTCAGGCTTAATTGTATACAAATTACGTGACTGCACAGTGATCCAAAAGGTATTGCGAGCCCAGCTGGCTTTGTCTCAAACTGTTATTCTCCATGGCAAATATGGGTCAACCATGGGCACTCTGCCACGCGACAAACCACCTTTGTTAAAACAGACAAATCGGACTTTATAAAATACTTCAACAGATTTACTGTAAAGATCAAAATAAATGGGAAACGTATATAACTCACATGGAGCCTAATAATGTGTTTAGGATTGTATATCTTCAGATTGTATCACGGTTATTCAAAATTTCTCGGAAGTGCACAAGGGAAGTCGGTCATAAGGACATTCTAGTCTTAATTATGGACTATTCTAAATGAAAGTGACAAATTGGGAGGATGGAGGAGAAACTATAAAGCTTTTTTTCTAATTTTGTGCAGATGGATGGACAGGTGACAAAAGGAAAAAAGTTACACAAGTAACGTCTGTACAGATGGGTGACTAGGATTGCAACTACTTGTTCCTAGCCAGGCTTTGTTTATATCTGCATTGGAAGCTCCATCATAGAAAAAAAAATACTGGAAAAAATGTTGAACATCATTAAAGTAAATAGAGTGTTGGATATTCATCATGCACTGGACTTGCTGTAAATAGCGTTTGTAGGGTGGCTTTGATACCCATCATGCGATGGATCCAGCAGTTCATAGGGTCTGTATTGGGGCATGGATATTTATCATGTGATGGCACCAGAGTCAATAGGGTCTTTATGGGGGCATGGATGGATCCAGCAGTTTATAGGGTCTGTATGGGGGCTTGGCTATCCATAAAGTGATGAAGCCAGAGTCAATAGCATCTGTATGGGGCCTGGATGGATCCAGGAGTTTATAGGATCTGTATGGGGGCTTGGATATCAATCATGTGATGGATCCAGAGTCATTAGGGTCTATAATGAGGGTTTAATATCCATCATGTGATGGATCAAAAAGTTTATAGGGTCAGTAAGGAGGGTTGGAGATCCACCATGTGATGGATTTGGAGTTAATAAAGTATGTATGGAGGCTTTGATATCCATCATGCAAAGGATCCAGGAGTCTTAACCACTGTGCTGGGATCTAGTCTTAAAATGGTGTCCCCTGAATTGCTTTAATGGAAAGGTTGCTGTACAAAGGAGAGAACCAAAAGCCAGAAAGAGTCACCAAGCAGGGTTAAAGCCAACAGGCTATGTCAGGGACAAAATCGTAAAGCTAGCGGCTAGTAAACAGTCAAGCCGAGGTCAAAGAACAAGAAAAATCAGGACAAGCAAACCAGAGCACTGCACAGCAGTATAGAACAGGACAGCAAAGTTATTGCCTTACAGTGGGAGTCAGAGTTTCAGGGGTTTAAATAGCTGATTGTTCTGTCCAGGGCTCTCAGGAAGGAGTGATAAAACCTACATAAAAAAAACCCCCACAGCTCCCTTATTAGGCAGCACCATAACTACCATGAACAAAAATAGGACCTGTGATGTCATGCAATAATGGTGCGCCACTGCCCAGCGGCCAAAGCAGAAACAGAGGAGACGCAGATGTTACATTGACGATGCCTTCGTGTCCATCAAGTGATGAATCCAGAGTCAATACGATGTCAAAACAATTATCAATTTACCACTCAAGTCTGGCTTCTCTCATCCTTGTCCATCACATGAATGGACATGATGGGTCCACCAGAATGATCACCACTCTTAACTACTTTGGAGATTGCTACATACTGACATATTAGAATTTGACAGATTTTTTTTATTCTGGGTTTTTTAATCCCCATAATACTTCTTTCAAAATCAAATAACCCAATGTCCGTAATTTTCCTAAAAATGTTTTTTTTCTTATTTATATTTTATTTTTTATGTTCTTTGTTTTATGTTTTGTATTGTATTCTTCTTTGTCATATAGAAAACCTTGTAATCTCCATTGCATCTTCTTCATTTCAACCCCGGCAATAACTGCTGGTTCGGGGGAATTACAGAAAGATGACAAGCAAGACAGGAGAGAAAGATGCATCTTCCCGTTGTGGCCTCAGGTCGTGTACGCAGATCACATCTCAAATGAACCACTTCAGAAATGCCTCTAACATGTTTATGCCATTATATACCTTTCTTAGGAGATTTTCACCAGGTTATAGAGAAGTGCAATATAATGACATATTTGGGTCACGATTCAATGCCCAAAGTTCATGCTGATCTTGCCTACAAGAAAGAGAAAAAAAACTCTGCTGATTTGCACACAAAAATAAAGGATTTATAATGCGGTCCCTTTTCGGAAATAACAGATTTTAATGTCTTCCCAGAGGCCGCAGCTGCTGCAGAACGTCTTGAGACGCTATCTATGATCAAAGAATAAATTATGGCCGTGGTATGGTACAATACAAAGGCTTAGCTACTAATATTTTAGAAGCGTGGGTGACGTTTGCATGAAATTAATGCAAAAATAAAACTGCTGCAGAATCTCTTAGCCTAGTAGACTCTTCGATCTGAGACATTATTTGCAGAGATGAGTGAATTGATTAATAATTAATTGAATTTGCTATACATTTCCTGATAAATTAAAATCTTCCAGAAAATCAATTTTTTTGCAATTCAATTTGCGTAAGCCAGCCCCATAAAAAGAATATTTTTTGTACGCTGCCCTTTTCTTACTTCTCGTGCTGCTGATGGTTCTCCGATCAGCTCCTCCTTTTTCCTATCTAATATTTCCTTCTCTCTCCGGGCCACCATTGCTGTCGTTCTTCACTATACCCCATGCCATCTTGAGATCATTGACATCAATAAGGTGTGTTGTGCCTTCGTGGGTCCATTGGCATCATGTTGAAAGTCATTAACATGCGTTATACTCCACGTGACCACATGGGGCATAGTGAAGAATAGCAGCGACTGGAGGCCTAAAAAAGCTGAAAATAGAAGAGTGATATAAGGAAAGGCCAAGAAGAAAGGAGTATAAGATTTTTTTTACCCATTCCCAGAATGCAACAGAATTTATTCAATGCAAATCAAATTTTCCCTCCAAATTCAAGCGGATCTGCTGAATTCGGATTTCCTCTATTCTCTAGGATTCAGATTCCTTTAACCAAACGGTCCTCTATTGTATAATACAATAATTATGGTAAGTTATATTCACTGATAGGAATCTCTGGACATTTCACAAACTGATGCAACTGCTTCAAAGCCTCTTGGGACACCAAGCTCTCTGGTTAGTGTTAGCATCCAGACTTGTTGTGTGGATCCAGTATACAATATCATTCATGATCCAAATTAGTAGTCTCAAGCCAATGATAGCAAGATCTGCAGGCTAAGCAGAGTCGGAGCAAACTTTAGAGAGAGCAAAGTCTTCTCCAACTTCATATCTGGGCTGTCTCAAAGGTGCTATAGTGGATGTCCACTTCCACTTTTTTTTCGTTTAACCCCTTCTCAACAAAGGACTTACTTTTATGTTTCATGTCGTGAGTCCGCCCCAGACTCGGCAGGTACCGGCTGTGCTGCAGAACTGACATCATTGCTGTTTAAGCACTTAAATGCCCCTGTTAATTAGTGACAATGTAGGTAGCGTGAAACCAGTGTGGCATCTGTTCCGGTTTATGCCCAGACTGACGCCCCACTGGGTTTACGCTCCTTAATGCATTGTCAGAGATTACCACAAGTGATGAGTGAACGTGCTGGGATAAGGTGTTATCATGCTCGGGTGCTAACCGAGTGTCTTTGGCGTGCTCGAATAATATGTTTGAGTCCCCGCAGCTGCATGTCTCGTGGCTGTTCGACAGTCGCAACACATGCAGGGATTGCCTAATAAACATGAAATCCCTGGATGTGTTGCGGCTGTCGAACAGCCGCGAGACATGAAGACGCGGGGACTCGAACATATTTTTCAAACACACTGAAGTCACTCAGCACCTGAGCATGCTCAGATAACACCTTATCCGAGCACGTTCACTCTTCACTAATTTCCAGCAGTGATTGTTCCGCCACATGATGTGATCACAGGGTGCTATGGGTTTTGGGTTTCACTGTTGTATTACAGTATGTAGAACAAGCCATTAAATGAATGGAAAAAAAATCGAATCACCAGAATTGCTGCTTTTTAGTGCCCCACCTCCCCCCTCACAAAAATCACCAAAACTATTATCAAAACAATGTATATTACAAAGTTCTACGTTAAAGTGAATCTGTCACTCCCTAGGACTAGGGTTGAGCGACCTTGACTTTTTTAGGGTCGAGTCATGTTTCGCGAAACCCGACTTTTGGAAAAGTCGAGTCGGGCGAAATCGGCCGATTACTGCGCAAAGTCGAGGATCGGCCGGAACACGAAACCCTATGCACGTCAATGGGTATGTTTTTTTTTTTTTTTTTTATTCTCTCTCTCTCTCTCTCCCCTCCGTCCCAGCACAGAAAATTTCGTATTGCACATTCCAAATCCCTACTGCGCACAAGCGATAACATGACGATAGGCGTTCACTCCCCTAAGACCTATGTCATCACTCTGCCCACGCTCATTCATTGGCTAAAAAAATGGCGCTAAATGCATCATACGAAACGCGACTTTGGCGCCAAGATCGCGTACCGCATGGCCGACCCCACACAGGGATCGGGTCGGGTTTCATGAGACGCCGACTTTACCAAAAGTCGGCGACTTATGAAAATGAACGATCCGTTTCGCTCAACCCTACCTAGGACGTATATAACCTAGTAATGTGGGCACACGGGTGACTGAAACTTTATTTTTTTGCTATGTATGGAGATGGCTACTCTTAGTTCGCACCTGTTCACACCAGTTTTCTGATTTGTAAGTGCCAGCCAGTCTTTTGTTATTTGTATATTAGCTCTCTGACCGAGCACTCCGCCCTCCAGCCTGTGGTGGCTTTAATTGCATGAGGACATGTGACTGCTGATGGGCTACAGCAGGTCACTGTTGCCTCCAGAGTTCGCAGCTGTCTTCATTTTTTCCCCTAAGCTTCCCATATTGCCCTATAAGAAACGTAAAATATATATATAAAATTTTGCTACTACAGGCCTAACAAAAGCCTCTGTAGTCCCTAGCAACCAATGACAGTGCAGCTTTCATTCTAACAGAGCAGTTTGAGAAATGAAAGCTGAGCTCTGACTGGTTGCTATGGGCAACTTATCCAGTTTTGAGAAATGAGGCCTACCAATTCTGTCCTGGCTGGCACCATTTGTTTCTCAGAATAGAAATAAAAAAAAAATGTAAAAAGACCCAACTGCGGCATTCAAAAAGATAACATTTTGCTGTTGACATGTAGGTATTCAATGGCATTGGAAAGGTTTTATAGAAGTAGAAAAACATGGCTGCTTTCTCCCAGAAATAGTGCCATGCTTGTCTTTGGGGTGTGGTTGGTATGGCAGCTCAGCTCAGTTCACGTGAATGAGACTGAATTGTAATACCAGACATAACCTGTGGACAGGTGTGGAGCTGTTTTGTGAGGAAAGCAGCCATGTTGTTCTAAATGTGTGCAACCGTCAGGAATCTCCTGGAGACACACAATATCTAGGTGGAGCGGTGCCATGTATATCTATTTATTCCTCTTTCTAAAGTCTTATTGCTACGCGACCGCCCAACCTCAGCGCCAGCTATTTAAATAAAACGCTTTTATTACAGTTATTTTTAATGAAGTGGCTTATAATAATAGCACACTTTAAAGCCCAGCAATTTACCTCTTGAAATGTTCCCTAGTAGGTTATTAATGCCTGCAAATAAAAGAAACCAGAAATAAGGAAAATTAACCTCATACAGTTACATCGTATGGGGCAGCATAACATAGCAGAGCTGAGTTTGTCATTCGGTACAACTCATCAGGTTATCCTCAGATTTTACATGGGACTGATGAAAAACAAATGTATAAAGGCTATACATCCTTTATGCAGTTTTTAAAATTTTTTATGTATACCTTACTTTAACTCAATGCCGAAATAACGGCGGTTTCAGCACTGCTATATCTGTAGTTACATATACCTGATTGTCAATGCATATCACTGTGGTATGCCTCTTTGATAGCCGGGGTTAAAGAGAATAGATTAATATTTTTAGAGGAAAGTCGACTTTTTTCCTCACAATGCAGCATGGAAACCATTTAATATTCCAACTTTTATCAGCAGCATCAAAACACAATCACAAAACTTAATATAACACTTTAAGGTTTATGCAATTCCAAGACAAAACATTTTTGACGAATTGAGAATTTTTTCTTTTGCTGCCCGTTTTTGAAGTTTTATACTTTATATATATATATATATATATATATATATATATATATATATATATATATATATATGTGTGTGTGTGTGTTTTGAGGGTATCTGATGGTATAGAAATATTATTTGATTGAACAACTTTGCTTTAAATAAATATGTAAGATCATGAATTATATTCACAGGTGTCTTCTTTGGTAACCCCAGGGGGTTTGGGATACCTTAGCTTGCAATTATTGTTAAGAAAAAGTCAGCTGCTCTCCTGGCAGCTTCAGATAAAGCACCAACACAATGGTCAATTGCCGTGGACAAGGACAATAAAAGGGTGGGTTTTTACCCCAAATTCCCATATTTATAAACCATACTTTATTATTTATTATTATTATTATAGCGCCATTTATTCCATGGCGCTTTACATGTGAGGAGGGGTATACATAATAAAAACAAGTACAATAATCTTAGTCAATACAAGTTACAACTGGTACAGGAGGAGAGAGGACCCTGTCTGTTATGACCCCAATGGCAGAGGGTCTCAGAAGTTATTACCAAGTCTGCAAACACAAAAACCAGCTCATAGGGCAGTGGTAACTAGGCTGACCGTATACCTGATCCTAGCACCACAAATAGCAGCAGCCGGGGAACGTACCTACGTTGGTTCTAGACATCTCGCGCCAGCCGGAGAACTAACTAACCCTGGAAGGGAAAAGATAGACCTTTCTTGCCTCCAGAGAAAAGACCCCAAAAGTTGGATACAAGCCCCCAACAAATAATAACGGTGAGGTAAGAAGAAAAGACAAACGTAAGAATGAACTAGGTTTTTAGCAAAGAGAGGCCCACTGACTAATAGCAGAATATAGGAAGATGACTTATACGGTCAGCAAAAACCCTATCAAAATTTCCACACTGAATATTCAAGAACCCCCGAACCGTCTAACGGCCCGGGGGGAGAATATCAGCCCCCTAGAGCTTCCAGCAAAATCAGGAATCACATTTAGTACAAGCTGGACAAAAATAAGAGCAATGCAAATAACCAAAAAATAAGGAAGCAGGACTTAGCTTATTTTGCAAGAACCAGGACCAGCAGACAGGAGCAAACAGAAAGGAACTGATTACAACGATGCCAGGCACCAGACTGAAAATCCAGGAAGCTTAAATAGCAACACCCCTGGACTAACGAGCCAGGTGGGTACCAAGCTGAGGAAAGAAACTCAAAGTGTCATGTCGCTAGTGACCACAAGAGGGAGCCAAAAAATCCAATTCACAACACCTGTCCGCGAGGGCTCACAATCTACAAGGGATGTGTGAGGGTACAGTAGGCGAGGGTAGAGCTGATCGTGCAGTGGTTTGATCGATCGGCGGATACTGCAGGTTGTAGGCTGGTTGGAAGAGGTGGGTCTTCAGGTTACTTTTGAAGGTTTCCACTGTAGTTGAGAGTCTGATATGTTGTGGTAGAGAGTTCCAGAGTAGGAGAGATGCGCGGGAGAAATCTTGTATGCGATTGTGGGAAGTGGAGCTAGGAGGGGAGTAGAGAAGGAGATCTTGTGGTGAGGATCGGAGGTTGCGTGCATGTAAGTACCGGGAGACGAGGTCACAGATGTATGGGGGAGACATGTTGTGGATGGCTTTGTATGTCATGGTTAGGGTTTTGAACTGGAGTCTCTGGGCAATGGGGAGCCAGTGAAGGGATTGACAGAGGGGAGAGGCCGGGGAATAGTGGGGGGACAGGTGGATAAGTCAGGCAGCAGAGTTTAGAATAGATTGGAGGGGTGCGAGAGTGTTAGAGGGGAGGCCACAGAGCAGGAGGTTGCAGTAGTCAAGGTGGGAAATGATGAGGGCATGGACTAGGGTTTCCCAGCATTTCATTGCTCCAAAATGGGACATTTAAGACCCATCCATGGCACTTCCTCAAAATGTCAAGGAAAGCAAAAGTTTCCTTTTGCTGTTTGGTCCATGGGATTGTCTCAGGACTGATGGCAAGTATGCCATAATATATTGGACATAGAGTTAAAATATTTGTCAAAACCTTACAATTTTAAGAGCGCACTGATGTTGGTGCTCAAAATAGAAACTCAAAATAGGTTTATAATTAAAGTTGGGGGGAGCTGAATCACAGGACCTGGCCATCGCCTATGGACCAGGTCCTGCACTTCATTGAATACCAACTCCGATTATAAGCCTATTTTGAGTTTCTATTTTGAGAGGAAGCAGGACCCAGCCATGTGGCCACTGGACGGGAGCCCTGAGAACCACCTCTTACCTGGTGGTATTTGAGGCACTTTTTTATTTTTTGCCGATCTGGCGCTATGTCACATCATGCATCACATGCATCAGGCTGCAATTATGATGTTGTGTATGTACGGGTAATCAAAGCTGGAGCCGGGAATGCTGTCAGTTCTCAAGGCTACTGTCTAATGGCCACATGTCCGGGACACTCTCCTTTACCCTTTGGCCACTGCCCTATTCAGTGGTCCATGCCTGGTTTTGCCAGTGAATTTCTGTGACACCATCACCGAAGGCCTTTTAAGACTGACTCAGACAGCTTAAGTAAGCTCTATGCTCAATACCACATGTTTTGGAGTTTGCATCGCCATTCACTTCTCTCAGCTGGCAATCATTTCACCAAACTCTTGTATGTTTCTCTACTATCTACATTTTCTTCTTGGCTCTGACCTGCTGATTAACCCTTCATCTGTTGTAAGTATGATGAAATCTTCTCTAGTGTTGTTCACACTATAAACTCTTCTGCAATAGTGTGTATCTATTCTACAAGCATGTATTCAGTTTTCCTGTTCAACACTGCCAAGAACTATCTGTCTGCTGATAAAACTCTGTCTTCAACCAATTGTTTCCTATGAACGAAGCAGGAAACACCAGAAGACAAAGAGCAAGGAGAGTAGATATAGAGTTGAAACCAGAAGATTACATACACTATATAAAAAGACACATCTGCATATTGTTCTCAATATCTGACATGAAATCAGAATACAGCTTTTCCATTTTAGGTCAAATAGGATTACCATAATTATTAATATTTGTCAAATGCCAGAATAATGAGAGAGAAAAATAATGTTTTAAGGCATTTTTGTTACTTACTGCAAAGTCAAAAGTTTGCATACACTAAGATAGCTATGCTTTTAAACAATTCTGGACTGCCCATATGATGATATCATGTGTTTGGAAGCTTCTGATAGGTTTTTTGGCAACATCTGAGTTAATTATAGACACATCTGTGGATGTACGTTAATGCACATCTGAAACACACTGCTTCTTTGTGTAGGATCAACGGAAAGTCTAAAGAAATCAGCCAAGATATCAGGAACAGAACTGTGGATTTGTACAAGTCTGGCTCATCCTTGGGTACAATTTCAAGATACCTGAAGGTGCCTGGTTCATCTGTACAAACAATCATACGCAAGTACAAACAAAATGGAAATGTCCAGCCATCATACCGCTCAGGAAGGAGTGGTTGTTTTGTCATTGTCTTCAGTCCGTGCTGCTCATTCTGACCTACAGGTTAAAGAAACCATCTCACCAGGTCTAGTCAAATGGTCTAGTTTCTGGGAAAGGCAGAAACTGTTCATGCAGTGCCAACCACATATCAGCAATCGGCGGCCAAAGCAGATAAAGCCGCCAAAGAGTATAGCAATATTTATTGATTATGTTATCTAACTAATAATTCAATTCCAAAGAGCTCATATACAACGCTGTATTTGCAAATTAGATCAAGAGGTTCTCAAGACCTCATAATACTGACAGCAGTATTATGAGGTCTTGAGAACCTCTTGATCTAACGCTGTATTTGGTGCAGAGCTGTGGTAGCTCTGCAATAATAGTATGGGGACTATACTGTATCTTATTAGGTCTCTAGGTGCAAAAGCAATCCAGTTCCCCACATGTACGATATCAATTTTGTAGCAAATTTTGCAAATTTTTAGCAAAATTTTATTATTGAGGCTAAAAAGTCTCAAAGCAATTTAAAGACAAAAATTAAAGACCGATTTTGCTCAAAAAGTGCGTACCACAGGCAGGATTTCAAGAGGTTGCCGCAAAATAATTGATTGTCACCAACTACCACAACCAGAAAAAGAAACGTGACTTCTGAAAAAAAAACAACAACTGATGAATGAGGCACATTGTGATCTGCTTAGGTCAAGGGATTCTTCTATTAAGTAGGAATTGGTCAGTGTTTTGCATCAGTAGTTGTAAACCCAAACCAGGAGTGGGTGAAAAATGCAAAAGTGGTGAGGTGTTTCTATTATACTTTTCCTCTGATTGTTCCCCTCCTGGTTTTGGCTTACAAATACTGATGTAAAATACTGAACAAATACTGACCATGTTAACGTGGCCTTAGCTGAATTATCAGCGCATCTGTGGCCAGATTACTATATTTGATCATTTAGCTGATTTAAAATTATAAATATAATTTTTTTATGTCTTTTTAGTTTTTTCTTTTGCTTTTTTGTCTTTTTTTTTTCCACCTGGGGACATATCTGCAGCGTGTAAAGCCGTGACTGTTCTGCAATCGCCTGATTTCCTTGTGACTTAACCACAGACACGGGGAAGAGACACAGGTCTCTTGTATCCCTGCAATGTCATTTGCAACACAAAAATAGCCCCCTTCATTATCAGCATGCCACTTTAACACGCAGGTTATTTTCTTCCTTTTCTTCCAGTAAGGGCAGCTTTCGCATCAGAAGAATTCTTGGCAAATTAATGCGCTACCTCTTGGGCTAATTAAATTAGAAAGGATCCTAAATACAGAGCGTCTTTTGTGGTGGACACAATGTTTGGCTTCATGCATCTTGCTCAGAGAGGAATTTCTGCCATTTAAAGCCCTCTTGCCTCTAGCAGAGGTCTAGTCTCCTCTAACACAGTCAAGTTTCTAATTTGCCTCAATAAGAAAGAATTATTAACTGATAAGGAGCAGGGATGGGGGGGGCAGCAAAGGCTTCGGGGGGCCCGGCTGCGTGTGGGGAAGAGTGAACGACTCAGCAGCACCTGAAGCACATGCAGTTTTTATTAATTCCTGCCTAAAACAAGGCATTCAGGAGTAAAATTTGCTGTGCAAATGACAAAAACAATTAAAATGACTTTTTTTTTCGTCTTTCGCTCTTTTGGAGGAGATTGCATGCACTATTTTATAGATAACTGCATAGACGGAGTCAGGGTTTCTTGTTAACATCTGTTCTATGTAATTTTTACATCTTCTGTAATGTGTGTTTTTAAGTGCAGGCGCGGTTCTCCTCCGTGTAGGCAGTAGGTACTATCACTAATGTCATGAATATTTCACAGACAGTAAAAACGAGGCCACTTGTGAGATTTGGCTCATTTGTCTGTGAGTTACTCGGATGTTTCAGAACAATCTGTAGAGAAAATTTTACTTTTTTTTCCTTCCTAAATGGAACTTTTTTTTTAACCTATTTTAGGGCACATGTGCACAGCATGTACAGTAAATCCCATGGGCAATATTTGGGCTCAGTGGTTAGATGTCTTGCCTTAGGGTTGTGGGTTCAAATCAACCAAGAACAACTTGTGTATGAAGTTTCCATGTTCTCTCTTTGTTTGGATGACTTTCCTTCTATATCTTCCCATATCGGTAGGCTAATTTCCTATATGTGTATTTCTTATAGGGAAATTACATTTTGAGTCTGGAGACTAAATTGAGTAATGCGTTGGTGCAGCATAAGGAAAGTATGGGTGCCCTCTGATAGGGAAGAGTCAGACGGCCGTACAACTCTGACGAGGATCATAACGCAATTCTTTGACTGGCCGTCAGCTTTCCCCACCTTAGCATAACACCTGCATAGAAATACATAATGTCACTCTCAGTTCGGGAGAAGTGATGGCCAGTCCGAGAATTGTGTTGTGATCCTCATCTGACTCTTCCCTTAGACTGATACAGAAAACAATTGTGTTATGCCCCATCAACTGCAGCAGATCTATTAAATTTCCATAATATAGCACCATATAGATGTACTATATGGAGGCAGGCAGCTTTTTATTAAATGTGCCCATAAACATGACAAACCTTTTCTCTCTGGATCTGGCATACCTTTTTTCAAAGTGGAGCAGCAGACAGATACCTTTGGCATACGCTTAACAAAAAGCGTCAAATGTTTAGTTTTCTCATCCCACCATCATCTGTCGGGAAAAAGTTGGGAGGCGTCATATACATTAGATCATCATTTTCGGTGTGTAATGGATGACTGTAATCTAATTTGTATAGAGTTTGAAGGAGAAGCAGGGGCCATGTAAATGAGTCATAAAGGTTCATTTATATTTGGTTTGTGTTTTCCCATAGGCTTTCCTTCAATAAAGTTGACATTACACGTTAAATAGCTGCCGGACGATCGCTCATTTTGACAGCTGTCTATCTGGCTCCCACAGCTACACCAAGCGTTCCTGTGTTCCCTGTGAAAGAGCCGCTGCCACAATCAGCTGGCAGCAGCTTATCTCCACGCTTAAAAAAAAAAGAATGAGCAGTTGAAATTCAACAGGCCCCATGAACATTAGATGGTTCAACAATTCTGCCAAAATTGGTGGCCTTTAAAAGAGTCGATTAATCAAAATTTACACTGGGCAAAATTAGTCCCCAAAAAATGAAGTATGCGTCAGGAACTAAATTCACTATGGAGCATTTATTAAGCTGATTTTAGACATCGCCCAACACTAATAATAAATCCTCTCCAATAAATGCAACTGAAGTCTGGCTTCAAATCATGATTTAATTTTACTTACAAGTGTATAAATTTGTAAAAAGTTAGTGCTATTGTGAGTGAGTCCATGCGCCAGCCTCTTACATCAGACTTTTATAGCACTTTTGAGTAGGGTTGAGCGACTTTCATTTTTTTAAGATCGAGTAGGGTTTTGGGAAACCCGATTTTGTCCAGAGTCGAGTCGAGTGCAGTCGGCCGATTATCGCTAAAAGTCGGGGATCGACCGAAACACGAAACCCAATGCAAGTCAATGGGGAAGCATAGTCGGCAGTGAGTGGAGGCCAGGAAAACACCTACAGTGCCCATTTTAATGCCAAAAACATCCATTCTTGTTTCTGAAGCTTGCCAATCTTAATTAACTGTATAATAATAGTTGGGCATAGGGAATTGGGGGAAAGTTGTGGGGGGAGTAGGGCTGGCTCAAGTTTTTCGTGGGCCCAGGAAATGCGGACTACGTCACGGCGGTGTTGCAGGGAAAGGTAAGTATTTAAAAGTTGCAAGTGCTGTGATCCTGAGCAAGCAGGGGGGGCCCACTCGTTCGCATTGCCACTGGCACAGGGCCCCTCAAAGTACGGCGGTGTGTTTGCATGGCGGGGGCGCCTCCCACCAGCAGCGACACTTTTGCGTACTCTGAGGGGCCCTGTGCCAGTGACGTCGCCAACGAGTATGCCCCCCCACCTGATGAAGGAACCTGCACTTTCATCTGCACCTTCCTCTTTGTCCCTGTGTAAGGTGGTATAACATGCGGGAAGGGGAACCTTACTTTCAGCAGGGACAGATTCTGGCTGTGTAGAGTACAAGGGGAATGTAGTGGTCTAGGTCAATGTACCAGCAGACTCATTTAGCAGTGGCTGGGCAATGGGCAGGATGAGGAGGAAACAGATATAGGGCCAAAGAATAAAGTAGGCTACATGCAGTTCAAAATTGGTAACAGGACTAAACAGGCGGCATTGCTTTGTTCAGTGGAGTAGCAAACCCAAGAGCAGCAGACACTGTTTCAAGGGCCTAACCACACTAGTAGGCCAAATGCAGTTTAATATCTGATAGTATAGGGCGAAAGCCAGAATGTGGAAGCTCAGCTTTGTTCAGTTGAGGACAACACCAGGGAGGGGCAGACACCTTTAGTAGGCCGGAAAAGCCTATTGCATTTTTTAAAATGGTAATTTGGAGCAGAAGGTTGAAGCTCAGCTTTATTTAGTTGAGCACAACACCAGGGAGGGGCAGAAGCCGTTAGTAGGCCCTAACCACCATTTTTTTTTTTAAAACCACATAATGAGAGCCGGAAGGTTGAAGCTCAGCTTTATTTAGTTGAGGACAACACCAGGGAGGGGCAGAAGCCGTTAGTAGGCCCTAACCACCATTTTTTTTTTAAAACCACTTAATGAGAGCCGGAAGGTTGAAGCTCAGCTTTATTTAGTTGAGGACAACACCAGGGAGGGGCAGAAGCCGTTAGTAGGCCCTAACCACCATTTTTTTTTTAAAACCACTTAATGAGAGCCGGAAGGTTGAAGCTCAGCTTTATTTAGTTGAGGACAACACCAGGGAGGGGCAGAAGCCGTTAGTAGGCCCTAACCACCATTTTTTTTTTTAAAACCACATAATGAGAGCCGGAAGGTTGAAGCTCAGCTTTATTTAGTTGAGGACAACACCAGGGAGGGGCAGAAGCCGTTAGTAGGCCCTAACCACCATTTTTTTTTTAAAACCACTTAATGAGAGCCGGAAGGTTGAAGCTCAGCTTTATTTAGTTGAGGACAACACCAGGGAGGGGCAGAAGCCGTTAGTAGGCCCTAACCACCATTTTTTTTTTTTTTAAAACCACTTAATGAGAGCCGGAAGGTTGAAGCTCAGCTTTATTTAGTTGAGGACAACACCAGGGAGGGGCAGAAGCCGTTAGTAGGCCCTAACCACCATTTTTTTTTTAAAACCACTTAATGAGAGCCGGAAGGTTGAAGCTCAGCTTTATTTAGTTGAGGACAACACCAGGGAGGGGCAGAAGCCGTTAGTAGGCCCTAACCACCATTTTTTTTTTTAAAACCACATAATGAGAGCCGGAAGGTTGAAGCTCAGCTTTATTTAGTTGAGGACAACACCAGGGAGGGGCAGAAGCCGTTAGTAGGCCCTAACCAAAGTTGAAGGCCAAATGCAGTTTAATTTCTGATACTATAGGCCGAAAGCCAGAAGGTGGAAGTTCCGATTTAGACAGTGGAGGACAATTTGAATTAGGGACTGCAGACAGACTTAGTAGGCTGTCCCCTGTGGACCATGCATCCACCACATTAACCCATTGCGCCGTAATGGACACGTAATCTTCCGTGGCCATGCCTACAGGTCCATGCGTCTGTTGTCAGGTGCACCTTTGTACTCACAGATTGCCAGAGTGCATGGACAATGCGGTCTTCTACATGCTGGTGGAGGGTTGGGATGGCTTTTCTCGCAAAAGAAGTGTCGACTGGTTAGCTTGTAGCGTGGTACAGCGTAGTCCATCATGGCCTTATTAATAGTAAATAAAATATATAACTAGGCTCTATGAACTTTTAAATAGGTTCCAGGGGTACACGGGCAGCATTGGTGTGGTCAGTGGAGGAGTATTGCAAGTAGGGGCTGCAGACAGGCTATCAAAGGCCTAAAATAACAAACAGTAGGCAGTCATGGCAGTTTTACATCGGTTACATGGATACACAGGCAGGCACTCCAGGCAGCATTGTGCTCAGTGGAGGAGTATTGCAAGTAGGGGCCGCAGACAGGCTATCAAAGGCCTAAAATAACAAACAGTAGGCAGTCATGGCAGTTTTACATCGGTTACATGGATACACAGGCAGGCACTCCAGGCAGCATTGTGGTCAGTGGAGGAGTATTGCAAGTAGGGGCCGCAGACAGGCTATCAAAGGCCTAAAATAACAAACAGTAGGCAGTCATGGCAGTTTTACATCGGTTACATGGATACACAGGCAGCTAGGTGGTGAGTGGAGGAGTATTTAAAGTAAGGACCGCAGACAGGCTATCAAAGGCCTAACATAACAAACAATAGGCTCATGGCAGTTTTACAGCGGTTACATGGATACACGGGCAGGCAGCTTGGTGGTGAGTGGAGGAGTATTTAAAGTATGGACCGCAGACAGGCTTCGAAGGCCTAACACAATAAAATGGGCTGGCTGTAGGCACTTTAAAATTGGTTCCAGGGGTACACGGGCAGCAGTGGTCTGGTCAGTGGAGGCCTAGTGGAAGTATGGACCGCAGACAGGCTTCGAAGGCCTAACACAATAAAATGGGCTGGCTGTAGGCACTTTAAAATTGGTTCCAGGGGTACACGGGCAGCAGTGGTCTGGTCAGTGGAGGCCTAGTGGAAGTATGGACCGCAGACAGGCTTCGAAGGCCTAACACAATAAAATGGGCTGGCTGTAGGCACTTTAAAATTGGTTCCAGGGGTACACGGGCAGCAGTGGTCTGGTCAGTGGAGGACTAGTGGAAGTATGGACCGCAGACAGGCTTCGAAGGCCTAACACAATAAAATGGGCTGGCTGTAGGCACTTTAAAATTGGTTCCAGGGGTACACGGGCAGCAGTGGTCTGGTCAGTGGAGGCCTAGTGGAAGTATGGACCGCAGACAGGCTTCGAAGGCCTAACACAATAAAATGGGCTGGCTGTAGGCACTTTAAAATTGGTTCCAGGGGTACACGGGCAGCAGTGGTCTGGTCAGTGGAGGACTAGTGGAAGTATGGACCGCAGACAGGCTTCGAAGGCCTAACACAATAAAATGGGCTGGCTGTAGGCACTTTAAAATTGGTTCCAGGGGTACACGGGCAGCAGTGGTCTGGTCAGTGGAGGCCTAGTGGAAGTATGGACCGCAGACAGGCTTCGAAGGCCTAACACAATAAAATGGGCTGGCTGTAGGCACTTTAAAATTGGTTCCAGGGGTACACGGGCAGCAGTGGTCTGGTCAGTGGAGGCCTAGTGGAAGTATGGACCGCAGACAGGCTTCGAAGGCCTAACACAATAAAATGGGCTGGCTGTAGGCACTTTAAAATTGGTTCCAGGGGTACACGGGCAGCAGTGGTCTGGTCAGTGGAGGACTAGTGGAAGTATGGACCGCAGACAGGCTTCGAAGGCCTAACACAATAAAATGGGCTGGCTGTAGGCACTTTAAAATTGGTTCCAGGGGTACACGGGCAGCAGTGGTCTGGTCAGTGGAGGCCTAGTGGAAGTATGGACCGCAGACAGGCTTCGAAGGCCTAACACAATAAAATGGGCTGGCTGTAGGCACTTTAAAATTGGTTCCAGGGGTACACGGGCAGCAGTGGTCTGGTCAGTGGAGGACTAGTGGAAGGAGGGAGCGCAGAAAGGCTTCAAAGGCCTAAAATAACAAACAATAGGCTCATGGCAGTTTTACAGCGGTTACATGGATACACGGGCAGGCAGCTTGGTGGTCAGTGGAGGAGTAGGGACCGCAGACAGGCTATCAAAGGCCTAAAATAACAAACAATAGGCTCATGGCAGTTTTACAGCGGTTACATGGATACACGGGCAGGCAGCTTGGTGCTGAGTGGAGGAGTAGTGCAAGGAGTGTCTGTCCCAGTACTCCCAAAATATAAATAGATGTTAATGTCTCGCAAAACAACCAAAACAAAAAAAAAGATGGCATACTTAGGTACAGGGGTGGGCTCATCTGCTGTGTTTCTGACATAGTAATTTGGCAGTAACTATTTAATGGTGCCAATATAGGACACAGACACAGACTACTTTAAGTTGCATCATAGATGTCTACAAATTTGTATTGTCAGTGCCAGACATTGAATGATGTCAGCGAATAGACTAAAGATTGGTGGAGCTGTGCGACATAATTTTGCACGTAGTAGAGCCCAGTTTGAGCTGGGGTAGGGGGGAACTCTCTTGAGGCCGGCGGGACCGCCCCAGGGCCACTCATGTTACAACGGTGTGTCTGACGTTGGGTGCGCACCACCACCGCCAGAGACACTACATTGTACTATGAGGGACCCAGTAGCAATGCCGTCAACCAAAAGCGAGCACACCCACCTCTTCAGACAAACAGCAGTCTCACGGGTGCTTGCGCCAAGTCGCGATACCACGGCCCCGTGTGGGGAGTTTGGCCATTTAGGGAGGTGTAAACATGTCGTATGCTGTACAATCTGCAGCAGCAAATTAGACATTAGAAAAGTAATTCACAGGCAAGAGCTTTTCATAGGAAAGCTAGGTGTCGGCCGGGCAAGGTGGGGCAAAAGATTTTGAAATCCAGTTGTGGTTCATTTTAATGAATGTTAGATCGTCAACATTTTGGGTAGCCAGACGAGTCCTTTTTTCGGTTAATATTGACCCTGCAGCACTGAATACTCTTTCTGATAGGACACTTGCTGCCGGGCAAGCAAGCTCCTGCAATGCATATTCTGCCAATTCTGGCCAGGTGTCTAATTTGGAGGCCCAGTAATCAAATGGGAATGACGGTTGAGGGAGAACATCGATAAGGGATGAAAAATAGTTAGTAACCATACTGGACAAATGTTGTCTCCTGTCACTTTCAATTGATGCAGCAGTACCTGTCCTGTCTGCGGTCATAGCAAAATCACTCCACAACCTGGTCAGAAAACCCCTCTGTCCAACGCCACTTCTGATGTGTGCACCCCTAACACTCCTAGTCTGCTGCCCCCTGGAGCTCGTGTGAGAACGATCACGTGCGCTGTGTGCTGGGAATGCCTGAAGCAAACGGTCAACAAGAGTTGATTGTTTGGTTGCTAATATTAGTTCCAAGTTCTCATGTGGCATAATATTTTGCAATTTGCCTTTATAGCGTGGATCAAGGAGGCAGGCCAACCAGTAATCGTCATCGTTCATCATTTTCGTAATGCGTGTGTCCCTTTGTAGGATACGTAAGGCATAATCCGCCATGTGGGCCAAAGTTCCACTTGTCAAATCTCCGGTTGTGATTGGTTGAGGGGCAGTTGCAGGCAAATCTACGTCACTTGTGTCCCTCAAAAAACCAGAACCCGGCCGTGACACGCAACCAATTTCCTGTGCCCCCGTGAAAGTTTCCGCATTAAAAATATACTCATCCCCATCATCCTCCTCGTCCTCCACCTCCTCTTCGCCCGCTACCTCGTCCTGTACACTGCCCTGACCAGACAATGGCTGACTGTCATCAAGGCTTCCCTCTTCCTCTGGTGCAGACGCCTGCTCCTTTATGTGCGTCAAACTTTGCATCAGCAGACGCATTAGGGGGATGCTCATGCTTATTACGGCGTTGTCTGCACTAACCAGCCGTGTGCATTCCTCAAAACACTGAAGGACTTGACACATGTCTTGTATCTTCGACCACTGCACACCTGACAACTCCATGTCTGCCATCCTACTGCCTGCCCGTGTATCCTCCCACAAATAAATAACAGCACGCCTCTGTTCGCACAGTCTCTGAAGCATGTGCAGTGTTGAGTTCCACCTTGTTGCAACGTCTATGATTAGGCGATGCTGGGGAAGGTTCAAAGACCGCTGATAGGTCTGCATACGGCTGGCGTGTACAGGCGAACGTCGGATATGTGAGCAAAGTGCACGCACTTTGAGGAGCAGGTCGGAGAACCCAGGATAAGTTTTCAATAAGCACTGCACCACCAGGTTTAAGGTGTGAGCCAGGCAAGGAATGTGTTTCAGTTGGGAAAGGGAGATGGCAGCCATGAAATTCCTTCCGTTATCACTCACTACCTTGCCTGCCTCAAGATCTACTGTGCCCAGCCACGACTGCGTTTCTTGTTGCAAGAACTCGGACAGAACTTCCGCGGTGTGTCTGTTGTCGCCCAAACACTTCATAGCCAATACAGCCTGCTGACGCTTGGCAGTAGCTGGCCCATAATGGGACAACTGGTGTGCAACAGTGTCATCTGCCGATGGAGTGGTTGGCCGACTGCGTTCTGTGGAAGAGCTGTAGCTTCTGCAGGAGGACGAGGAGGAGGAGGAGGGGGTGCGAACGCCTACAGCCAACTGTTTCCTAGACCGTGGGCTAGGCACAACTGTCCCTAAATTGATGTCGCCTGTGGACCCTGCATCCACCACATTCACCCAGTGTGCCGTGATGGACACATAACGTCCCTGGCCATGCCTACTGGTCCATGCATCTGTAGTCAGGTGCACCTTTGTACTCACAGATTGCCTGAGTGCATGGACGATGCGCTGTTTAACATGCTGGTGCAGGGCTGGGATGGCTTTTCTGGAAAAAAAGTGTCGACTGGGTAGCTCGTATCGTGGTTCAGCGTACTCCATCAGGGCTTTGAAAGCTTCGCTTTCAACTAACCGGTAGGGCATCATCTCTAACGAGATTAGTCTAGCTATGTGGGCGTTAAAACCCTGTGTACGCGGATGCGAGGATAAGTACTTCCTTTTTCTAACCAGAGTCTCATGTAGGGTGAGCTGGACTGGAGAGCTGTAGATCGTGGAACTTTCGGGTGTGCCGGTGGACATGGCAGACTGAGAGACGGTTGGAGACGGTATTGTTTCCGCCGGTGCCCTACATGCAATATTTCCTCCTACAAAACTGGTGATTCCCTGACCCTGACTGCTTTTGGCTGGCAAAGAAACCTGCACAGATACTGCCGGTGGTGCGGAAAATGGTGGCCTTACAGTGACGGAAGGGATGTTGCGTTGCTGACTAGCTTCATTGGCCGAGGGTGCTACAACCTTGAGGGACGTTTGGTAGTTAGTCCAGGCTTGAGAATGCATGGTGGTTAAGTGTCTATGCATGCAACTAGTATTTAGACTTTTCAGATTCTGACCTCTGCTTAAGCTAGTTGAACATTTTTGACAGATGACTTTGCGCTGATCAGTTGGATGTTGTTTAAAAAAATGCCAGACTGCACTCTTCCTAGACTCTGATCCCTTTTCAGGGATTGCAGACTGAGCTTTAACCGGATGGCAACGCTGTGCTCCAACAGGTTTTGGCTTTGACACGCGTTTTGGTCCAGATACGGGCCCGGCAGATGGAACCTGTTGCGATGTTGATGCCTGCTGCGGCCCCTCCTCCACCTCCGCTTCTGAACTACTGCCGCCTGCACCCTGTTCCCCCAATGGCTGCCAATCGGGGTCAATAACTGGGTCATCTATTACCTCCTCTTCGAGCTCGTGTGCAACTTCGTCTGTGTCACTGTGTCGGTCGGTGGTATAGCGTTCGTGGCGGGGCAACATAGTCTCATCAGGGTCTGATTGTGGATCTGTACCCTGAGAGGGCAATGTGGTGGTCTGAGTCAAAGGAGCAGCATAGTACTCTGGCTGTGGCTGTGCATCAGTGCACTCCATGTCAGAATATACTTGTAATGGGCATGGCCTGTTAAATGTTTCACTTTCTAAGCCAGGGACGGTATGTGTAAAGAGCTCCATGGAGTGACCCGTTGTGTCGCCTGCTGCATCCTTCTCTCTTGTTGTAGTTTTTGCTGAGGAGGACAAGGAAGCGACTTGTCCCTGACCGTGAACATCCACAAGCGACGCGCTGCTTTTACATTTACCAGTTTCGGAAGAGGAGGCAAAAGAGCTAGAGGCTGAGTCTGCAATGTAAGCCAAAACTTGCTGTTGCTGCTCCGCCTTTAAAAGCGGTTTTCCTACTCCCAGAAAAGAGAGCGTTCGAGGCCTTGTGTAGCCTGACGACGAAACTGGCTCCACAGCTCCAGACTTAGGTGGAATATTTTTATCCCCACGACCACCTGATGCTCCACTACCACTACCATCATTACCAGCTGACAATGAACGCCCACGACGACCTCTTGCACCAGACTTCCTCATTGTTTTAAAATCTTAACCAAAGTAACTTTATTTGTTGCTATCAAACAACTTACACGGTGAGCTATAACTTCAGTATGATTTCAATATCCCTTAACAGGTTGGTGAGACCACAAGGAAAATCAGGCACAATGTTACACACTCTGTTTTCTGTGGCACAAAATCACAGAGATGACACACACGCAGGACTGTCACTCAAGCACTAATGTCAATATTAATCTCCCACCTAATTTATTTATTTTTTTTTCTCAGGGAGACTTTAGAAACCAAATAATATTAAAAAAAAAAAAAAAAAAGGCTTTCTATGGCCCACAATTAGAGAGAGAGAGGTGGCACAACCAGGAGTCAAGACTGGCGCACAAGCTGAAAGGGCAATATTACTCTCCCACTGTTTTTTATGTTTTTTTTGTTTTTTTCAGGGAGACTTTAGAAACCAAATAATATTAAAAAAACCAAAAAAAAAAAAGGCTTTCTATGGCCCACTGAATGAGAGGGAGAGAGGTGGCACACCCAGGAGTCAAGACTGGCACACAAGCTGAAAGGGCAATATTACTCTCCCACTGTTTTTTTATGTATTTTTTGTTTTTTTCAGGGAGACTTTAGAAACCCAATAATATTTTAAAAAAAAAATAAATAGGCTTTCTATGGCCCACTGAATGAGAGGGAGAGAGGTGGCACACCCAGGAGTCAAGACTGGCACACAAGCTGAAAGGGCAATATTACTCTCCCACTGTTTTTTTAGGTTTTTTTTTTTTTTTCAGGGAGAATTAGAAACCAAATAATATTAAAAAAAAAAAAAATAGGCTTTCTATGGCCCACTGAATGAAAGGGAGAGAGGTGGCACACCCAGGAGTCAAGACTGGCACACAAGCTGAAAGGGCAATATTACTCTCCCACTGTTTTTTTATGTATTTTTTGTTTTTTCAGGGAGACTTTAGAAACCCAATAATATTTAAAAAAAAAAATAAATAGGCTTTCTATGGCCCACTGAATGAGAGGGAGAGAGGTGGCACACCCAGGAGTCAAGACTGGCACACAAGCTGAAAGGGCAATATTACTCTCCCACTGTTTTTTTAGGTTTTTTTTGTTTTTTCAGGGAGACTTTAGAAACCCAATAATATTTAAAAAAAAAAATAAATAGGCTTTCTATGGCCCACTGAATGAAAGGGAGAGAGGTGGCACACCCAGGAGTCAAGACTGGCACACAAGCTGAAAGGGCAATATTACTCTCCCACTGTTTTTTTATGTATTTTTTGTTTTTTTCAGGGAGACTTTAGAAACCCAATAATATTTAAAAAAAAAAATAAATAGGCTTTCTATGGCCCACTGAATGAGAGGGAGAGAGGTGGCACACCCAGGAGTCAAGACTGGCACACAAGCTGAAAGGGCAATATTACTCTCCCACTGTTTTTTTAGGTTTTTTTTTTTTTTTCAGGGAGAATTAGAAACCAAATAATATTAAAAAAAAAAAAAATAGGCTTTCTATGGCCCACTGAATGAAAGGGAGAGAGGTGGCACACCCAGGAGTCAAGACTGGCACACAAGCTGAAAGGGCAATATTACTCTCCCACTGTTTTTTTATGTATTTTTTGTTTTTTCAGGGAGACTTTAGAAACCCAATAATATTTAAAAAAAAAAATAAATAGGCTTTCTATGGCCCACTGAATGAGAGGGAGAGAGGTGGCACACCCAGGAGTCAAGACTGGCACACAAGCTGAAAGGGCAATATTACTCTCCCACTGTTTTTTTAGGTTTTTTTTTTTTTTCAGGGAGACTTTAGAAACCAAATAATATTAAAAAAAAAAAAAAAAAAAAAAAAATAGGCTTGCTATAGCCCACTGAATGAGAGATAGCACACACAGCAGTGGCACACAAGCCCTGACTGAGGCCAATATTTTTCTCCCACTGATTGATGTAGTGTTTTTGTGTTGAGGTAGAATTTAGAACACAAATCACGGAAAAAATAAATAGGCTTTCTATGGCCCACTGAATGAAAGGGAGAGAGGTGGCACACCCAGGAGTCAAGACTGGCACACAAGCTGAAAGGGCAATATTACTCTCCCACTGTTTTTTTATGTATTTTTTGTTTTTTCAGGGAGACTTTAGAAACCCAATAATATTTTAAAAAAAAAAAAAGGCTTTCTATGGCCCACAATTAGAGAGAGAGAGGTGGCACAACCAGGAGTCAAGACTGGCGCACAAGCTGAAAGGGCAATATTACTCTCCCACTGTTTTTTATGTTTTTTTTGTTTTTTTCAGGGAGACTTTAGAAACCAAATAATATTAAAAAAAGCAAAAAAAAAAAAGGCTTTCTATGGCCCACTGAATGAGAGGGAGAGAGGTGGCACACCCAGGAGTCAAGACTGGCACACAAGCTGAAAGGGCAATATTACTCTCCCACTGTTTTTTTATGTATTTTTTGTTTTTTTCAGGGAGACTTTAGAAACCCAATAATATTTAAAAAAAAAAATAAATAGGCTTTCTATGGCCCACTGAATGAGAGGGAGAGAGGTGGCACACCCAGGAGTCAAGACTGGCACACAAGCTGAAAGGGCAATATTACTCTCCCACTGTTTTTTTAGGTTTTTTTTTTTTTTCAGGGAGACTTTTGAAACCAAATAATATTAAAAAAAAAAAAAAAAAAAAAATATAGGCTTGCTATAGCCCACTGAATGAGAGATAGCGCACACACAGCAGTGGCACACAAGCCCTGACTGAGGCCAATATTTTTCTCCCACTGATTGATGTAGTGTTTCTGTGTTGAGGTAGATTTTAGAACACAAATCACGGAAAAAATAAATAGGCTTTCTATGGCCCACTCAGTGAGAGATGGCACACACAGGGATGGCACTGTAGCAGAAATGCCAATCTTAATCTCCCACAAAAAAAAAACAAAAAAAAAAAAAAAACTGTCCTACAATTACTATCTCCCTGCAGTAATGTAAGCCAGGTATGGCAGGCAGCAATAGGAGTGGACTGATGCACAAATTAAATAAAAAGTGTGGACAAACAAAAAAGATAGCTGTGCAGAAAGGAAGGAACAAGAGGATATGTGCTTTGAAAAAAGCAGTTGGTTTCCACAGTGGCGTACACACAGCAATACAGCTATCACGGAGCCTTCTAGGGCAGCCCAATGAGCTACAGCGCTGAGGGGAAAAAAAAAAAAAAATAGCTTCCACTGTTCCTGCACACCGAAGGTGGTGTTGGACAGTGGAAATCGCTGCAGCACAAGCGGTTTGGTGGTTAGTGGACCCTGCCTAACGCTCTCCCTGCTTCTGATGAAGCGGCAGCAACCTGTCCCTAAGCTCAGATCAGCAGCAGTAAGATGGCGGTCGGCGGGAACGCCCCTTTATAGCCCCTGTGACGCCGCAGACAGCAAGCCAATCACTGCAATGCCCTTCTCTAAGATGGTGGGGACCAGGATCTATGTCATCACGCTGCCCACACTCTGCGTTCACCTTCATTGGCTGAGAAATGGCGCTTTTCGCGTCATTGAAACGCGACTTTGGCGCGAAAGTCGCGTACCGCATGGCCGACAAGCACAGGGGTCGGATCGGGTTTCATGAGACGCCGACTTAGCCAAAAGTCGGCGACTTTTGAAAATGATCGACCCGTTTCGCTCAACCCTACTTTTGAGTCCTTTATTACAAGGAAATCATTCCAAGTTTTTGGTGTTTTTCATGCCTTTTTTTACCAAATGGAAAATCATTTGATGCATGTTTTGAAAAAAAGACTGTGGAGGCAGCCCGTGAAGTTACTATGGAAGCCTATAGGAGAGGAGGGCCTAAACACTTCTAAGGTGGTGAGAACCTCAGAAAGACCACATATCAGCTCCTATAGGAAAGGACTATGGATAAGCAACCTTCCATGCCATTGATGGGTTATATGGTGGTGACAAAAACCCAAGGCTAACGATATGCCAATTTTGATTTTTACCATGAGCCCTAATTATGTCTTTAACTAGTTTTTTTTCTAATAATGATTGACATTTCCATTTTTGTCAATTTGGGCAAATTGTCCATGTTAGCAGTTCTTGCTCAACATTTCTCGCCTGTTACATTTGCATATAGTTGAGCCTTTCCATGAATGTGTTCATGTACCAGGCAGGGTGTACATTTATGCACTAATTTTATGTACCCATCAAGTCATTAACGTCGTAACAGGCTATTAAGGATAACAAGTTTGATGTAGGACTGCTAGCCGGGATTATAACCGTGGAAGTTTAGTAACTATGGGAGATAATGGCCGGCATAGACACAAGAAGGATTCTGATAATTTGTGTATGAACCCAACCAAGTGTAAAATGTTTTACATGAATAATGCCGGAAAGACACAGTGAAACAAATAAGTATTCAGGGATTAAAATGACAATTAATGTAAGGGTTATCTAATGGAGCCTGGAGAGGTCTGCACCATAACAAAGTAAAGGACGTCATAAAGTTTATGATGTGAAGTTAACATTTAAGATCCTACTTTCGAAAAAAGGGGAAGTGAAGAGGGAGAAGTCTGGAAAAGGTCTGGCATTTATTTATTTTTTTTAATGATACCCTACATAACTTTTAACTGAAGTGTCTTAGAATTGGGTGGAATACTTTTAATTTTAATTTTGTTCTAGTTGTTATAAAAAGTCATTGGCAAAGAAGGTTTTTTTCACTGTAGAGGATCCAACTCATCCTTATATTTTATGTGAATAACTGATAAGTGTTTTACGTTGTTACGTCTGCAGGAAGATGGGGGTAACTGTATGGGAAACTGAATACCTGGGGTTGCTGAAGCTAATATGAATGGCCTAGAAGCATAGATAAAGGGCCAGAAAAGTTAATTTGCCCAGAGTGAAGAAAAGCCTTTCCAGGTGCAGCTTCATTTAGCGGTCTTCAGACCGGTGATGGTTATTACCCGTGTGGTGCTATATATTGTTCTATGGTATACAGTAGGTGAGCCATTGAGATTAATTATTCCTATATAGGGTGCATAATCCATCCACATCATCCAGACACAAGGGCTTTTGTCATCCACATTGTCCAGACACAAGGGCTACCAAAGTCACATGTCTCTCTCCATATAAAAAGCAGACATGTTGTTTTTGCTACATTTTGTCAGTATAGCAGCGCACAGAGGCTGCTCCTGCTGCTGAAAGTTGTCATATAGTTTGATAGGATCAGGTGTGAAACTGACCTTCCAGCATATAACTAGTCTGTGCTAATATTGTTGTGCAGGCAGGAGTCGACATTTCCTAATCAAAATTGTCTGGCCTAATATTGTGGTGCAGGTATGAGGCCACATTTCCTAATAAAAATTGTTTGGCTAATATTGGGGTGAAAGCACAAGGCCCCATTTCTTAATCAAAAAACTTTCTGCTATTATTGGGGTGCATGCCAGAGTCCACATTTCCTAATCAAAATCATTTGTGCTAATATTGTTGTGTAGGCACCAGTCCAAATTTGCTAAGCAAAATCATTTGGGTTAATATTGAGGTGCAGGCAGGAGCCCACATTTCCCAATCAAAATCATTTAGGCTAATATTGTGGGCAGGCAGAAGTCCACATTTCCTAAACAAAATTGTTTGGGCTAATATTGGTGAGCAGACACTAGGCCTCATTTCATAATAAAAATCATTTGGGATAATACTTTAGTGCAGGTGCCATGTCTCATTTCAAAATCAAAATCATTTGGGCTAATACTCTGGTGCAGGCATCAGCCCACATTAAATAATATAAATGCTTTGTACTGATACTGTCGTGCAAATAACAGTTTGCCAAAAGGCAACAAATCCCTTAACTAAAGACCTAAAAATTAACTTTTATTAATACTACTAAAGGAAACATAACAATTAAAACTTGCATGAGTAAGTATATCTTTGTGGACACTAGCGTGATAGTCATTAAAGGAACTGTCGTCCTATATAGTGCTAATAGTCCTACCTATACATTTATGATTCATTCAGGCATATGGCTCTAAGTGCGACCACTACCTCCTGGCATCATCAGGGGATTGAGGCTTAATCCCCTGATGATTCCAGTGATACTGGTGAAACATGTAAGGGAGGCTTAGGGCAGCTTTAATAGCACATGTCAGTGAACCTGTATTGGGGCAACAGATGGGGTATGTAGGTAGTAGCCCGACCTCAGTCGCAACAAGAAAAAAAAACTTGTTTTTACTAGAGCAGTTGATGATGAAGATGATTACATCTCTCCTCAGTTATTCAGTACACTGAGCCAACAACCCCTCATGGTGTGATGATGACCCCAGCTCTTTTCCGGCAATGTGTAGCAGCACCTCACTCCCGCCGCTTATAGCAGTATACGTGCACTAAAACGTCTCCTCTTAGCCTGGACCTTGGCATCCGTGGCACCTCAGGTACTTCGGCTCTCTTCCCATCACTGACCACTATCGTGTCAAGACATTTCTCATCTCTGATCCCTATCTGATGTCGTCTGGCAGTTGGACACTTCTTGAATTCCGCACAGATTTTGCTGGAGTCCCGACAGTGACCACAGCAAAGGAACTGGCTGGCCTCAAAGATCTCCAGAAGGACTCAATCCCAGGGGCGCAGGGTTTCTTCTCCTGGGCTTAGTAGTTCTCCTGCAGGAGCTGTTACTCACCAGACTTCACAATAGCCCTAAAGGTACCTTCACACTAAACGACTTTGCAACGATAGCGATCCGTGACGTTGCAGCGTCCTGGATAGCGATATCGTTGTGTTTGACACGCAGCAGCGATCTGGATCCTGCTGTGATATCGCTGGTCGTTGCTGAAAGTCCAGAACTTTATTTGGTCATCAGATCGGCGTGTATCGTCGTGTTTGACAGCAAAAGCAACGATGCCAGCAATGTTTTACAATGGTAACCAGGGTAAATATCGGGTTACTAAGCGCAGGGCCGCGCTTAGTAACCCGATATTTACCCTGGTTACCATTGTAAATGTAAAAAAAACAGTACATACTCACCTTCTGATGTCCGTCAGGTCCCCGGCCGTCTGCTTCCCGCACTGACTGTGAGCGCCGGCCGGCCGTAAAGCACAGCACAGCGGTGACGTCACCGCTGTGCTCTGCTTTTACTTTACGGCCGGCGCTCACAGTCAGTGCGGGAAGCAGACGGCCGGGGACCTGACCGACATCAGAAGGTGAGTATGTACTGTTTTTTTTTACATTTACAATGGTAACCAGGGTAAATATGGGGTTACTAAGCGCAGCCCTGCGCTTAGTAACCCGATGCTTACCCTGGTTACCCGGGGACTTCGGCATCGTTGGTCGCTGGAGAGCTGTCTGTGTGACAGCTCTCCAGCGACCACACAGCGACGCTGCAGCGATCGGCATCGTTGTCGGTACCTTTAATCTAATTACATGTGTGTGTGTTAAAATGGCTGAAGACCTGGCTTCTCACACCATGAGAGTTCACAGACATATGTGACGCCCATCCTTGCAGGGCACCATACATATATAGATAGACAGTTAGTTAGATATGAGATAGATAATAGACAGATAATAGATAGATAGATAGATACACACGAGGTCAAAATTGTTGGTACCCCTCGTTTAATGACAGAAAAACCCACAATGGTCACAGAAATAACTTGAATCTGACAAAAGTAATAATAAATATAAGATCTACGAAAATGAAAAATATGAAAGTCAGACATTGCTTTTCAGCCATGCTTCCACATAGTTTTTTTGAAAAAATAAAACTCATGAAATAGGCCCAGAGGGCCGTGTTTACTTTCCCAGCTTGGTTTATGCTGCTACATTAAACCAAGTCTTTTCTTAAAGAGACAGTGTTGCTGTTATACCTTTGTGTCCAGCTGAGTGAGCCGCTCTACTACAATGAATATGAGATAGATAAATAATAGATACGGTAGATAAATAGATAACAGATAGATAATAGATAGACAGATAAATAGATAATAGATAGATAATAGATACATGGTTAACAGTTAGATAGATGATATATAGCTAATCGATAGATAATAGATAGATAGATGATAGATAAGACAGCTAAATAGATAATAGATAATAGATACATAGTTAATAGATAGATAATAGATGATAGATACATAGATGATAGCTAGATAACACTTTTTTGCCCTGAAGAATGACAGTTACAGAATGACCTGACTATAAGGCAATTTACAGAGTAATCGAGCAGGTTTTGTGAAATACACTTTCTTCCGTGGTTGCCTGCGGTGCTATCAGCGGTGCGCAGCTCTAGCAGGTAATATATGTGTAATATATCCTGTGCTTTTATTTCCTGCCGTTTGTGCCATGTGTTTCCTATAGGTATGGTGTTAACTGAATGTGTTCATCTCCAAGTTTAAAGCAGGACTTGTGAAAACAGTCCAAAGATAGAAGAAGGAAGAAATGTCTTACAGTTAAGAAGGCAAAATGTCAAGCGAGATTAAGGTTTATCACGGCACAGCCTTTACTGTAGAATAAAAACATAATTGCTGAAAACAAAACAATGTCTGTAAAAGTAGGAAACGGAGCGTTCAAGATAGAAAAGACTAAAAAAACTAGTGATGCAATGCGGCTGAGCAGGCTTTTATTTATTCTGCAGTGGACATCCGCAGACTATGGGCTATAAACTGAGAAAAACATATAATGTACTACATCGTTAAGGGAATCTGTCACTAGGTTTTGTTACTCCCATCTGAGAGCAGCATAATGCAGAAACCCTGATTCCAGTGATGTATCACTTAATGAGCTGCTTGCTGTAGTTTTGATATATTCAGTGTTTTCTCTGCTGCAGATCTAGCAGTTCTCTGAATGCTGAGCTCTGTATAACCCCGCCCACACAACTGATTGGCTGCTTTCTGTCTGCACTTTGCATAGGCAGAAAACTGCCAATCAGTGGAGGGGGGCGGAATCTGGAAGACTACCTCTCAGCAGGTTTATTAATCCTCCAGTGATAATCTCCTGCTGATAAAGTGATTTTATTAAAACTACAGCAGCCCAGTACGTGACACTGCCTTTATATTAGGTGGCAAAAACCTAGTGATAGATTCCATTTAAGGGGTTGTTCACTTGGAAAAAAAACTTTTGATGTGTTTAAAATATAAATATAAAAAATTACTAATATTCGTTTAATAAAAAGGTGCCTCAATCTGATGATATCAAGTCCAAGTAATAATAATCTTTATTTTTATATAGCGCTAACATACTCACTGTGCTGCCCATGACCTGGCTAGTGTTTGACTCAGACCAATCCTTTCTGTGTCTACACATCATCAGTGCTATGTGTGAAGCCAGAAGGCTGATTGGCTTATTTCAATAGCTACACCAGCCCCCTTCTATATATGGACAGGCACAAGGGCTATTGAAATGAGCCAGTCAGCCAGCCCCCTTCTCACGGTACTTGTTATGTGCCAACACAGGAAATGCTCCACAAATAGCTGAAAGTGGGGCTACAAGGACCTGAGATCTTAAGATCGATGTACCCTTCTTAAGACATGTTGTATGTCCTTTAATACTTCACCTAAAGGTATCTGCATTCAAGTGGATAACTCCTTAAAAGGGTAATATCTAACGTTGAATATCATGCTACAGTTTTTATAAAGATTTAATCTGTATAAAAAGTTGAGTAAATTTGCACTTGCATTGTATTACTTATCTTTATATGGAGTCTGATTTACAGACTGTATTATACTCCAGAGCTGGACTCACAATTCAGCTGCTAACAGTCAGCAAGCTTGTTGTCAGACACAGTCCCAATCGCTAAATTACTGGCATGCAATGGAAGAGGTCAAATATTAATTGTACCTTGACTGGTGCATAGACCAAAAGGCAAATTACCAGTTAGAATCTATGACTACTGGGAAATGATTACTGAAGTTGGCAGAATCGTGAATACAGCTCTAAAGTGTATTACAAAATGTAACTGATGATCAGTACAATGGTGATTCAAAGCTGTGCTGTGTTCTCGATAGTTGTAAGACAAATTCTTACCGGCCTCCCGACACACAAACATGCACAATTCCTTGGCCGAGCATGCATGTGTTTTCAATGCGGACAGAAGAATGAGTCACTGCCAGGTAATCCCGGTGGCAGCTTCTCTTTCTGAAAAACCAAACAATTGAGTATTGAAAGTTAACTTGTCACTCAGTATCATCTGCCAAGGAACAGATTTAGTCAATGTTTCTATAACGTGTATGAGAACATGTAGATTATTCCTGGGCCTCCAAATGCCATCTCTATCCTGTTAACCGGCAAGATGAAAATATCAACAGGACCTTGAGAAACAAATGTGAAAAAATGTAAATAAAAATGTAAAAAATATTTAGAATATATATATATATATATATATATATATATATATATATATATATTATATAATACTATATTATTTTATTTTATAAATTATTAGATTTACGGTTTATACGTATAATATAATAATAATAATAATAATAATAATAATATATATATAATAATTTATCAAATAAAATAATTCCCTAACTGCCTGAACATTCTGTTTAGCATTATTTGGACATCTCTATTTGCCAAGGAAATTCTATATATTCAGGATAACTGGAAATTCTGCAGATTTTTACCAAATATTTGTCACCAAAAAAAAAAGTCCTCAAATATTTACTAAAGCCCTGCTCTGAAATATTCACAGTTGGTCAATTCTGGCAAAGTTTCCTATCAGCTGTGTGTGATGAAGGCGATCTGTCCTCTAAAGATCTTGAAATAGTCGTTTTAATTGAGGCAGTTCTGGCTCATGATTGTCCGGTGACATAGCCGAATTCCAGACACACCGAACAATGAAGCCACAGAGCTGACTTAGAAATAATCCTCATCTGATAAGAGACTTAAAGAAGGCAGCTGAAGTTATCAACAGATCCATAGTACCGTCTTGGCAATTGTATCAATCTGTGGTGTCTGATCTGCAGGTAGGACGGCGTAGAGTAGAGAGATCTGAGTAGGTGGCTCCTGCAGGGTGGCCATATTCAGTGGTTGACAGCCTACATTGGACCACCCACTCATTGTTGGACTTGGGTTCACAGGGCCCACCAGTAACATCAGCTCCGGGGCCCCACTTTTCAGCTACATGACTTTACCCTTGTTCACAAATTTCTATAGCAATAAACTGGGTTGGTTGATAAACCTAGACGCCTGCTGCCTTTGTCTGTATATAGTGAATCAAGTATATTGTGCCAAGCTATAGTCATATAAGAGGGAGGTGGCTGAATCCTGCTTGGTGGCCTACCGGAGGATTGTCCTGTTCTCCAGTGGGCCAGTCCGTGCGTGCACCCACTGGACTCCTGAGCATAGATAAGGCAGTCCAAAAATAAATTACAAGTTATAGTACGTCTTCAGCCACTAAATTAGATATCAATCTGCTCAGCTCCTCCTGATACCACGCGGCCATCAGACGAGCTGGGATGTAAATATGACAATTTCCTTTTAAGATCTCTGTAGGGAGCAGTGCTAACCTGCTTAGGAGAAAACAATATATATAAGACACTGCAGGAAAATACGTTTAGTAAGTTCTCCATTAAAATTTTTACTATGTTTCAAAGTAGGGATCACCAAACCGTTCATAGAAAACGATAGTAACTCTATGTTTTTGTCATCTTTCTTAAAATTATTTATCTTTTGCCATTGAAAGTAGGTTCGAAGCATCAGTGAACTCCTCTTTGGACCTCGCTACATTATCCAGAGCAGAGAGTGAGTTCCGGCTCCATCAATAACAGCCGATTTTGGGCTTGTCCAGTAACATTACCTTCCTGTGTTCAGCACATTGTCTGCATACCATTCATAGGAACAGAGATGACTTGAGTCTTATAAATCCTCATTGATAATCCTTCTCCCGACCAGGAAACACTGCACTGACTGCATTATACTTGCATATGTTGGCTCCGCACTATATCAGGTGCTGTATACAAAGCTAGTACCGTATTATTCTAAGGACATTTTTCAATACAAACCTTCCTTATCTTTTCTTTTGGCTTGATATATCCCAAAACAAGATGACAGTCTTTGGTGAAAAATACATGATTTTGTGATACTCTGTCAGGAGATATTTATGCTATATGTCTCTATGCAGCCATCCAGTGGTTGTGATGTGTAATGCTGCCTACGGAGGGTTTTAATAATACCAATACTTTACTAATAATGTATTGAATTGATATCATGACACACCTGTCTAAGGAATTGATACATTATATATATATATCATATTTCAATATAAATACATAATGCCCCTTAATGACAACTTTCTAATGTCACCAAAACTTGTCCATCTTCTGACTTCACAAACGCACGTAGAAAAAAACAGACAGCTGAAAATACATTATCCTATACTGTAAAACATGGAATGTTTTATTGCTCTCCTTAAATTATCTGTTAATGTAAAAGCAGTGAAGCCAATTATGGATTCGTATAAATATCAGGTTTATGTATCGTGGATTTATGGCGTTTGTCACTTGAAAATGATGAGGACAAAGTGATGAAACTGTTGCATAAATAAGTGTTTTTCTTCTTTTTTTTTTCTTCCTGACCCCTAGAGAAAAATGTTCCTGTAATATCAGTTTTTACTTTCCTGGAGGATTCCTGGAACCACACAGCTAACGGGTAACAGTAATACCTTGCCTCGTCTCCGTTAATGCCAAAGAACGAGCCGCTGAAGAATGTATCATCTTCCAGTAAACACTGAATATAATTTACAAATTAATACCTTTGTGTTAGTGGCGTAAAAGACAGACAGGAAAGTCGGAGACTGCAACACAAGAGCTACAATATAAATATTTTTCCTGTGGTTTACCAATTTGGCCCCAATGCAATTACCATGAAGTTTCATCTTGTGTCCCCATTGCTTCTTGGACTGATCGGTAAAACAATAACTCACAGAAGACCTCAGAAAGAATACTTAAAGGGGTTTTCCAGATTCAGTAAACCCCTCTTCCCTGGCTACAGTTTGTTTTAAGAAACAAACTGTACTTTACCCTTTAAGAACCTTCCTTGATATTCCTGAAGGCATCTCATCTACGTTCCTGGAATGAGTCGCCATATTCATATTTTCAAAGTTGTTTGCCAGGACATGGGTGACCGAGATGCCAAATTCTTATTTGCAAAACCACACACCCTTTTCAACAGACCACACCCCATTGACAAACTATTCCGTTTTGGATGCTGGAACATGGCATCCAGCAATGAAAATGGTTCAGAGGAGAGCCACTTTTCTGAAGGCTTCTGTGACTCACGGGAGGATTGCCAACTCTTCCAGAAGTTTGGGTAGCTGCAGAAGTCACATGTACACGGATAGCTTGTTATTGCTGTAACGAGTAAAGAGAGACTAATGGGGACCAATGGAATTTTCTTAAAATATTGAAAAACCTCTTTAGGACAAAAGTGGGTTTTCGCACCTAGGTTTATACAGTTATGGATATTTAGATTTGATGTAAATAGATGTGGCCATTGAAATAAATGCTCCAGTGGCAGAATGCTTTACACCACTCCATCTGACACTTGCATTGTGCTTGGTAATGTAAGGCTGCATGAAGCTGCTCGCCCATGAAGCTCCTGGTGGGGGCGAAATGTTAATTCAATGATTAAGACATGTGTCCAATACATTTAACCTGAAACTGTACCTTATGATAGTAGATGATTGCGGGGGATCCAGGTCATGGACCCCCTTTCTTCACAGTCAGCTCTACTATGAAGAACCTACAGCTTAAAAAGTTGGTTGTACAAACTGGGCAAACCTATTCAAAAAGTTGTCAGATATTTCTGCTCGAGGGTCTGTACCTAGGGCGAGATACAGAAAAGTCACAGCAATATTTCTGTGCTTGTAAAGTCGTTTAATTAGATCTCGGCCGTATTTTTAGTAAATTGCATTTGTGCTCGCAGCTCAGGAGTTGTATGGCAGTAAAATAACTTCCTAAGAGTTAAAGAGACAGCTGTGACAAATTCTGCCGTAGCGTTCCTCTCGTGACACTTTTTATATAAAAATAAATCTCCATGTGTTTTCATTGCTCGGCTGAATACACGTACAGCCCGGTTCAATGAACTCTGTATCTCCACATCAGGAACCGTAAATACAGGAGATATATCTGTATTAGGAGCGGGGAGATTGCGTCTGATCTGTCCTGAAAAACTGAGATTGAAGGAAATATCATCAGCGACCTATTAAATTGAGTAAATCCACACGTTTTGTCATTCGGCAAGGATGAAAGACGTCATCTCGAGTGTTCTCGCTCTCGGGGTAGATATTGTGTAGACTAAAGAAGTAGGAGCTAGAATAAAGCCACTGAGGTATGAAGCATGCAATGGCTCAACACTCATCTCACATTCGAGGTCCATAGAAAAGGGGCAACTAGGGTTGTTCCAGGGAGATCAACATGGACACCTCTATAGCACATCTGATGCTCCCATTTCTTCTAAAATTGTATAATAATGAAGAACAAGCACTTTGAAGAGTGTCCAAGTTCGTGCCCCCTTAGTGCCCTTCCACCTCTAATTGATGTTACAGACACCTTCTCAATCTAGCGCCTGCAATTAAGAGAATCAGCTCATTCTTGATTCGCTCTGCATGCAATGTGATCCTCTGTTCATGCCTCCTCTCTACACAGTAATATTGCCCCTTTTGGCCACCATACAGTAATAGTGCCCCCTCCATGCCTCCATATGACAACAGTTCCCCCTTTGTTCCTCCATGCCGTTGTGCACCCAATGTATCCAACAGACAGTAATCTCCCTAGTTTGTGTCCTCCACACAGTAATTTCCTCTTTTTGTGCCCCCATACCATTTTCGCCCATACTTCATTTGTGCCAATAATAAAAATAAACTACAACTCACATGAACCTATTGTCACAATGATCTTTAACCTCCTTTGTCTTCCTCCTCCCTCTAAATTGCGGTTCAATACCGGTAGCAGGGTTTGGTGACGGAATCATGTACATGCCACCCTCCAGTGCTCTTGATAAGATGAAGGCCTAATGCATCATACAACCTACCAGAACAAGTGGTGGAGATTGGAGGAGATGGTTCCCTGCTCCACCATCACTTTTAACTGTATATTTAGGATGCGAATAGAGTTGAAAACATCCAGGAGTTATTCCTATTTTTTAACTACGAGATCTTCCCTATTTCCAAGAGGCTCCCAGACACTCCAAGACTCAGAGCATTGGCAAGTATGTATTACAGCATGCTTAAGGGTTTCTGAAAAATGAAAGGCAAATTAGGGGTGGACAACCCCTTTGAAGAACTATGCACATTTCATTCAGATGTCGGAACGTTCCCAATACATATGATGAACGTTTCCGTAGACCTTGCACACTATGTGCATGGGTGATGTATGTCCTGTGACTTACTTTGAAGCCTTCCTTGTGTGAAAAGCAATCTCTACAGATAAGGACCTTCAAAAATTAAAAGATGCAAATGATTGATTCTTTTCAAATGCATTTTATTACTGGTTACAATAGCTACCCTAGCTAATGAGACCCCTGTGCCTCTTTACCTAGGAGAACATTCCATTAAGATTACATGTATGTTTTTCTAGAACTGAACTGACACTTGTTTTTGTTGCTATCATCACATTGACAACATGGTTGGAAAGATTTGTCCCTGAATGATCTGTTTTCATGACTTTTGTGCAACTCATGCCTGCGAGCCAACATATTTACAGGGTTTTTACATTTTATATCTACTTCTCAATTTTCACTTTGCCAAAGTCACAGTTATTCCAGAAGCTATTTACCCTGCATGTGGACCAGGATGAGGAGCAGAAGTCGTAGAAAGTGTCCCATTTTGCACATTTATGGCTCATTCACAGGATACGTATATTAATCCACATCACAATTGCAACACCAAGAAGGAAAAGTCATGGGATTATAAAAATTTTACAATGGATAGACTTGTTAATGATATGAAAATAATGAAAAAATCGAAACAACATATTCAAGAAATCTCGATTTATTAAGTACAGAGTATGAGCACTACGTAAAGAAATCCAGTGCCGGTTTAGCTGCTACCAATGCAGTTATTAATGGTCATCTGAGGAAAGTTCTGCCACTGAATGCTTTTGGGAAAATCATAAAGATCTGCTGCTGGCAGCTCCTTATGCAATTGCTGACCAATGTTGTCCAATTTGTGATCGATAGGAGACAAGACCCGAAAAGCTGCAGGCCATGGTAGCATGTTTAGGCTAGCAAGAGCAACATGCGGCCTGAAGATGTTGTGTTAAAAAACACCTCCTGGGACACTTTGGAGAGATGGCCTTACCAGTGGTTTCAGGACCAAATCAATGTAATGCTGAACTGTCAGTGTATCTGGATTTAACACTGGAGAGGTCCCACTACCATACATTGTGCCACTGCACTCCATAACTCTGGGAATAGTAAAGGTGTGACATTCCTTTGTGAAGACCTCTTCAAGATGTTGCCCCCATGGTGTCTAGACCAGCGTCCAGCTATCATTGCATCCAAGACAAAAGCAGGGTTCATCGTTGGAAAGGATAGACCATAATTTCAGCCTCCTTTACTGTCTTGCTATGCACCATGATGACTTTTGAGAACATTGATGAGAGGTCAATGGAAACCTGTACGTGGATGACGCGATTGTATCCCAGTGTCATTCAAACCCCTTCTGATGGTTTGTTTAGATACTATAAAACACTATAGTGTTGGTATGTGAAATCCAATTTCACCTGCAGTTCAAAAACGATCAATTATGGAACCAATGGTATGGCCACTTCTCCAAAGTGTACAAGTAACAATTTTTCCTACACTACTACAGCAAGCTGCATTTTGCTTGTGTCACTGTGAGCATCAGGCGTGGCTAAACCATGGCTGAAAACATGATGTGCATCAGCCACAAAGTCGTAATTTTGTGGGTGATGCACATCATGAAATCCAGTCTGTGCACGAAGCACTACAGATGGAGGGTGCTGGAAGATGGTTGCATGCCGGCAGATGCCAAAGATAGTCCAGTGAAGCCTAAACCAAAATATACAACTGGACCACAGTGGGCTAGAAGGAGAAAAAGGTGAGGGCCAAGTCAGCATAATTTTAAAAAAAACATTCACATTAAACAAATACAATAAAAGTCATATTTCCTAGACAAGTTTGAGCAAAACCGTGAATTTAAAAATGTGCAGATTTGCTAATCTCTAGTATCAAAGCTAATGTTTAAGGGCAGACATTAGTGTTGATTGAGCACTGAAATGCTCGGTACTCGAATTGAGCACAACGGACACTTGGACGTGCTTGACTTGAGTAACGAGCATAATGAAAGTGAATGTGAAACTCCAGCATTTTTCCAAAAGACGGACTGTCCCTTGTTCTCACTCTACGTCCCGGGAGTTTTACATCTCAGGAGTTCCATAGCTAGCAAAGAGTCCAGCTGACAGAGGAGTCCCTGTGCTCCCAGCGAACCGTGCGGCTCAGATTGAACTTCTTACAGGGACCCGAGCATTCGAGCACCACGCGATACTCGTCATTGTTCGATATATTATCGATATATTATTATCGAATTACTGATAGAGCACATCATTACTTGATCGAGTATCTAGCAGTGCCGAGCACTAGCAGTCATTCTATATTGCCTGTGCTTCTAGTGGGGATATAACCTGCTTGTACAGACAGACTGATTATGGAAGGAAACAAATACAGATTCCTGGAACGATTGGCATCGCTTGCCTGTAATTAAATTGATCACACGGGTGACTGACATTGGTTTGATTCTTGTGTTATCCAATGTAAAGATGCCATAGGCCCAAATGAATATATAAATCTTTAAGGGAATTGGATTTGCAGAGCGTTGGAGTAAATGTCTTCTTACCTTTCCATGATTAGTTCATCTAAATGTTAGCGTGACATGCTCCAGCGACCTCCCAAAACATTTTTCAGCAGCAAATCAATATATCCAGTGTCTTTATCACCTGCGTCATATGAATATCGGCGCTCATAAATCCAGTCAGGTGTACTAATTACAGTCTAAATCAATATCAATGAGATGAGGTGATGCTAAATAACAGGCACAGCCGAGGCCACGAGTCATTTCTCAAATCTTCAGAGCTTTTTTTGTGCATATATTATTCAACGCAAGTGTTTCATCTGTCAGATATGTTTCCAGGGAAGAAACATACAGTGCACATGACTATATTTGGATCCCATGCGAAGATAGATAGGTATGTAGATGATAGATAGATAGATAGATAGATAGATAGATAGATAGATAGATAGATAGATAGATAGAAAATATAGACTGATTGATAGATGGATAGATAGATAGAAGACAGATAAATAATACTATAATACTGATAGAGTAGATTACTAGATTGATACATTCAAACATTAGATAAACGATAGATAAATACGAGATAGATGATAGATACATAGATATAAGATAGATAGATAGATAGATAGATAGATAGATATAAGATAGATAGATAGATAGATAGATATAAGATAGATGGATATGAGATAGATAGATATAAGATAGATGATGAATTCTAATAACTTTCATAACCAATTTTTGGTATTTAATCTTCGCAACAAGACCTAAAAATGTAATTATTGCAAACATGTCTGAGCAGGTAACATCCTACTGTGCAGATGCACTCATAGGGCTGTTAATGTTATTATGTCCTGAAATCATATTATCACCGGCAAGACATCCAGGCAAATGCATAGCTAAATGTCTGACTATCCTCAGCTCTCTCTAGTTGGACCGCCATTCTAGCTCAGTAACCAGGCCGAATGAAAATAACAAAGGCAATGTGACTGAAATAAAAGGGCTGCAGCAGCCTCTTTATTAACAAGGCAGAGTTAACATGAAAAACAATCTATATAACCGTATAATACCATATATAGTGTATAGAGGTATATGCTAATGAGAAATAGATGGGGGGTCATCTATCCATCCTCAGCCACATCACACCACGTCGACTTAAGGGCGCAGGTCCAATATGCTGTCCCGGTAGGGACACAATCATAACAGCTCACCTAATAAATGAATAGTCTGGATGACTTCCCATAATTGTAATGTATTGGACCCTTATTTCTCAAGAACTGTTCTTCCGTCAAAGCCCCAGTTACTGCCTATCTGTAATAAACTGCATCCTAAAAGAAAAAAGGGTCAAAGCAAAGAATTAAGTCTCACCACGAAAGGTAGGTAGTCTGCTTTAACTAATGTTCTCCTATATACTATGCTCTATAACCCCTGTTAGCTATAAAGTTTAACCCCTATACCCCCCATTTTTCAGTCTATCCTGACCTTAGCATCCATTCTTTTTATGTGAGTCTCTCCGAAGCTTCACTCTATTCTGGGACTAGCCTCTTCCTTCATCGAAACAGAAATAATCTTTAAACAGAGTTATGACATGTATGACTGATCCTAATAAATATTGATGGATCCTGTTCACTTACAATGTGGTCCATCAGGTTTCTGCTGGATTTCCAACATCTCAGATGGCTGGCTAGCCTAACCCTGTGTTTGGTGATTGTGAGGCTCATCTTGACTCCGCATCAGGTAGTCCAGGTGTTACTTAGAATACCAAGTTGCACCAAAGTCTCCTGTCCAAGCTGTTCATCCAGACCTACGGCCTAGTAAATCCACATGAGAAGGTGGACGCGAACACCAGTTTTCTATATACCACTGTGAAATATTTTATTTTCTGGAGGGCTCAAGTTGGCTTTTGGTAGTGGACGATAATTGGACCCTCACTGGAATGATTGAGAGCAGTCATTGATTTAGTTATTTGGGTGTCCGAGAACTCGAGGGTGTTATATTAGTCGCTGGAATCATTATTAATTGCCTCTAAGCAAAATTGTATTTCATAAATCGGAAAAACTACTAAAAACACATGCAAATACCTTGATTTAAACTTCGAAGATGTGACTTTAATTTGAGTGGACATCTCTTTTACCATAGATTTCCCTGAAGGACTCTAAAATGAAGGCTACAGAGAGTGTGTAAAGCTCTGCTAAAACATAAGAAATACTTTAATCTCTTCTTTTAAATCATGTCAGATGCCGAAATCCAAAGTACCCATCAGTTTTCGAGATGAGTAATGATGAGTAACGCTACATTTGTGGAGCTTCAATAACGTGGAAAGTCCTCACAAGCTCGCAACCACCATCATTTTGTAAACTCAAGGACGTAGGAAATCTGAGCAGCTTCAATTATTCTAAATCACCAAGACCGGTGTATAGAAAGATTTAGAATTCTTGTAGTGCTTTACATTTTTAGAGTACTTTCCACTTGGAATTGAGTCAAGCAACATCAGAGAGTCTCCATCAGAGACATACTCAGTAAATCTGAAGATGGTGCAGTAGTCCAAACTTAAACCAAAAACTGAAGAGGGTCATTACTACTGCAACGGGCTTTTGTGTAGATTTGTTTGTTTGTTTCCCAAAGATATGAAATTCAACAAAGTATTTTTTAAAGGGATTGTCCTTTATGAATTATTCCTTTCCATTTGAAGGGTCACCCAAAATACCTTCATTATAGGTCGTTTTAGTGGTGCACCTCCCAGCAATTTACTGTAATCTTTAGGAAAACTGGCACCACCTGTTCAGTTTCCCTAGAGCACTCCCACAGGTGGAATTAAGTATTACACTTGAGACTAATGGATTATTTTTTTCATACTAGACACTCACTAGACACTCACTCATTATCTCATAGGATATAAAAATGTCTGTACTTTATTCTACAACATGGGGGATGGTCTGAGATTGTGATTTCCTTAAGAGTGTTACTGTCATTGTCCATGGGCTGCTCAAGCCAACAATCAGCTGATTATTTGGGTCTTCCAGTATGACCGCAATCAGACAGTTTTTTTTATCTACTATGGGAGGACATTCCATAAAGGCAGCATGTGCAGATACATAGGGGCCTGGTCGGTAGAGGGTCCAAAATCGCCTAAAACAGATTTTTAATATCTATGAGAGTAAACGTAAGGGGTTGAGCTACTTAGTTTCAAAGATGGCAACTCCACATGATGGTAGTCCCGAGATGTTAACAGTACCACACCACCCACATCACACATCAGCATAGTAGAGGCGCCATAATGTTCCGCAGTTCCTACCTCTGTACATGGTGCTTTACACTGAGATATTTGAGAGCTAAGGCCTCTTACATTTGTTCTGCCCCTGCTCCTCACCATATATAATTTTTCCTTAATGGGGAGATACATATTTCATTGCACCCTTTAAAGTCAATTAATATTCCTTTAATATAAAGATGCATCAGGTTTACCCCATAGATCTGATTATTGATATCGACTGGAATTGCCTTTGGAACAGATCAGTGAACGAAATCTAATATAAGGGTAATCTTCCTAGAACAACATAAAAACGCCAATCCCTCATTCCTTACAGATGTGCATTCATGGCCGAGACACTTCTATTCCATTTCCCATTTATTTGCCCAATTAGAGCGTTTTACTGATTTTGTTTTAGTGAATCGCGGTTTTAAAATTTCACTTACAGGTTTATTTCTGAGCACGGCACAGATGATCTCATAAATTATTAGCGAGGGTATTAAGAGAAAATGTGTCTGTGTACAAGCTGAGCAAAATCTCTCCATTCTTTCTGCAATATCATTGACTGTCCTGCTCTGCAATTGTATTTATTCCTCATTTTTAACCACATAGTGAGGGTTAGGATTCGATCCTTATTTGTAGGCTGGGAGAGCTGACCTCGGAGGTGTGCCACCACTGCTGTCCCACATTGTCCATTGACTGCTACTGCTGGACTGGGGTGCCCTAAGCATCTGTAGCTTAAGACCACCACAAAGTTTAATACCAATGGGATAACAATGCCATGCAGACGTTGCATACATTCGTGTTGTATTTTTTATACACAAAGCTGTTGTTTTATAATCGTAGTACGTTAGTAATATCTGAGCACTGTACGCTGATTTTATTATTATTATTATTTTTTATTTTTGCTCCATTTATTCCATGGCGCTTTACATGTGAGGAGGGGTATACATAATAAAAACAAGTACAATAATCTTGAACAATACAAGTCACAACTGGTACATAAGGAGAGAGGACCCTGCCCGTGAGGGCTCACAATCTACAAGGGATGGGTGAGGATACAGTAGGTGAGGATACAGCTGGTCGTGCAGTGGTTTGGTCAATCGGTGGTTACTGCAGGTTGTAGGCTTGTCGGAAGAGGTGAGTCTTCAGGTTCTTTTGTAATATATTATTTTGCAGTGTCTGGTGATGAAAGCAAACAAATAAAGTTGCACTCTGTAGCGCTATAAGTAAATATGAAATATATGAAATTTTTAATTCTATTATTGCTCTAGATAATAAGAAAAAAGTGGAGATACTTCGCACATAATTTGGACAATTCATGCATTCCCAGCAGCCAACGATAAAGCGATTTCCGGTTGCTGGGAACCTATCTATTGAGAATCCACACGGTTAATGGCTGAACCTGTAGACCCAGGTCACATTGCACAAACTATCGCTTATAAGGTGTAAATTTAAACTTGCAATGTACACAAGACATTTAATTTGTTTATCTCAGAAACCTCTTTCTACTTGTTGACCTCTGCTTCCCTCTACCATTAATGACACCTGTTTTTTTTTAAATGTTACTAATCATTAAATTACACATCATAATATGCCTTCTGATCCTGACTTTGACCTTGCTCCATATTTCATTTTCACCCTGTCCTTTGTCTGCCTAGCACCTGTTGGACAACTCCGTCCTGATCTTTGCCCTTGCTGCATAACTGACTATGCTCTTGTTTTATATTTTGGTCGGTCACATCTGACTTCTCTCCCAGAGACAACTGTTGGCTCGTTTGCTATACCACCCTATTACTGCATCAAACCTTCGACAATCAATCCATCATTAATTTGAGGAGCATGATTTAGGGATCCTACTGCAAAAAAAGGTTGTTTGAGATGAACGCCAGAGAATTCCACAGATTGAATACACCAAACTGATTTTGCTTAGAGACCATGTCTCTGGCATGTGACCATATCGGTGTGAAGTTGCAATTAGATTACAGTCGTTACAATGGGTTCCTAACTTCCAAATATCAGGAAATATGTCAATGAACCGCTGTCTACCAAAGGCCATAGCAATGAACCATTGAGCATTACGAAATGCACAGCAAAACCGAGACATATCATAAAGTTACTGGAAACTAATGGTTTAGTGTCCTAAAATCTAAAATATGTTCTCTATCTTCCATGTGTCACCCATAGTACTGTTATCTTCTTACAGTATGTTACTTGAAGGCTTTGTGATCCATGCAGACACCTGACTGGGGTAGAACTTCTGATTTTGCTCTACTATTAGCTGCACAGCTGTATCATCCAGGGATTGACGTAGTAAGCCACTAGACCTAAGACAAATGCATTAAACAGTATGGAAGGTCATACAAAATCACCATGATACATCAATGGGCTACTACAGTTGTGGCCAAAAGTATTGACACCCCTACAATTCTGTCAGATAATACTCAGTTTCTTCCTGAAAATGATTGCAAACACAAATTGTTTGGTATTATTATCTTCATTTAATTTGTCTTAAATGAAAAAACACAAAAAGAATTGTCCTAAAGCCAAATTGGATATAATTCCAAACCAAACATAAAAAAGGGGGTGGACAAAAGTATTGGCACTGTTCGAAATCATGTGATGCTTCTCTAATTAGTGTAATTAACAGCACCTGTAACTTACCTGTGGCACCTAACAGGTGTTGGCAATAACTAAATCACACTTGCAGCCAGTTGACATGGTTTAAAGTTGACTCAACCTCTGTCCTGTGTCCTTGTGTGTACCACATTGAGCATGGAGAAAAGAAAGAAGACCAAAGAACTGTCTGAGGACTTGAGAAACCAAATTGTGAGGAAGCATGAGCAATCTCAAGGCTACAAGTCCATCTCCAAAGACCTGAATGTTCCTGTGTCTACCTTGCGCAGTATCATCAAGAAGTGTAAAGCCCATGGCACTGTGGCTAACCTCCCTAGATGTGGACGGAAAAGAAAAATTGACAAGAGATTTCAATGCAAGATTGTGCGGATGTTGGATAAAGAACCTCGACTAACATCCAAACAAGTTCAAGCTGCCCTGCAGTCCGAGGGTACAACAGTGTCAACTCGTACTATCCGTCGGCGTCTGAATGAAAAGGGACTGTATGGTAGGAGACCCAGGAAGACCGCACTTCTTTCCCCGACACATAAAAAAGCCAGGCTGGAGTTTGCCAAAACTTACCTGAAAAAGCCTAAAACGTTTTGGAAGAATGTTCACTGGTCATATGAGACAAAAGTAGAGCTTTTTGGGCAAAGGCATCAACATACAGTTTACAAGAGAAAAAAAGAGGCATTCAAAGAAAAGAACACGGTTCCTACAGTCAAACATGGCGGAGGTTCCCTGATGTTTTGGGGTTGCTTTGCTGCCTCTGGCACTGGACTGCTTGACCGTGTGCATGGCATTATGAAGTCTGAAGACTACCAACAAATTTTGCAGCATAATGTAGGGCCCAGTGTGAGAAAGCTGGGTCTCCCTCAGAGGTCATGGGTCTTCCAGCAGGACAATGACCTAAAAGACACTTCAAAAAGCACTAGAAAATGGTTTGAGAGAAAGCACTGGAGTCTTCTAAGGTGGCCAGCAATGAGTCCAGACCTGAATCCCATAGAACACCTGTGGAGAGATCTAAAAATGGCAGTTTGGAGAAGGCACCCTTTAAATATCAGGGACCTGGAGCAGTTTGCCAAAGAAGAATGGTCTAAAATTCCAGCAGAGCATTGTGAGAAACTCATTGATGGTTAGCGGAAGCGGTTGGTCGCAGTTATTTTGGCTAAACGTTGTGCAACCAAGTATTAGGCTGAGGGTGCCAATACATTTGTCTGGCCCATTTTTGGAGTTTTAAATGTTTTGCTTTTTGCTTCATTCTCTTTTGTGTTTTTTCATTTAAGACAAATTAAATGAAGATAATAATACCAAAGAATTTGTGTTTGGAATCATTTTCAGGAAGAAATTGAGTATTATCAGACAGAATTGCAGGGGTGTCAATACTTTTGGCCACAACTGTATATGACTGGACGCCACAATCAGGGTCCAGAATCAAACTGGCCTGCAAAAATATGAAGAGATTCATTGATCGGCCAGTCTTCATCTCTGTTCCATTACAAGACAACCTCATTTGACATTGAGAATGATAAAGGCCCCCATACAGATTAGACTTAAATCATCTGATGATCCGAACCTTCTTATATCAACCGGATTGGAAGTCAGTCTAACATGTATGAGGGCCTTCCAACTCTTCTTGAACAGATATTGGTTTTGGGGGAGAGAAGACTTGGACCATTGGAATTTCAATAGTTGATCCTTTGCCTCTCCCTCGAGATGCCAGGGCAGTCGGACCAAATGTTCTTGCATATGGGGGAGTCAGGAGAGATAACTGATTTTTTGGCAGATGTCTAATGTTTACTGGGGGGCTTTAATTGATCTATTGCTTTAGGGATGATCACAAATATACCACTAGGCTATAGATGATGGGAACCCCAGTGCGATACTGATTGGGTCACAGAAATATACGGTGTGGCTATGAACTAGACATCAAGAACTGGTGGCACTGGAAGATGTGAAGATGTGTTCTTGTATGGGAAAGTTGCCTGTTGCCAGATTTTCGACGTAAACTAAAAACATATGCGGCTTCCAAATATAGTTTTCATAAACGTCTTCTAAACAAATTGAGGTTTTCAGTCTTGTCAGTAAATTTACGATTACCCTTTTTACAAATAATCACATCGGCACCAAAACTATGGCCCTATTCTTAGACACAGCCTATTTAAGATATTTCTGTAATAATTAGCTCCACATTATTGGATTGAGTTTCTTCTATAAAATCATTAAATCTTAAATTAAGTGTTCTGGTAACATGCTATCCTCTTCGTGTTGGTCTTGGTCGCTCTTGACTTTGCAGAATCCTATATAAAGTGCCTTATTTTGCTCAATCGGGAGACAGTCATGAGCGAGTTGAACTGAAGGGCAGTCCTAAAGCAGTTAAGTAATTAAGAGAAAGTCAGTGACAGCTACAGCAAGGCCTGGACAGAGACTGGCTCCATTGAGCTGGATTAATGACAGCAGCCGTCCACTACTGCCATTAGCATGTGATCATTAATTATAATACTCTGTCAATAAGATCTGCGACCTTCTTATGATCACGGACATTTGTCTAAATTACATGCAAAAAGTGCTACAATGTCATCTCTGCAGTCCCATTTATTAATTCTAATGAAGGCGTCAAAGTAGACAATCAACGATGGGCGAGCTGAAGAATAAGATCGGCTTCTTCATTAGTCAAAAATCACTAAACAGTTAATAAAGAAACAGTTTACTTAAGGATCATGTTAGCGGTTACCCTTTTTGTGATTTACATGTTATGATATTTAACCCGTTCCAGACAATTTTTCATTTTTACTTGTGCACTATTTCCTCTACTTCTTCCATAACTGATGTACCAGTACATAAAATATGGGGGAGGGTTTAAAGAGAACCTGACACATTTCCTTACTGGTTTGAGCAATGGTGGTCTGACTACTGGAACCTGTCACACACACAGGTGGCGCATGTGGTTCGTGGACCCACTGTGCCACAGGGGTCAGGCTTACTTAGGAGGGGCGTAGCTAAGCGGCTACTTGGTTTTCACTGTAGCGCCTGGTGGTATAGTCAGGCTTGAGCTGCAGGTAGCCACCAGGATTCACTCCCAGGCTGTCCCTGGTACTGCAGCTGCTGACCCCAGGGGTCAACTGGCAGACACAGACTGGGCTCAGAGTAACTGGCAAGACAGGATACAGACCCTGTTAAGACCGTACAGGTACTGGATTCTCAGGCAGAACAGATACTGACACAGAGTTAAGGACAGGGCTGAATTTGGATTCTGGAACAGGCTCCAACAGTACAGACTCTGGAAATCTGACCAGATCTGACCCAAGTGCAGGTTCTAATACTGGCAAAACAATTACAGGGTTCATGTACTGCCGGTGAGGCTTCACTGCAGCTTCAGTGTTCAGGCCTGGCAACACAGAGACCAGGGGTTCAGCTTCAGCCCTGGCCACACAAGGATCATGGCATCAGGTTAATGTTCAACTCCACAGGATACTAGGATGAGAGACCTGACAACATACAATTACACACACACAGTACACAAGGAACTGCAGGGGTTGCTCAAGCACATCCCTATTGAGGAGGTTGCTTTTATACAAGGTGCCTCCCAGCCATTGGCTGGGGGCATTTCCAAACCACGTGCGCTGTCTCTTTAAGAACAGGGTAGCTAGGTGCACCGCGGGGAAACCTGTGTACCATGCACAGGAAGCAGGTGAGCAGGAGACATGGAGGTCACCACACCGTCGGGGCGGTGAGTATGTCTTTGTCCATGCATGGAGGGGAAAGGGGTACTGTTATGATCCTTAGTGGCTGAGGATCACAAATAGACCAGCAAGTGAATAAACTAAGGACGAGCTCTAGGGAGATGGTAACTGGACTGATCGCAAATCTGAACCTATCCAACACAACTGAGGTAGCCGGTGAACGTGCCTAAAAAATTCCTAGACGTCTCGAGCCAGCCTGAGGAACTAGCTACCCCTAAAGAGAAAGAAAGACCTCGCTTGCCTCCAGAGAAATAATCCCCAAAGATATAGAAGCCCCCAACAAATATTAACGGTGAAGTAAGAAGAAGGCACATACATAGGGATGAAATCAGATTCAGCAAAAGAGGCCCACTAGTACTAGAAAGCAGAAAATAGAGCAGGGGTCTATGCGATCAATAAAAAACCCTTACAAAATATCCATCCTGAGATTTCAAGAACCCACACACCAACTAACGGTGTGTGGGGAGAAACTCAGCCCACTAGAGCAACCAGCAAGCGAGGGAATTACATTTTAGCAAGCTGGACAAGAAAACATGATAAACACTGCTGAACAAAAAATGAGCAAACAAAACTTAGCTTATCCTGGATGGACTGGGAGCAAGGTAGTCAGAAGGAATCTGAGTAGCACTGATTACATCGACAGCCGGCAACAAGTGGAAGTAAAACAGAGCTATATAGGAACCTCCCAGAGGATAACGAACCAGCTGATAGCCAGAGACCAGCAGGATAACAGACAAAGCCACCAGGGGGAGCCCAAAGCAAAAGTCACACCATACCACCAGTGACCACAAGAGGGAGCCTGAAAACAGAGCTCACAACAGTACCCCCCCCTTGAGGAGGGGTCACCAAACCCTCATGAAAACCGCCAGGGCGATCAGGATGAGCCACATGGAAGGCACGAACCAAATCGGCCGCATGAACATCAGAGGCGACAACCCAAGAATTATCCTCCTGACCATAGCCCTTCCATTTAACCAAATACTGGAGCCTCCGTCTAGAAATACGAGAATCCAAGATCTTCTCCACCACGTATTCCAATTCTCCCTCAACCAGCACCGGGGCAGGAGGCTCAACCGGAGGAACCACAGGCACCACATACCTCCGCAACAACGAGCGATGAAACACATTATGAATAGCAAATGATGCTGGGAGGTCCAGACGAAATGACACAGGGCCAAGGACTTCCAGAATCTTATAAGGACCGATAAACCGAGGCTTGAACTTAGGAGAGGAGACCTTCATAGGAACGAAGCGAGAAGACAACCACACCAAGTCCCCAACGCGAAGTCGGGGACCCACACAGCAACGGCGGTTGGCAAAGAGCTGAGCCTTCTCTTGAGACAGCTTCAAATTGTCCACCACATGATTCCAAATCTGATACAACCTATCAACCACAACATCCACTCCAGGACAGTCAGAAGGCTCCACCTGACCCGAGGAAAAACGAGGATGAAACCCCGAATTACAAAAAAAGGAGAAACCAAAGTAGCAGAACTAGCCCGATTATTAAGGGCAAACTCGGCCAACGGCAAAAAAGTAACCCAGTCGTCCTGATCAGCAGAAACAAAACATATTAAATAAGTCTCCAAGGTCTGATTAGTTTGCTCGGTTTGGCCATTCGTCTGAGGATGGAAGGCCGACGAAAAAGACAAATCAATGCCCAATTTAGCACAAAAGGTCCGCCAAAATCTAGACACAAACTGGGATCCTCTGTCAGAAACAATGTTCTCAGGAATCCCGTGCAAACGAACCACATTTTGAAAAAACAGTGGAACCAACTCGGAGGAGGAAGGCAACTTAGGCAAGGGCACCAAATGGATCATCTTAGAAAAACGATCACACACCACCCAGATGACAGACATTCTCTGAGAGACAGGGAGATCTGAAATAAAATCCATGGAAATGTGCGTCCAAGGCCTCTTCGGGACAGGCAAAGGTAACAGCAAACCACTGGCTCGAGAACAGCAAGGCTTAGCCCGAGCACAAATTCCACAAGACTGCACAAAGGAACGCACATCCCGCGACAAGGAAGGCCACCAAAAAGACCTGGCCACCAAGTCTCTGGTACCAAATATTCCAGGATGGCCCGCCAACACCGAAGAATGAACCTCGGAGATGACTCTGTTGGTCCATCTATCCAGGACAAACAATCTCGCCGGTGGACAGCGATCAGGTCTATCCGCCTGAAACTCTTGCAGCACACGTCGCAAATCTGGGGAGATGGCAGACAAAATCACCCCTTCTCTAAGGATACCAGCCGGCTCAGAATCTCCAGGAGAGTCAGGCACAAAACTCCTAGAAAGAGCATCAGCCTTCACATTCTTCGAACCAGGCAGGTACGAAACCACGAAATCAAAACGAGAGAAAAACAACGACCAACGAGCCTGTCTGGGATTCAGCCGCTTGGCCGACTTGAGGTAAATCAAATTCTTGTGATCAGTCAAGACCACCACACGATGCTTAGCTCCCTCGAGCCAATGTCGCCACTCCTCAAATGCCCACTTCATAGCCAACAACTCCCGATTACCGACATCATAATTCCGCTCGGCAGGCGAAAACTTTCTTGAAAAGAAAGCACATGGCTTCATCACAGAGTCATCGGAGCTTCTCTGCGACAAAACAGCCCCCGCTCCAATCTCGGAAGCATCAACCTCCACCTGGAAGGGAAGTGAGACATCTGGCTGACATAAGACCGGAGCCGAAGAAAACCGGCGCTTCAGCTCCCGAAAGGCCTCCACAGCCGCAGAGGACCAATTAGTCACATCAGAACCTTTCTTGGTCAAATCCGTCAAAGGCTTAACAACACCAGAAAAATTAGCTATGAAGCGACGGTAAAAATTAGCAAAACCCAAGAACTTCTGAAGACTCTTAACAGATGTAGGCTGCGTCCAGTCATGAATAGCCTGAACCTTGACTGGGTCCATCTCAATAGTAGAAGGAGAAAAAATGAAACCCAAAAAAGAAATCTTCTGGACTCCAAAAAGACATTTTGAGCCCTTCACAAATAAAGCATTGTCACGCAGGACCTGAAAGACCTTCCTGACCTGCTTAACATGAGACTCCCAATCATCCGAAAAAAACAGAATATCATCCAGATACACAATCATAAACTTATCCAGATATTCACGGAAGATGTCGTGCATAAAGGACTGAAAGACTGAAGGAGCATTAGAAAGTCCAAAAGGCATCACCAGGTACTCAAAATGGCCTTCAGGCGTATTAAATGCAGTTTTCCATTCATCACCCTGTTTTATACGCACAAGGTTATACGCACCACGAAGATCTATCTTGGTGAACCAACTAGACCCCCTAATGCGAGCAAACAAATCAGTTAACAATGGCAAAGGATACTGAAATTTGACCGTGATTTTATTCAAAAGGCGATAATCAATACAAGGTCTCAGGGAACCATCCTTCTTAGCCACAAAAAAGAATCCTGCACCAAGAGGGGAAGAGGATGGGCGAATATGTCCCTTCTCCAAAGACTCCTTTATATAACTCCGCATGGCAGCATGCTCCGGCACAGATTAATTGAAAAGTCGTCCCTTAGGAAACTTACTACCAGGAATCAAATTTATAGCACAATCACAGTCCCTATGAGGAGGTAGAGAACTGAGTTTGGGCTCCTCAAATACATCCTGGTAGTCTGACAAAAACGTAGGGACTTCAGAAGGAGTGGATGAAGCAATTGACACCACAGGAGCGTCACCATGAATTCCCTGACAACCCCAACTTGACACAAACATAGCTTTCCAATCCAGGACTGGATTATGAGTCTGCAACCATGGTAGACCCAACACGACGACATCATGCAAATTATGCAATACAAGAAAGCGAATCACCTCCTGATGAACAGGAGTCATGCACATGGTCACTTGTGTCCAGTACTGAGGTCTATTCGTAGCCAATGGTGTAGAGTCAATTCCCCTTAGTGGAATAGGGAATTTTAAAGGCTCCAAATCAAAACCACAGCGCCTGGCAAATGACCAATCCATCAGACTCAGAGCAGCACCTGAATCTACAAAGGCATTAACCGGGTAAGATGACAGGGAACAAATCAGGGTAACAGACAAAATGAACTTAGGCTGTAAAGTACCGATGGTGACAGATTTATCAACCTTTTTTTTGCGCTTAGAGCATGCTGAGATAACATGAGCTGAGTCACCACAGTAAAAGCACAACCCATTTTGCCGTCTATAATTTTGCCGTTCACTTCTGGTCAGAATTCTGTCACATTGCATAGATTCAGGTGTCCAGAAGACACCGCCAAATGGTGCACAGGTTTGCGCTCCCGCAACCGCCGATCAATCTGAATGGCCAGAGTCATTGACTCATTCAGACCTGCAGGCGTAGGGAACCCCACCATGACATTCTTAATGGCTTCAGAAAGACCCTCTCTGAAATTTGCAGCCAGGGCACACTCATTCCACTGAGTAAGCACCGACTGTTATGGTTCTCAATGGCAAGAGAACATAGCCCAGCAAACATACGAACTAGCTCTTGGAAGGATGGAAACTAAACTGACCATGAACTAAACCTGCCGCACAACTAACAGTAGCCGGGTAGCGTAGCCTGCGTTTTATCCCTAGACGCCCAGCGCCGGCCGGAGGACTAACTAATCCTGGCAGAGGAAAATATAGTCCTGGCTCACCTCTAGAGAAATTTCCCCGAAAGGCAGACAGAGGCCCCCACAAATATTGGCGGTGATTATAGATGAAATGACAAACGTAGTATGAAAATAGGTTTAGCAAAATTGAGGTCCGCTTACTAGATAGCAGGAAGACAGAAAGGGCACTTTCATGGTCAGCTGAAAACCCTATCAAAATACCATCCTGAAATTACTTTAAGACTCTAGTATTAACTCATAACATCAGAGTGGCAATTTCAGATCACAAGAGCTTTCCAGACACAGAAACGAAACTACAGCTGTGAACTGGAACAAAATGCAAAAACAAACAAGGACTAAGTCCAACTTAGCTGGGAGTTGTCTAGCAGCAGGAACATGCACAGAAAGGCTTCTGATTACAATGTTGACCGGCATGGAAGTGACAGAGGAGCAAGGCTAAATAGCGACTCCCACATCCTGATGGAAACAGGTGAACAGAGAGGATGATGCACACCAGTTCAATTCCACCAGTGGCCACCGGGGGAGCCCAAAATCCAATTTCACAACAGTACCCCCCCCTCAAGGAGGGGGCACCGAACCCTCACCAGAACCACCAGGGCGATCAGGATGAGCCCTATGAAAGGCACGGACCAAATCGGAGGCATGAACATCAGAGGCAGTCACCCAAGAATTATCCTCCTGACCGTATCCCTTCCATTTGACCAGATACTGGAGTTTCCGTCTGGAAACACGGGAGTCCAAGATTTTTTCCACAACGTACTCCAACTCGCCCTCAACCAACACCGGAGCAGGAGGCTCAACGGAAGGCACAACCGGTACCTCATACCTGCGCAATAATGACCGATGAAAAACATTATGAATAGAAAAAGATGCAGGGAGGTCCAAACGGAAGGACACAGGGTTAAGAATCTCCAATATCTTGTACGGGCCGATGAACCGAGGCTTAAACTTGGGGGAAGAAACCCTCATAGGGACAAAACAAGAAGACAACCACACCAAGTCCCCAACACAAAGCCGAGGACCAACCCGACGCCGGCGGTTGGCAAAAAGCTGAGTCTTCTCCTGGGACAACTTCAAATTGTCCACTACCTGCCCCCAAATCTGATGCAACCTCTCCACCACAGCATCCACTCCAGGACAATCCGAAGATTCCACCTGACCAGAAGAAAATCGAGGATGAAACCCCGAATTACAGAAAAAGGGAGACACCAAGGTGGCAGAACTGGCCCGATTATTGAGGGCAAACTCCGCTAAAGGCAAAAAAGCAACCCAATCATCCTGATCTGCAGACACAAAACACCTCAAATATGTCTCCAAGGTCTGATTCGTCCGCTCGGTCTGGCCATTAGTCTGAGGATGGAAAGCAGACGAGAAAGACAAATCTATGCCCATCCTAGCACAGAATGCTCGCCAAAATCTAGACACGAATTGGGTACCTCTGTCAGAAACGATATTCTCCGGAATACCATGCAAACGGACCACATTTTGAAAAAACAGAGGAACCAACTCGGAAGAAGAAGGCAACTTAGGCAGGGGAACCAAATGGACCATCTTAGAGAAACGATCACACACCACCCAGATGACAGACATCTTCTGAGAAACAGGAAGATCCGAAATAAAATCCATCGAGATGTGCGTCCAGGGCCTCTTCGGGATAGGCAAGGGCAACAACAATTCACTAGCCCGAGAACAACAAGGCTTGGCCCGAGCACAAACGTCACAAGACTGCACGAAGCCTCGCACATCTCGAGACAGGGAAGGCCACCAGAAGGACCTTGCCACCAAATCCCTGGTACCAAAGATTCCAGGATGACCTGCCAACGCAGAAGAATGAACCTCAGAAATGACTTTACTGGTCCAATCATCAGGAACAAACAGTCTACCAGGTGGGCAACGATCAGGTCTATCCGCCTGAAACTCCTGCAAGGCCCGCCGCAGGTCTGGAGAAACGGCAGACAATATCACTCCATCCTTAAGGATACCTGTAGGTTCAGAATTACCAGGGGAGTCAGGCTCAAAACTCCTAGAAAGGGCATCCGCCTTAACATTCTTAGAACCCGGCAGGTAGGACACCACAAAATTAAACCGAGAGAAAAACAACGACCAGCGCGCCTGTCTAGGATTCAGGCGTCTGGCGGACTCAAGATAAATTAGATTTTTGTGGTCAGTCAATACCACCACCTGATGTCTAGCCCCCTCAAGCCAATGACGCCACTCCTCAAAAGCCCACTTCATGGCCAAAAGCTCCCGATTCCCAACATCATAATTCCGCTCGGCGGGCGAAAATTTACGCGAGAAAAAAGCACAAGGTCTCATCACGGAGCAATCGGAACTTCTCTGCGACAAAACCGCCCCAGCTCCGATTTCAGAAGCGTCGACCTCAACCTGAAAAGGAAGAGCAACATCAGGCTGACGCAACACAGGGGCGGAAGAAAAGCGGCGCTTAAGCTCCCGAAAGGCCTCCACAGCAGCAAGGGACCAATCAGCAACATCAGCACCCTTCTTAGTCAAATCAGTCAATGGTTTAACAACATCAGAAAAACCAGCAATAAATCGACGATAAAAGTTAGCAAAGCCCAAAAATTTCTGAAGACTCTTAAGAGAAGAGGGTTGCGTCCAATCACAAATAGCCTGAACCTTGACAGGATCCATCTCGATGGAAGAGGGGGAAAAAATATATCCCAAAAAGGAAATCTTTTGAACCCCAAAAACGCACTTAGAACCCTTCACACACAAGGAATTAGACCGCAAAACCTGAAAAACCCTCCTGACCTGCTGGACATGAGAGTCCCAGTCATCCGAAAAAATCAAAATATCATCCAGATACACAATCATAAATTTATCCAAATAATCACGGAAAATGTCATGCATAAAGGACTGAAAGACTGAAGGGGCATTTGAAAGACCAAAAGGCATCACCAAATACTCAAAGTGGCCCTCGGGCGTATTAAATGCGGTTTTCCACTCATCCCCCTGCTTAATTCGCACCAAATTATACGCCCCACGAAGATCTATCTTAGAGAACCACTTGGCCCCCTTTATGCGAGCAAACAAATCAGTCAGCAGTGGCAACGGATATTGATATTTAACCGTGATTTTATTCAAAAGCCGATAATCAATGCACGGCCTCAAAGAGCCATCTTTCTTAGCCACAAAGAAAAAACCGGCTCCTAAGGGAGATGACGAAGGACGAATATGTCCCTTTTCCAAGGACTCCTTTATATATTCTCGCATAGCAGCATGTTCAGGCACAGACAGATTAAATAAACGACCCTTAGGGTATTTACTACCCGGAATCAAATCTATGGCACAATCGCACTCCCGGTGCGGAGGTAATGAACCAAGCTTAGGTTCTTCAAAAACGTCACGATATTCATTCAAGAATTCAGGAATCTCAGAGGGAATAGATGATGAAATGGAAACCACAGGTACGTCCCCATGCGTCCCCTTACATCCCCAGCTTAACACAGACATAGCTTTCCAGTCAAGGACTGGGTTATGAGATTGCAGCCATGGCAATCCAAGCACCAACACATCATGTAGGTTATACAGCACAAGAAAGCGAATAATCTCCTGGTGATCCGGATTAATCCGCATAGTTACTTGTGTCCAGTATTGTGGTTTATTGCTAGCCAATGGGGTGGAGTCAATCCCCTTCAGGGGTATAGGAGTTTCAAGAGGCTCCAAATCATACCCACAGCGTTTGGCAAAGGACCAATCCATAAGACTCAAAGCGGCGCCAGAGTCGACATAGGCATCCGCAGTAATAGATGATAAAGAACAAATCAGGGTCACAGATAGAATAAACTTAGACTGTAAAGTGCCAATTGAAACAGACTTATCAAGCTTCTTAGTACGCTTAGAGCATGCTGATATAACATGAGTTGAATCACCGCAATAGAAGCACAACCCATTTTTTCGTCTAAAATTCTGCCGTTCACTTCTGGACAGAATTCTATCACATTGCATATTCTCTGGCGTCTTCTCAGTAGACACCGCCAAATGGTGCACAGGTTTGCGCTCCCGCAGACGCCTATCGATCTGGATAGCCATTGTCATGGACTCATTCAGACCCGCAGGCACAGGGAACCCCACCATAACATCCTTAATGGCATCAGAGAGACCCTCTCTGAAATTCGCTGCCAGGGCGCACTCATTCCACTGAGTAAGCACAGCCCATTTACGGAATTTCTGGCAGTATATTTCAGCTTCGTCTTGCCCCTGAGATAGGGACATCAAGGCCTTTTCCGCCTGAAGTTCTAACTGAGGTTCCTCATAAAGCAACCCCAAGGCCAGAAAAAACGCATCCACATTGAGCAACGCAGGATCCCCTGGAGCCAATGCAAAAGCCCAATCCTGAGGGTCGCCCCGGAGCAGAGAAATCACAATCCTGACCTGCTGAGCAGGATCTCCAGCAGAGCGAGATTTCAGGGACAAAAACAACTTGCAATTATTTTTGAAATTTTGAAAGCAAGATCTATTCCCCGAGAAAAATTCAGGCAAAGGAATTCTAGGTTCAGATATAGGAACATGAACAACAAAATCTTGTAAGTTTTGAACTTTCGTGGTGAGATTATTCAAACCTGCAGCTAAACTCTGAATATCCATTTTAAACAGGTGAACACAGAGCCATTCCAGGATTAGAAGGAGAGAGAGAGAGAAAGGCTGCAATATAGGCAGACTTGCAAGAGATTCAATTACAAGCACACTCAGAACTGAGAAAAAAAAAAAAAAAATCTTCAGCAGACTTCTCTTTTCTCTCCTTTCTCTGTCAATTAATTTAACCCTTTTTGGGTCCGGTCAAACTGTTATGGTTCTCAATGGCAAGAGAACATAGCCCAGCAAACATACGAACTAGCTCTTGGAAGGATGGAAACTAAACTGACCATGAACTAAACCTGCCGCACAACTAACAGTAGCCGGGTAGCGTAGCCTGCGTTTTATCCCTAGACGCCCAGCGCCGGCCGGAGGACTAACTAATCCTGGCAGAGGAAAATATAGTCCTGGCTCACCTCTAGAGAAATTTCCCCGAAAGGCAGACAGAGGCCCCCACAAATATTGGCGGTGATTATAGATGAAATGACAAACGTAGTATGAAAATAGGTTTAGCAAAATTGAGGTCCGCTTACTAGATAGCAGGAAGACAGAAAGGGCACTTTCATGGTCAGCTGAAAACCCTATCAAAATACCATCCTGAAATTACTTTAAGACTCTAGTATTAACTCATAACATCAGAGTGGCAATTTCAGATCACAAGAGCTTTCCAGACACAGAAACGAAACTACAGCTGTGAACTGGAACAAAATGCAAAAACAAACAAGGACTAAGTCCAACTTAGCTGGGAGTTGTCTAGCAGCAGGAACATGCACAGAAAGGCTTCTGATTACAATGTTGACCGGCATGGAAGTGACAGAGGAGCAAGGCTAAATAGCGACTCCCACATCCTGATGGAAACAGGTGAACAGAGAGGATGATGCACACCAGTTCAATTCCACCAGTGGCCACCGGGGGAGCCCAAAATCCAATTTCACAACAACCGACCATTTCCGAAATTTCTGGCAGTACACCTCTGCTTCATCTTGCCCCTGCGAGAGGGCCAATAACGCTTTTTCAGCCTGGTTCTCAAGATTAGGTTCCTCATAGAGCAATCCAAGGGCCAGAAAAAACGCATCTACACTAAGCAATGCAGGATCCCCTGGCGCCAATGCGAAGGCCCAATCTTGAGGGTCACCACGCAAAAAGGAAATGATAATCTTAACTTGCTGAAAGGCATCACCAGAGGAACGAGGTTTCAAAGAAAGAAACAACTTACAATTGTTCTTAAAATTCAGGAACCTAGATCTATCTCCAGAAAACAACTCCGGAATAGGTATTCTAGGCTCAGACATAGGACTGTGAACAACAAAATCCTGAATACTTTGAACCCTAGCAGCAAGATGATCCAGACTGGAAGCCAAGTTCTGGACATCCATGTCAGCAGCTGAACTCAGAGCCACACCAAGATTAAGAGGAGGAGAGAAGCTAGCACAGCAGCTAGACACACGGCAACAAGAAAAAAAAAAAAAAATTCTCAAGGCTTCTTTTCTCCTGCTTCTGCCATGCAATTAACACTTTGTTGGCCAGCTGTACTGTTATGATCCTTAGTGGCTGAGGATCACAAATAGACCAGCAAGTGAATAAACTAAGGACGAGCTCTAGGGAGATGGTAACTGGACTGATCGCAAATCTGAACCTATCCAACACAACTGAGGTATCCGGTGAATTTGCCTAAAAAATTCCTAGACGTCTCGAGCCAGCCTGAGGAACTAGCTACCCCTAAAGAGAAAGAAAGACCTCACTTGCCTCCAGAGAAATAATCCCCAAAGATATAGAAGCCCCCAACAAATATTAACGGTGAAGTAAGAAAAAGGCACATACATAGGGATGAAATCAGATTCAGCAAAAGAGGCCCACTAGTACTAGAAAGCAGAAAATAGAGCAGGGGTCTATGCGATCAATAAAAAAACCCTTACAAAATATCCATCCTGAGATTTCAAGAACCCACACACCAACTAACGGTGTGTGGGGAGAAACTCAGCCCACTAGAGCAACCAGCAAGCGAGGGAATTACATTTTAGCAAGCTGGACAAGAAAACATGATAAACACTGCTGAACAAAAAATGAGCAAACAAAACTTAGCTTATCCTGGATGGACTGGGAGCAAGGTAGTCAGAAGGAATCTGAGTAGCACTGATTACATCGACAGCCGGCAACAAGTGGAAGTAAAACAGAGCTATATAGGAACCTCCCAGAGGATAACGAACCAGCTGATAGCCAGAGACCAGCAGGATAACAGACAAAGCCACCAGGGGGAGCCCAAAGCAAAAGTCACACCATACCACCAGTGACCACAAGAGGGAGCCTGAAAACAGAGCTCACAACAGGGTACCATGCAGGGACATTGGCATCGGTGATAAAGAACCCCTTTGAAAATTTTGGCCCTGCACTCTCCATGATTGTTTTCAAAGAAGCTAAAACAGACATACAGTATTATGAAAGGGGACAAATTCTCTTTTGTGTGGCTAAGTTTATGGTGTCTGCCTGGTACTGCAGCCGACGTATCAGTCAATGGCTTTCTCATAGAGAGCACTGGAGCGGCCAGCCAAACAAGCGCGCCTCCATATTGTAGTGTACGCTGAGATAGCTGTCGGACGAACAATCAATGGAAGCATCGTACACCCAACAGCCTTCTAAGTGTATGGCCAGCTTTACAGCCAGCAAAATAAAAGTCTGTCAACTTTTACCTTGATCTCCTGTACTCTAAACCCTTCTATCACTAGTTACAAGACAGCTATAACCATATAATATAATCCTAGCCTGTAGATGCAACTTTATAAAAAGAAACCAGTTGATGCCTGGGAATCCTTTCTGATAGTCGCCAAGGCATTTCCAAATTCTCAAAGGGTTGGGAAAGATCTGTCAGATTCCAGGGATATTAGGAGGTACACAGGAGGTTCTAAATCAGGAAAGGCTTAAAAAAAAGGAGAGGCTGTAATGAACCTGTCCTATTTTCATCACCTATCTGTTCAACCTATTTTAAGAGAAGGAGGATGGACTACCTTTCTATTAATACTGCTCTATCTATAAGACAAGATATTGTGACCTGGATGTTTCATTTACCTGACTTAAAGGAGTTATACCAAGTTTGAAAGTTATTCCCTATCTGTAGGGGAAGTCTGAAGAGCCCAGTGTGAACGGAGTGGTGGTCCATTATGTGCGACTCCACTCCATTCATTCATTCGTAATTGGAGTACCCAAGATCAGCCGAATGCTGTGCTTAGTTTTTTCTGGCTGTCCCATTAAGAATTAATCAAGTGAAGGTGCGCATGATCCTCCACCACTCCATTCACATCGAGAACCCTGTTTCTTGGGATTGGTGGGGGTCTCAACAGTTGCACCACCCAACCATTGGAATGTTATCCCCTATCACACAACAGGTGATAACTTCTGAACTTGGTAAAAACCTTTTATAACTTTAGTAATATGGATTAAAAACCCGAGACTTAGCTAGGAAACAGGAGACTTGGCTTGGGACCTTAGGGTCAAAGAAACAGGTCAAAACAGTATCAATACTTGTATTCTATAAAAATATCATCCATTGAAGACTCATACCATCTCTAGACGAATCCCTTAAAGACAGCTTTGAGCTTCAGGACTCTGTAGAACAGTGGTCCCAACCTTTCTGACCTTGAGAGCCACATTCACCTCTGCAAGAGAGTCGCGAGCCACATCCAGCTACTGCCCCCCTCACAGTAGTGGCAACCAAAGCCCCCATTACGGGTATATTGATAACCAAAGCTTTTCCACACAAATCACCCCAAAGCAGTATGCAAAGATCCAGGGGTTCCCACCACACCCTATCATATTCGGCATTCTCCCATCACGCACTCCCAAGACAGTCACATCCATCTTCAAGCACCTTCTCTGACTGGTAGAATCATCTTGTCTCTGGCGTACCATACTTTAAATTATCTCTAAACCCCCAAGCCCAGTTGAAGTGTACCCAAATCTGCTCTTCTCTGCAGGGCTACTCACAAAGTTCACCATTTTGAGATATGCTCTTCATAACAGTTTACTAAATCTGGAGTTAATGCACCAAGCTGGAAGACATCCGCGAGCCACAGTTCATGGGGCCGCGAGCCACATGTGGCTCCCGAGCTACAGGTTGGGGATCCCGGCTGTAGAATGTTTTTGTTTTTCCTTCAGTTTTTTTTGGCCATTATAAATTTTACTCTTATAGGACTGTATGAGGTTGTGTTTTTTCTGTTGGAATATACTAAAACTGAGAATTTAGCCCTGCACCATCATGACCACTTTCAGAAGAAAATGAGGTCAGGATTTCAAAAACCTTCAATACTTTGGTTTAGTATTTTTTTTTTTTTAATTTTAAACTACCATTTTTCATCATCAAAATAAAACGATTTGGGCTGCTGGGTTTACGGGTCTCATACAGACAGCTATATCTCCTACACTGGTAGATACACCCATATTTATCGGATATATACACAGTAGAGAACTAAGCAACCACAGGAAAAGCCTATTAATACCCCCATAATTATTGAGAAATTATATACTATCATTTATAGTTATCAAATATTTGCCAACTCTTCTGTAGTGTCCCGGGAGGATCAGAGAAAATCAACAGTTGGCTTCTCTCCTGGGTGACCCCGAACCATGAAGGAAAGATGCTCTTTTAGAAAATCTGTTGTGCATGATACCAGGAATCTCCATCATTATTCAGGTTCAGGTAATAGAGCATGGAATAACCATCAATAGGAGGTGTCCTCACAATAAGGGTGTGATCATGAAAATGCATTCGTCAGAACCCTCCCAAACATCGATCTCCGAAAGTTGGCAAGTGTGAGTTACCTACGTATAGTTGACCCATGTGTTGCAGTTCCGAACAACATGCAGGTTATTGTTCAGCTGTAGAAGACTCATAAAGATGTTCAACCTCAACACTTGGTGTAAATCAGAGAAATTTGGTTTGTGACAATATATTGAGTCTTTTGCAAGTTTGCTTTCGGTCTTTGGTCCTAGTGCTGGGTTCCAAGGGGGCCAAATTTAAAACTACTCCTGCTCTGCCATTGGCTAGAGAATAAAGATACCAAAATTGACCAAGTAAATTACATTAAAAAAAACAAAATATGCAAAAAAATTGATAAAGTTATTGTCATTTTTCCTGTTTCGAAAATGTATTTTGTTTCTCGGTATGGAGTGTAATCTAAGAGAAGCATCAGGTAAACATGTTTTAATTATTCACTTCAGATCTTGCAAGATGTGAAATAATAATAATATTGTTGTACCGGAGTTCCCTTCCAGACTTCCTAATTACTAATTACCTTACACAATGTTTGGAGTAGGACTAATTACACCAATGCGGTTCATGACCATCCATACAGTATAGCAGTACACAGTATGTAAATTCTGTCTCACCTACGGTTTAATGACAGGAGGTCAGTTCTAGCCACGTTTCTTCCAAACGTTGCGTTTAATTATGTAATAAGGGAAAGGTTGGAGATAGCTGTTAACTGTTACACCAAATGTGGTTGTTTTTTTTTGTTTTTTTGCTTTGGCGACAGGAGAGAAATAGTCTGCAGCTTCCCTTTTCTGTCTTGCAAAATCTGAGAGTTGAACAGGTGTGTGTAATCGTGAACCGCAGCCACGAGTCAAACTGTTGCCGCTCTACAAATTCCATCAGCCCATTGTACGTGGGTCTAGAGATTGCACAAGGACTTTTTTTTCTTCTTAGCCTCTTTTATGACTCATTACCGTGTATGTTACTTTAGGTGATTTCTATTATGGTGCAATTACAAAAGCATTTCCTCTAACTTGCTGACCTGAACTTATTTTCAGTACTGCATTTATAGCTACAAAAGAAGTCATTTTTAAAAACAAGAACAGTGGTCCGTAATGATGTTGGCTGCAAGACGTACCTTCAAAAAAATGCCTGTTCTTCCATATATCATCAACGAGGATACATCAAATGAATACTACTCATATTCCACTTGTACGTATGGACATGGATCCGTGTCACCTCCCCCCACTAGTTCTTTGGATAGAGGGATACAAAAAAAGAATACTCCCATATTTGCAGAATTTGATCAGAATGTGATCGTAGTGAGATCCTATTCTCTCAAATGAGGAGAAGATGGAGAAAAAAAAGTTTGGCATCTTCTCTATTCAACGAGTACGCAAAAATCGGACTGCACTTGGTTGTCATCCAAGTGCAGTCCAATATTTTCCACGCATTCATTAACTTCCATGGCCGAGAGTGATGCAAATATCGGATCAAACCCGAGCATCCATCTCACACGTGCACGGCGTAATAGCATAACATCGGTCTGGGAGTGATCCAGTGCACTTGCACCGAATATACAGTCGTCTGCACCCGCCTTATAGTGAAATACCGATAAATTATGCCCCATCTAATGCCCACATAACACTGTCATAAAGGGTCTGCACAATAACATATTAAGGTATGTGCACACATTGTGTTTTTGTTGACTTTTTCATTGCACAGACTTAGTGCAGAAAATCTGCAGTGTTTTACAGTACCAGCAAAGTGAATGAGATCCCTGAAGTTTCATGTATGTCAAGTCTTGATGCAGATTTCACCATACAAACGAGTGGGAAAAATATGCACGAGAAACACATCTCAAAAACACAGGAAAATACAAGTATTTTTCACGTTTTTCCTGCCAGCACAACAGGATTTGCAGCAGAATTTTATGGTGCAAATCCTGAATGTGTGCACAGAGCCTCATAGTTACTGCATTACAATATAAGGCCGGGGTCACACGTGTGTTTTACGGACGTAAGAGCGCAGAAACTACGTCCGTAAAACTCGCATTACATACGGCACAATAATTCTCAATGGGGCTGCTCCTATCAGCCATATATTACGGATCCGTAATATACGGCTTTCTACGGCCGTACAAAATCGCAGCATGCTGCGTTTGTCAGCGTATTGCGCAAAAAAAAAATCGCCAATGAAAGTCTATGGGGGCGAGAAAAATACGGATTCCACACGGACCAGCAGTGTGACTTACGAGAAATACGCAACGGTGTTAGTGAAAAGTCGGTAATTCAATTGCCGGCTTTTCATTTCTCCTGCACAAACCCGACAGGATATGAGACATGATTACATACAGTAAACCATCTCATATCCCTTTTTTTTTTGCATATTCCACGCTACTAATGTTAGTAGTGTGTATGTGCAAAATTTCAGCGCTGTAGCTGCTAAAATAAAGGGTTAAATGGTGGAAAAAATTGGCGTGGGCTCCCGCGCAATTTTCTCCGCCAGAATGGTAAAGCCAGTGACTGAGGGCAGATATTAATAGCCAGGAGAGGGTCCATGGTTATTGACCCCCCCGGCTACAAACATCTGCCCCCAGCCACCCCAGAAAAGGCACATCTGGAAGATGCGCCTATTCTGGCACTTGGCCACTCTCTTCCCATTCCCTGTAGCGGTGGGATATGGGGTAATGAAGGGTTAATGCCACCTTGCTATTGGAAGGTGACATTAAGCCAGATTAATAATGGAGAGGCGTCAATTATGACACCTATCCATTATTAATCCAATAGTACGAAATGGTTAATAAAACACACACACACATGATTTAAAAGTATTTTAATGAAATAAACACAGCGGTTGTTTTAAAGGGAACCTGTCACCACGTTTTTGGAAGATGGGATAAAAATAGCGTTAAATAGGGGCAGAGGTGGGCGTTACATTAGTGTGTGTGTTATGCGTTTATTACCCACCTAAGTTGCCGAAATAACTTTGCAAAGTCTCCGTTTTCGCCTGTCAATCAGGCTGGTCAGGTCACATGGGCGTGGTGTCTTCACCCAGATTTGGCGTAGTTTTCCGTTGGTGGCGTAGTGGTGTGCGCATGCCCAAAGTCCGGAATCCTCTTCCAGGGGATTTAAAATAGCGCGGTGTTCGTTATTGCATTGGTGATCGGTGGGCGCGGCCATCTTCCTTTGGCCGCGCGTGCGCAGAAGCGGCGCTCTGCTGGCCGCGGCTTCAGGAAAAATGGCCGCGGGATGCCGCGCGTGCGCAGATGGATATCGCGGCGGCCATTTTCCTGAAGCCGCGGCCAGCAGAGCGCCGCTTCTGCGCACGCGCGGCCAAAGGAAGATGGCCGCGCCCACCGATCACCAATGCAATAACGAACACCGCGCTATTTTAAATCCCCTGGAAGAGGATTCCGGACTTTGGGCATGCGCACACCACTACGCCACCAACGGAAAACTACGCCAAATCTGGGGGAAGACAACGCCCATGCGACCTGACCAGCCTGATTGACAGGCGAAAACGGAGACTTTGCAAAGTTATTTCGGCAACTTAGGTGGGTAATAAACGCATAACAAACACTCTAATGTAATGCCCACCTCTGCCCCTATTTAACGCTATTTTTATCCCATCTTCCAAAAACGTGGTGACAGGTTCCCTTTAATAATTTATTGCTCTCTCAATCCATCAGCAACACCCTCGCTTGGAAAAATAATAAACACACAATATACATACCTTCTGATGTCCTATCACGTCCAACGAGGTAATCCATCTGAAGGGGTTAACTAATATTACAGGCACGAGCTGCGATAAACCACTCGCTCGTGCCTGTAATCCCCGGGTGCTGAAAGGAAAGCTGGATCTGTACTTACATTGAGTCGCGCTGATGCGCCCCTGCTGGATGTTCTCATGAACTGCAGCCTGGGAACTTTTTCCCACGCTCCAGGTCATATGAGGACATCCACCAGGGGGCGCATCACCGCGACTGAAGGAAATGTAGGTCAATGACCTACATTTCATTCATTCGCCGGGGATTACAGGCACGGAGCACAGCTGCATTTGCAGGGCTCCTGCCTGTAAAATATTTTAACCCCTTCAGATGGATTACTTCGTGGGACGTGACGGTTCAGCTGAGGGTATGTATCTTGTGCGTTTATTATTTTGCCAAGCGAGGGCCTGCAAATGGATTGAGAGAGCAATAAATTATTAAAACAACCGCTGTGTTTATTTCATTAAAATACTTTTAAATCATGTGTGTGTGTGTTTTTTTAACCCTTTCAAACAATTGGATTAATAATGGATAGGTGTCATAATTGACACCTCTCCATTATTAATCTGGCTTATTGTCACCTTACAATAGCAAGGTGGCATTAACCCTTCATTACCCCATATCCCACCGCTACAGGGAGTGGGAAGAGAGTGGCCAAGTGCCAGAACAGGCGCATCTTCCAGATGTGCCTTTTCTGGGGTGGCTGGGGGCAGATGTTTTTAGCCACGGGGGGGCCAATAACCATGGACCCTCTCCTAGCTATTAATATCTGCCCTCAGTCACTGGCTTTATCATTCTGGCGGAGAAAATTGCGCAGGAGCCCACGCCAATTTTTTCCGCCATTTAACCCTTTATTTTTGCAGCTACAGCGCTGAAATTTTCCACATACACACTACTAACATTAGTAGTGTGGAATATGCAAAAAAAATGGGGATATGAGATGGTTTACTGTATGTAATCATGTCTCATATCCTGTCGGGTTTGGGAAGGAGAAATGAAAAGCCGGCAATTGAATTACCGGCTGTTCACAGATATCGCGCTGAATGACATCTAAATACAGAATATACAGTCATATGAAAAAGTTTGGGCACCCCTATTAATCTTAAGCTTAATGTTTAATAAAAATATTTTATTTTGCAACAGCTATTTCAGTTTCATATATCTAATAACTGTTGGACACAGTAATGTTTCTGCCTTGAAATGAGGTTTATTGTACTAACAGAAAATGTGCAATCTGCCTTCAAACACAATTTGACAGGTGCATAATTATGGGCACCCTTATCATTTTCTTGTGTTAAATACTCCTACCTACTTTTTACTGACTTACTAAAGCACTTTTTTGGGTTTTGTAACCTCATTGAGCTTTGAACTTCATAGCCAGGTGTATGCAATCATGAGAAAAGCTACTTAAAGTGGCCACTTGCAAGTTGTTCTCCTGTTTGAATCTCCTCTGAAGAGTGGCATCATGGGCTCCTCAAAACAACTGTCAAATGATCTGAAAACAAAGATTATTCAACATAGTTGTTTAGGGGAAGGATACAAAAAGCTGTCTCAGAGATTTAACCTGTCAATTTCCACTGTGAGGAACATAGTAAGGAAATGGAAGAACACAGGTACAGTTCTTGTTAAGGCCAGAAGTGGCATGCCAAGAAAAACATCAGAAAGGCAGAGAAGAAGAATGGTGAGATCAGTCAAGGACAATCCTCAGGCCACCTCCAGAGATCTGCAGCATCAACTTGCTGCAGATGGTGTCACTGTGCATCGGTCAAATATACAACGTACTTTGCACAAGGAGAAGCTGTATGGGAGAGTGATGCGAAAGAAGCCGTTTCTACAAGCACGCCACAAACAGAGTCGGCTGAGGTATGCAAAAGCACATTTGGAGAAGCCAATTTCTTTTTGGAAGAAGGTCCTGTGGACTCATGAAACCAAGATTGAGTTGTTTGGTAATACAAAAAGGCATTATGCATGGCGGCAAAAAAACACAGTTGTATAGTTGACCGATGCACAGTGACACCATCTGCAGCAAGTTGATGCTGCAGCTCTCTGGAGATGGTCTGAGGATTGTCCTTGACTGATCTCACCATTCTTCTTCTCTGCCTTTCTGATGTTTTTCTTGGCCTGCCACTTCTGGCCTTAACAAGAACTGTACCTGTGTTCTTCCATTTCCTTACTATGTTCCTCACAGTAGAAATTGACAGGTTAAATCTCTGAGACAGCTTTTTGTATCCTTCCCCTGAACAACTATGTTGAATAATCTTTGTTTTCAGATCATTTGACAGTTGTTTTGAGGAGCCCATGATGCCACTCTTCAGAGGAGATTCAAACAGGAGAACAACTTGCAAGTGGCCACTTTAAGTAGCTTTTCTCATGATTGCATACACCTAGCTATGAATTTCAAAACTCTAAGAGGTTACAAAACAAAAAAAAGTGCTTTAGTAAGTCAGTAAAAAGTAGGAAGGAGTATTTAAAACAAGAAAATGATAAGGGTGCCCATACTTATGCACCTGTCAAATTTTGTTTGAATGCAGATTGCACATTTTCTGTTAGTACAATAAACCTCATTTCAAGGCAGAAACATTACTGTGTCCAACAGTTATTAGATATATGAAACTGAAATAGCTGTTGCAAAAAAAACAATTTTTATAAAACATTAAGCTTAAGATTAATAGGGGTGCCCAAACTTTTTCATATGACTGTACACTCACCGGCCACTTTATTAGGTACACCATGCTAGTACGGGTTGGACCCCCTTTTGCCTTCAGAACTGCCTCAATTCTTCGTGGCATAGATTCAACAAGGTGCTGGAAGCATTCCTCAGAGATTTTGGTCCATATTGACATGATGGCATCACACAGTTGCCGCAGATTTGTCGGCTGCACATCCCAAAGATGCTCCATACAAGGCAGGATGGATCCATGCTTTCATGTTGTTTACGCCAAATTCTGACCCTACCATCCGAATGTCGCAGCAGAAATCGAGACTCATCAGACCAAGCAACGTTTTTCCAATCTTCTACTGTCCAATTTCGATGAGCTTGTACAAATTGTAGCCTCAGTTTCCTGTTCTTAGCTGAAAGGAGTGGTACCCGGTGTGGTCTTCTGCTGCTGTAGCCCATCTGCCTCAAAGTTCGACGCACTGTGCGTTCAGAGATGCTCTTAGGCCTACCTTGGTTGTAACGGGTGGCGATTTGAGTCACTGTTGCCTTTCTATCAGCTCGAACCAGTCTGCCCATTCTCCTCTGACCTCTGGCATCAACAAGGCATTTCCGCCCACAGAACTGCCGCTCACTGGATTTTTTTTCTTTTTCGGACCATTCTCTGTAAACCCTAGAGATGGTTGTGCGTGAAAATCCCAGTAGATCAGCAGTTTCTGAAATACTCAGACCAGCCCTTCTGGCACCAACAACCATGCCACGTTCAAAGGCACTCAAATCACCTTTCTTCCCCATACTGATGCTCGGTTTGAACTGCAGGAGATTGTCTTGACCATGTCTACATGCCTAAATGCACTGAGTTGCCGCCATGTGATTGGCTGATTAGAAATTAAGTGTTAACAAGAAGTTGGACAGGTGTACCTAATAAAGTGGCCAGTGAGTGTATATATATATATATATATATATATGTCATTGAGACACACACACACATATACACTCACTGGCCACTTTATTAGGTACACCTGTCCAACTTCTTGTTAACACTTAATTTCTAATCAGCCAATCACATGGCGGCAACTCAGTGCATTTAGGCATGTAGACATGGTCAAGACAATCTCCTGCAGTTCAAACCGAGCACCAGTGAGCGGCAGTTCTGTGGGCGGAAATGCCTTGTTGATGCCAGAGGTCAGAGGAGAATGGGCAGACTGGTTCGAGCTGATAGAAAGGCAACAGTGACTCAAATCGCCACCCGTTACAACCAAATCTGCGGCAACTGTGTGATGCCATCATGTCAATATGGACCAAAATCTCTGAGGAATGCTTCCAGCACCTTGTTGAATCTATGCCACGAAGAATTGAGGCAGTTCTGAAGGCAAAAGGGGGTCCAACCCGTTACTAGCATGGTGTACCTAATAAAGTGGCCGGTGAGTGTATATATATATATACTGTATATATGTTTTAATGAACATTTGAGCACATAAATCCATTAGATGTCGGTTTTGCAAGCCTGCGCGAAAATCTCGCAGTACAGATGCCATACGGATTACATACGGAGGATGCCATGCGCAAAATACGCTGACACACCCTGACTACGGGTCAAAATTTTGGGAACATTTCTCCGTATTACAGCCGTAGTACGGACGTATAATACGTGGCGTATTGTCTTACGCCAAGTGTGACCCCAGCCTAAGAGTGATATATAGAGCCGACAATGTATTTTTTCTCCTTGCGGAGAGTGACATGTTAAGCATGTTGAAGTGAGGAGACTTAAAGCCGCAATGCTCCTCTGGGAAATATGCAAATTGTCTCTTCAGAGCGGAAGAGGAAGAGAACTCTAGTGCCACCTATTGGAAGTAGCAATTCTAACAGTCAATTTCGACCCTTTAACGAGCCTTGTCACATGACTTAAGATAAAAGCCAAACCAGAATCTCAATTTGCAAACTAGAGTTCTCGTCCTCTTCCTCTCTGAAGAGACAATTTGCATATTTCCCAGAGGAGCATTGCGCCTTTAAGTCTCCTCACCTCGACATGCTTAACATGTCACTCTCCACAAGGAAAAATGATACTTCTTCTATCCTGGTCAGAAGCCTCTCACACAGCCAAACCAGATCTCCACTTTGCACTGACGAGGGGCAGCACCCCGAAACACAGTGTCTGCAAATTGAGATTCTGGTTTGGCTTTTCTCCTAAGTCATGTGACAAGGCTCGTTAAAGGGTCGACATTGACTGTTAGGATTGCTGCTTCTGATAGGTGGCATTAGAGTTCTTGTCCTCTTCCTCTCTGAAGAGACAATTTGCATATAGTGCCCACATAACACTACCATATGTCATAGAGCCATATAGTGACCACATTCTGGTACAGAGAAATCAGTATTAGGACATGTTCAGTATTTGGTCAGTATTTTACATCAGTATTTCTAAAGAAATATCAGAAGAGGGACAATCAGAGGAAAAGTATAATAGAAACTTGTCACCACTTCTGCGTTTCTTCTCTCTATCTCCCTCCCTCCATTTCTCTCTCTTTCTCCCTCTTCCTCTCTACCCCTCTCTCTCTCTTCCTCTCCCTCTTTACTTGTCTTTCTCCCTGTCTCTTTCCCTCTCTCTATTCCTCTCTGTCTGTTTCTCCCTCCCTCTTTATCTCTCCCCCTCGCTTTCTTCCTCTCTCTCCTTCTCCCTCCTTCCCTCTCTCTCCCCTTCTCCCTCCCTTGATCGCTCCCTCTCTCTCCCTCTACTCTCTTTTTTCCTCTCTCTCCCTCCCTCCTCCTCTTTCTCTGTCTATCTCCCTCTCTTACTCCCTATCTCTCTCCCTCTCTTACTCCCTATCTCTCTCCCTCTCTCTGTCCCTCTCCCTCTTTCCCTGTCTTTCTCCTTGTCTCTTTCCCTCTCTCTATTCCTCTCTGTCTGTTTCTCCCTCCCTCCCTCTTTATCTCTCCCCCTCTCTTTCTCCCTCTCTCTCTCCCTTTCCCTTCTTCCCTCTCTCTCCCCTTCTCCCTCCCTCGATCTCTCCCTCTACTCTCTTTTTTTCCTCTCTCCCTCCCTCCTCCTCTTTCTCTGTCTCCCTCTTTTACTCCCTATCTATCTCCCTCTCCCTCTCTTCCTGTCTTTCTTCCCTCTCTCTCCCCTTCTTTTCCCCTCTCTCTTCCTCTCTCTGTCTCTCCCTATCTCTCTCCATCTCTACCCCTCTCTCTCCTCTTCCTCTCCCTCTCTGTCTCTCCCTCTCTATCTCTCTCTCTCCTTTACTGCTCGCTCATCACTTTTTATGATGCTTTATGATCAGTCCATATAAAAGTCATGCACAACCATGAATAATTTGGTGGAGTCTAAAGGACAATTTTTCTCTTGACAATAATGCAAAATTATTAGGATAACCTGATAAGTTTTTGTAAATACGACCTGAAGCAACAATAATGAATACCTTTAAAAGGGCTTTAAAGGATTTTTTTCCCCAGCTAATTACATTTTACATCTATGCACTGGACTGGTGATAAAAGTACTATCACAGGGGGTCTGACCACTGGAGCTTCCCCATATCACAAAAACAAGGAGGCCAAAGTTGTTAGAATGTCCTGTTTGAATGGAGCAATAATGCGCCTGCCTGACCAACCACTGCTCCATCCGCTGTCTTTTAGTACTGTGGTTGCACATGCGCAGTATTGATCCCGCAGACCCATTATAAGAAATGGATTCTGTTACGGCTCCATTCAAACAGGGGACTTTGTGCCCCTCATGCATGTAAATGGCAGAAGACTCCCTGCAAGTTTTGTATTACAACTGAGTGTATATTTTTTGCCCTAAAAACTTCTTAACATTAATCTTGGAATTATTTAGACTGCCCTGGTGAGTATAAAAATACACTTTAATCTTTCCCCGATTAAAGGGTTATTTCATGAGTGATGTTGAATAGTGCTCTAGTCCCAAGCCTGGCTTCCTTCTTACCCAAGAGGGTGGTTTCTCCTTAATGATTGACAGTTTGGCCATAGTTGCACCACTGGTCAGAGCTGTGTGATCTTCGACACTACAAGCGGAGGCAGCTATGATTCTGCAGCATCGGAGGAGCGAAGATGGCCGGATCCACTGATCTGGCTGGTTCCGGAGCTCTGCTTCCATTTCTATAACGAAAGGGCTTGTAGATATACTCTCCTTTCCTAGGAAACCACCACTACAGATTTAAAAATTCCTTTATTCTTGAGAAGTTGGAGAATTTTTAATAGGGAGAAAACTCTAAAGTTACTTGTTTTTACAAGTACTTAGCAATTTTACCCACTTAGTGTTAATGGACTAAACCTTTATAAATAAATGACCCTTAGGTTTATATTCTACCTTCTCCTAGATCCAAAATCTTATTTTGAGTGAGGTTGCACCTATAGTCCTTTTTCTATTTCCATTCTATACTCTTAAGTAACTGTTTGGTCATAATTTATTTCGAGCCAACTAATTGCTACACGTCATTAAGATTACCGACGGGAATGGACGCGCTGGAGACTGGTAGTCTGAATTACTTTACTTTTACCTTTATTTTTTCCTTTTTATGCTTTTACTGACATATTAATAATGTGTAACATATTTTGTAGATTATACGAGTGCTTGGAAATTAGTATATTTTCCATACGCCCCCACAGAGCCGCCAATAATCCTCCCACTGAATTCAAACTCCTTTACGAACTCACCTACTTAGACCACTGTTTTTTCTGGATGACTGAACTTGTAGAGCTGGAATATTATCTCATACACTGACTTATAAATACTCAATATTCACAAATGTTATTTCTTTGCATGGCAACGCTTGGTAAATAGTGTTGGTCCCTATCTATCTATCTGTCTATCATGAGTCCTTGATACTTAACCCATTTTTTGTCTGCAAAATTAGCCAGAGATTTTGAGCAATTTTTGAAATTTGGAGTACAGGTGTTACTTACTTACGTCAACTCCAAGGTTGGGTTCTTCTGCCCTCCACTATGTTTGCTGCCCTTTGCTGTGTTCTACATCAGGTTTCATTAAGTCGACTTAGACACACCTGCATGTCTGAGTATTGAGTCAGTGTTGTTTTCAGTTGCTATTTCTTCAGTGTTTGCCATTATCAAGTGTCTTCCATCTACAATCACTTTTTCAAACTCCTGTGATTTCTGAAACTTGCACCTACTGTTCCTCAGGCCTGCTGGTTAACCCATCATTTGTTGTATACTTTACAAACTATTATTTGGAGACTCTTGATATTACCTTGCAATGAATTCAACATTTTTCTGTGTTTTTTGCAATCTGTGGTCTACCAATAATTACTGTTTAATCCATCGTCTATTTTATACATTACAAACTGCAATCTAGAGATTTCTCACATTGTTCTGTAATCATCTTTGCAAAACTACTGTGGTTTTGATAACCATCATCAACATCCTGGTTCAGACCTGCCATTTAATTCTTCACCTGCTTTCCAGTAATTGTCTACACTCCCGGCTCGGTGTCTTCTGATGAATCCTGCTCCACTTGCTTGGTTGCCATCCAACATAGCCTATGGTCCTGGTCCTGCCACACTGTTATCACCCTCAGTACGTGTGCTCCCTGACCTGCTGATTAGTAGATCCATCTCACCAAGTGACATCTAACAAGTGGCTTATGGTAACATATGCCACCCGCTGAAAAAAAAAAATCTATCAATCTGTATTGGATGCATACAAAACTCTGTGCCATGAACAAAATGTGATCAGATCCTTATAGTGATCTGATCATGCAATTTCTTTATTCACTAATTAACATAAATAAGTTGGGTGGTAGACTGTAGAATGTATGAGTTGCATATGGGTGAAAAAGTGGTAGAAATGTTTTTTTTACCAAATTGACGCACCTGGAAAGTGGCATATTATGCCCCTTTCAGTTCAAATATATAGAAAAGACAAACATAAGGCTTTTGCGTTGTTCATTGTATGTCCTTGGGGTCCATATTACAGATTTGTTTATGGAAGCACCAAATTTGGAGACACATGAGAGATGGAATGGGCATCCATCAATTATTCTCTGGTTGCCATATTTTAGATCCATATCATGCCGATATGGTTGAGTACTAGCTTTCCATGGATAGTCAGAAAGTTGTTTATTTCTATGTAACTTAATGTCTTTCTGTTTTACTTTTTTATATTTTTTGGTATAATTGTTGGTTTGTACTCAGCTATGCTGTATGAATTGTTGACTTATAACAGCCATTTCTATGACGGGTGCCCACTGCATGCGTTAAGGAGTGGATTAAGGTTGGTAGGGAAACCCATCCCTCCATTAAGCCCCAGACACCACCAGACTCTATATATTAACTAACTATAGAAAAGCGTGGTCAATTTCACAAAAGTCTGTGGGTTTTCTATAAAAACAAAATAGCCAGGCTATGGGCAGATGAACATATTTGGAGTGGGCTTGCTTTAAAAGAAAGTTACAAAAATCACCTAAAAATTGTTTTGAAGACTCTTCTTATTCATTTTGATTTTAATCATATTTTTTTTACTATTAATATGTAGAGGTTTTTGAATTTTTTTCCACTCCAGGTTTTGAAAAACACTTGTTGGAAAAAAAAACCAAGAAAGTGTGTGTCACTTCTTTCATGATGGAACCTGCTCCAAAATGGGCACTGTCCAATCAAAAGACTGAAAAAAAGCATCAGGACTCAGGAGCATAACTCTTTGTCTGTGTTAAAATTGGATACATGGCCCAATCTTATTCAATTGGGCTGTTCTGAAGACAGGTTTTTCATTTCGACCAAGTGTCTAGGTGGAGAAAATTGTTGCATGCGCCAGTCTCTTCTGTTTTTTGGATGAGACTTACCCAGTATATGGGTGAGCAAATGAAAAGGGATTCGACATGGATCATCCATAATGCATTTGATACATTTCATTTAATAATATAAGAAACTGTATTTGGTCTTGAAAATACTTTTAAATGTTGATCTATGAGTAGAGACGATGGAATATTTCAATATTCGGCTCGCATTACGATCGCCGATTTTGCAATATTCGCAGAACACCATTGGAGTCAATGGGAGTACAGATGAACGAATATGTTCGGAAACGATCGTCAAACATAAAATCGGCACGAATATGGCAAATTCGGATTTGGCAATCATTTTCCGAACATATTCGCTCATCTCTGTCTATGAGATGCTTGCTATGTGGATGTTATACAGATGCAAAAACGGACACTCAAATGACACACAGATGGACTAAAGCTGACAATACGGATGAAAATCATCTGTTTATCTAAATGAAAAATGGACAGTTAGAACTTTTCATGGCTAGGAATCATAAACTGAATGGTCATCCAAAATAGTGGCAGTCCCCGCTCACGTGCTCTATGCGCCCTTTTACAATCCAATTCCGCATTCCCATAAAACAAATCTATCGTCCACCTTCCAAAAAGGAATAAAACCTAAAAAATGCAATTATGTGTCCAAAATATCCCCTACAGACTCCATTCTTTGTAAATCATTTGACTTTCCAGGCTTTTTTATTGCACACCAGCTATAACTAAAATACTTATTTTTACCTCCACGTTACCATTGAATTGTACAATTAGTAAACGTTCAGAGAGGCCGTTCTATCTCTCTGCATATTTATAGCTCAATCATTACACTTGGAGAGATTTGCAAATTGCACAACTACTAAATAGCTGCCACCACGCAGCCATCCCGAATTTACTTTACTTAGCTACAGACGATGGAAAATGAGTGTATTTAGTGACCATCTTGGGTGTTGTTGTTTAATTTCTTCATCAGGTGATAATTGTAACAACCGAGCCAAACAATTTGGCTTGGTTCATACATTACTTTGATATCACGGTTAAAACGTGCATTTCGTAGCTGGTGACCAGCTGTTTTATTAAAGATCGTATCATTTCGGGGTGTTGGAAGATATCCTGTAAAAATAGTCACATACGGTAGAAAAAGGGCTTTAAATTGCTACAGAACTACGGAAGAAAGACACGTTCTTGGCTATAAGTGCCATTTGCATTTTTTTAAACTTTTGTTCTACTTTACTTTGGGGCACTAAAACTGAAAAGAGATTAAATATCAGTTTATCAGTATGTAAGATTTTCTGCAAACCTCCAGAACACACAAAGAAAACTGTCCTTTTAGTCCGCTTTAACTTTTTAAGGAGAGAGACTTCACCTAAGCGAAGAGCTGAGCTTATCAGGTCTTTTTGGCACAGATGGTTTCTCCTGTACAAAGTTGTCTCAGGACCTAAAGTTGTCCATACACATTAGATGGCTGTTGGTCAAAAGATAGTTCGGGTGACAGCCATTTCAGCCGACTCTCCTATACACAGGAACACTCGCTCTGTCGTACGCTCCTATGCTCTCTATGAGAAAGTCACCAATTGACAAGTTGGCTAACGGCTTATCTCAGGGAGAACAATGTAATCAGCAGTCCAAAATTGGACATGCCTGATCGACTTCACTACCGACAATCATTTGTCCGGCACAAGCATCCAGAATAGAACGTTGATATTGTCGGGTTTGGCCAACATAAGTCTAATGTGTATGGACAGTTTGACTGCAATGTGTGTCTGAGACTGTCATCTCAAAATAGCAATCTTGGACAGCCTTAACTCTAGCCACTCCACCTAACAGGTTCCAGAAAAACCAAGCTTTCATCCTTGAATTCCTTTACAAAGATTCAGACTTACAACGGGGCCCACTGGGTTGCATCCACAGAGTAGCTATTGGCCAGAGGAGTCAGCCTGGAGTGACAGAACCAGGGAGAGAATAAAGAGACCTTAGTCAGCAGAATAGCCAGAGTCAGGTACCAGTAGGTCAGTCCAGAGCAAAGTCAGATTGGTCAGAGTCAAAGTCAGGAGGATATACAGACAATAAAAGATCAGGAAACAAGCTGGATCAGGATCAGAATACTTGAAGAGCACACCACCAGTACAGGGAAAGAAGAACAATACTTGGCAACATTCAGTAGTATGCGGGTAATTTAAATAGGGTGTGGTACTGCCCCATAAGCCACAACATGGAGTTGATTGTTGCTGAGCAGCCAGACAACACATACACCCATTCTCCCTGAATGAACGGTATCCTAAGTCATAGATTCACCATTTTTCTTAGCTGGACAATGCTTGTGCTGCCCAGAGACAGAGACATTGGTAATGGCACCTCATTCATCTCCTGCATCACCTACAAAGAGCAGGTTTCTGTTGTAGCAAGCTGCCTCCCAGCCTAGTTCAGAGCAATTAGTGGCTGGTGACCGGTTGTTTTATTCAATATCACATCATTTCAGGAAGTTGAGAGCTATAGTGTAAAACTAGTCACTTTTGGCAAATCTTTAAATTGCTGTGGAACTATAAAAGAAAGTCACATTCTTGGCTATAAATGCCATTGTCTTGCACATGGATCATGGACCCAATGCGCCACGGCTGGGCTTACCCTTGGAGGGTCGTGAGTGACTAAGCAGCCACCTGGTTTTTGCCAGAGCTTCTGATGGTGGAGTTAGACTTGAGCTGCAAGTGACCACCAGGTACCACTCCAAGGGCACTCCCTGGTACTGCAACAGCTGACCCCATGGGTCAGAATCACAGACATGGACTTAAAGTCCAAGGCATGACTGGATACTGATGCATATTCAGACAGTGTGGATCCTGGAACATTTGAGAAGGACAGACACAGCTACTGGGTCTGGTTCCCCCAGGGCGACTGCAGGCTCACGTATCTCTTTAGCAGTTTCAGACACAGATATGTTATGACCCCAATGGCGAGGGTCTCAGAGGAACGTGGAAGTCTGCAGAATACAAAAATCCAGCTCATAGGGCAGTGGTAACTGGGTTGACCATATATCTACTCCTAACGCCAACACTAGCAGTAGCCGGGGATCATTCCTACGTTGATTCTAGATGACACGCGCCAGCCGGAGAATCTAGCTACCCCTAGTAGAGGAAAACAAAGACCTTTCTTGCCTCCAGAGAAGGGGACCCCAAAGCTGGATAGAAGCCCCCCACAAATAATAACGGTGAGGTAAGAGGAAATGACAAACACAGAAATGAACCAGGTTTAGCACAGAGAGGCCCGCTTACTGATAGCAGAATAAAGAAAGGTAACTTATATGGTCAACAAAAACCCTATCAAAATCCACACTGGAAATTCAAGAACCCCCGAACCGTCTAACGGTCCGGGGGGAGAACACCAGCCCCCTAGAGCTTCCAGCAAAGGTCAGGACACAGATTTGGAACAAGCTGGACAAAAATACAAAACCAAAACAAATAGCAAAAAGCAAAAGGCAGACTTAGCTGATATAACTGGAACCAGGATCAGTAGACAAGAGCAAGCAGACTAGCTCTGATAACTACGTTGCCAGGCATAGAACTGAAGGTCCAGGGAGCTTATATAGCAACACCCCTAACTAACGACCCAGGTGCGGATAAAAGGAATGACAGAAAAACCAGAGTCAAAAAACTAGTAACCACTAGAGGGAGCAAAAAGCAAATTCACAACAGTACCCCCCCCTTAGTGAGGGGTCACCGAACCCTCACCACGACCACCAGGGCGATCAGGATGAGCGGCATGAAAGGCACGAACTAAATCGGCCGCATGAACATCAGAGGCGACCACCCAGGAATTATCCTCCTGACCATAGCCCTTCCACTTGACCAGGTACTGAAGCCTCCGCCTGGAGAGGCGAGAATCCAAGATCTTCTCCACCACGTACTCCAAAGCGCTGAGCCCTCTCCTGTGACAACTTCAAGTTGTCCACCACATGATTCCAGATCCGCTGCAACCTATCCACCACAGAATCCACCCCAGGACAGTCAGAAGGCTCCACATGACCCGAAGAAAAGCGAGGATGGAAACCAGAGTTGCAGAAAAAAGGCGAAACCAAGGTGGCGGAACTAGCCCGATTATTAAGGGCAAACTCAGCCAACGGCAAGAATGTCACCCAATCGTCCTGATCAGCAGAGACAAAACACCTCAAATAAGCCTCCAAAGTCTGATTGGTTCGCTCCGTCTGTCCATTAGTCTGAGGATGGAAAGCAGACGAAAACGACAAATCAATGCCCATCCTACTACAAAAGGATCGCCAGAACCTGGAAACGAACTGGGATCCTCTGTCTGACACAATATTCTCAGGGATGCCGTGCAAACGAACCACGTTCTGGAAAAACACAGGAACCAGATCGGAAGAGGAAGGCAGCTTAGGCAAAGGAACCAAATGGACCATCTTGGAGAAGCGATCACATATCACCCAGATAACGGACATGCCCTGAGATAGCGGAAGATCAGAAATGAAATCCATGGAGATATGTGTCCAAGGTCTCTTCGGGACAGGCAAGGGCAAGAGCAAACCGCTGGCACGAGAACAGCAAGGCTTGGCTCGAGCACAAGTCCCACAGGACTGCACAAATGACCGCACATCCCTTGACAAGGAAGGCCACCAAAAGGACCTGGCCACCAGATCTCTGGTGCCAAAAATTCCCGGGTGACCTGCCAACACCGAGGAATGAACCTCGGAAATGACTCTGCTAGTCCACTTATCCGGGACAAACAGTCTGTCAGGTGGACAAGACTCAGGCCTATCAGCCTGAAATCTCTGCAACACACGTCGCAGATCCGGAGAAATAGCTGACAAGATAACTCCATCTTTAAGAATACCAACAGGATCAGCGACTTCAGGAGCATCAGGCACAAAGCTCCTAGAAAGAGCATCGGCCTTCACATTCTTTGAACCTGGTAAATACGAGACAACAAAATCAAAGCAGGAGAAAAACAATGACCAGCGGGCCTGTCTCGGATTAAGGCGTTTAGCAGACTCGAGATACATCAGATTTTTGTGATCAGTCAAGACCACCACACGATGCTTAGCACCCTCGAGCCAATGACGCCACTCCTCAAATGCCCATTTCATGGCCAACAACTCCCGATTGCCCACATCATAATTTCGCTCGGCAGGCGAAAACTTCCTAGAGAAAAAGGCACAAGGTTTCATAACAGAGCAACCAGGGCCTCTCTGCGACAAAACGGCCCCTGCTCCAATCTCTGAAGCATCCACCTCAACCTGAAAGGGAAGTGAGACATCGGGCTGGCACAAAACAGGCGCCGAAGTAAACCGGCGTTTCAACTCCTGGAAAGCCTCCACGGCAGCAGGAGCCCAGTTAGCTACATCGGAGCCCTTCTTGGTCATATCCGTCAAAGGTTTCACAATGCTAGAAAAATTAGCGATAAAACGACGGTAGAAGTTAGCGAAACCCAAGAACTTCTGAAGACTCTTAACTGACGAGGGCTGAGTCCAATCAAGAATAGCTCGGACCTTGACTGGGTCCATCTCCACAGCAGAAGGGGAAAAAATGAACCCCAAAAAGGGAACCTTCTGTACACCAAAGAGACATTTTGAGCCCTTGACAAATAACGAATTTTCACGCAAAATTTTAAAGACCAACCTGACCTGCTCCACATGCGAATCCCAATTCTCAGAAAAAACCAAAATATCATCCAGATAAACAATCAAAAATTTATCCAGATACTTCCGGAAAATGTCATGCATAAAGGACTGAAAAACTGAAGGCGCATTGGAGAGCCCAAAAGGCATCACCAAGTACTCAAAATGACCTTCGGGCGTATTGAATGCAGTTTTCCATTCATCACCTTGCTTAATGCGCACAAGGTTGTACGCACCACGAAGGTCTATCTTGGTGAACCACTTGGCACCTTTAATCCGGGCAAACAAGTCAGACAACAGCGGTAAAGGATACTGAAATTTGACAGTGATCTTATTTAAAAGCCGATAATCAATACAAGGCCTCAAAGATCCGTCCTTTTTTGCCACAAAAAAGAATCCCGCACCAAGAGGGGAATAAGACGGACGAATATGTCCTTTCTCCAGAGACTCCTTGATATATGAACGCATAGCGGTATGTTCAGGTACTGACAGATTAAACAGTCTTCCCTTAGGAAATTTACTGCCTGGGATCAAATCTATAGCACAGTCACAGTCCCTATGAGGAGGCAGTGCACTGGACTCAGACTCACTGAAGACATCCTGATAATCAGACAAATACTCAGGAACTTCCGAAGGCGTAGAAGAAGCAATAGACACAGGCAGGGAATCCCCATGAATACCACGACAGCCCCAACTTGAGACTGACATAGCCTTCCAGTCCAGGACTGGATTATGGGTCTGTAACCATGGCAGCCCCAAAACAACCAAATCATGCATTTTATGTAAAACCAGGAAACGTATCACCTCGCGGTGTTCAGGAGTCATGCACATGGTAACCTGTGTCCAATACTGCGGTTTATTTGCTGCCAATGGCGTAGCATCAATACCCCTAAGAGGAATAGGATTACCAATGGTTCAAGAGTAAAACCACAGCGCTTAGCAAATGACAGATCCATAAGACTCAGGGCAGCACCTGAATCTACAAACGCCATGACAGGATAAGACGACAGTGAGCAAATCAAAGTTACAGACAGAATAAATTTAGGTTGCAAATTACAAACGGTGACAGGACTAACAACCTTAGCTATACGTTTAGAGCATGCTGAGATAACATGTGTAGAATCACCACAGTAGTAGCACAAGCCATTCCGGCGTCTATGAATTTTCCGCTCATTTCTAGTCAGGATTCTATCACATTGCATTAAATCAGGTGTCTGTTCAGACAACACCATGAGGGAATTTGCGGTTTTTCTATCACATTGCACCGAATTAGGTGTCTGTTCAGACAACACCATGAGGGAATTTGCGGTTTTGCGCTCCCGCAACCGCCAGTCAATTTGAATAGCCAGTGCCATAGTATCATTCAGACCTGTGGGAATGGGAAAACCCACCATAACATTCTTAATGGCTTCAGAAAGGCCATTTCTAAAATTAGCGGCCAGTGCACACTCGTTCCAATGTGTCAGCACGGACCATTTCCGAAATTTTTGGCAATAGACTTCAGCCTCGTCCTGCCCCTGAGACATAGCCAGCAAGGCCTTTTCTGCCTGAATCTCAAGATTGGGTTCCTCATAAAGTAAACCGAGCGCCAGAAAAAACGCATTAATATCAGCCAATGCCGGATCTCCTGGCGCCAGCGAAAAAGCCCAATCCTGAGGGTCGCCCCGTAAGAACGAAATAACAATTTTTACTTGCTGAGCAGAGTCTCCAGATGAACAGGGTCTCAGGGACAAAAACAATTTACAATTATTCAAGAAATTCCTAAACTTAAACCTGTCTCCGGAAAACAGTTCAGGAATCGGTATTTTAGGTTCTGACCTAGGATTTCTGATAACATAGTCTTGTATGCCCTGCACACGAGTAGCCAGCTGGTCCACACTTGTAATCAAGGTCTGGACATTCATGTCTGCAGCAAGCATAGCCACTCTGAGGTAAAGGGGAAGAAGAAAAAAAAAAAAAAAAAAAAAACTCAGAATCTTCTTTCTTATAATCCCTCTTCTGCAATGCATTAAACATTTAATACGGGCCTGGCAAACTGTTATGACCCCAATGGCGAGGGTCTCAGAGGTACGTGGAAGTCTGCAGAATACAAAAATCCAGCTCATAGGGCAGTGGTAACTGGGTTGACCATATATCTACTCCTAACGCCAACACTAGCAGTAGCCGGGGATCATTCCTACGTTGATTCTAGATGACACGCGCCAGCCGGAGAATCTAGCTACCCCTAGTAGAGGAAAACAAAGACCTTTCTTGCCTCCAGAGAAGGGGACCCCAAAGCTGGATAGAAGCCCCCCACAAATAATAATGGTGAGGTAAGAGGAAATGACAAACACAGAAATGAACCAGGTTTAGCACAGAGAGGCCCGCTTACTGATAGCAGAATAAAGAAAGGTAACTTATATGGTCAACAAAAACCCTATCAAAATCCACACTGGAAATTCAAGAACCCCCGAACCGTCTAACGGTCCGGGGGGAGAACACCAGCCCCCTAGAGCTTCCAGCAAAGGTCAGGACACAGATTTGGAACAAGCTGGACAAAAATACAAAACCAAAACAAATAGCAAAAAGCAAAAGGCAGACTTAGCTGATATAACTGGAACCAGGATCAGTAGACAAGAGCAAGCAGACTAGCTCTGATAACTACGTTGCCAGGCATAGAACTGAAGGTCCAGGGAGCTTGTATAGCAACACCCCTAACTAACGACCCAGGTGCGGATAAAAGGAATGACAGAAAAACCAGAGTCAAAAAACTAGTAACCACTAGAGGGAGCAAAAAGCAAATTCACAACACAGATACCGCCGGAGCTGCTTCAAGTTCAGGTACTGCTGGGGCGGCTTCAGGCTCACCTACCATTGGAGTGGTTTCAAACTTAGGTTCCACTGGAGCGGTTTCAGCTCAGGCACTTCCAAAGCATCTTCCGCTGCAGTGGTTTAAAGCTCAGGTACCGCCGGAGCAGTTTCAGGCCAAAGTACTGTCTGAGTGGCTTCAGGCTCAGGTACCGCCAGAGTGGCTTCAGGCTCAGGTTCTCCCAGAGTGGCTTCAGGCTCAGGTACCGCAGGAGCAGTTTCAAGCTCAGTTATCGCTGGAGCTGCTTCAAGTTCAGGTACCACCAAAGCGGTTTTAGGCTCAGGTACTGCCGGCGTGGCTTCAGGTTCAGGTAATACGGATAACAGGAAAAGGTTCAGACTGGGCAGATATAGCAACAGGTTCAGATTCTAACAAAATAGGTTCAGGAAAAGGTTCAGGGATAGGTTTAGGGACCTAACAGCTAACTAGCAGGGACAAGCTCAAACTAACACTAAGGAGGGTGTTTTGCAGGCACCTCCCTACAGGGGAGCATGCCTTAAATACTAGATAGCTCCCAGCTATTTTCTGGGGGCAGATTCGGAATGCGCGCCCTACCCCTTTAAGAGGTGGGGAGTGCTTGCACTAAGCGAACCTCCGGGAGAGTAACATACCTTGCGTGGGACCAGGAAGCCATGCAGGGAACAGAGACGCCATAGAGTGACCTGGGTAGTGAGTATGTTGATGTCACTGGCAGGAGGAGGGAGATAAAACATGCAGGGACACCGGCATTAGCATTATAGTCATTTGCTGTTTTTGACATTTTTTTCTATTTCAAAGGGACACTACACGAATTTATCAATATGTAGAATTTTTGCTAGTCCCCAAAATACACGAAAAGAGGAACTTATGTCCTATTGGTCCTCTTCCTCTTCCTAGGGGGAGGAATTTTACCTAATTTGCGGAGTTTAGCTTGCCAGAGAGAATGTTTCTGTTGCAGAAAGCTGCCTCCCAGAGAATGCAGCCTAAACCTTTACTTTTTCCTAAATGTGAGATGTTACAAGCAGTAGAGAGGAGGAAATGGAGATAAAATAATTACAAATGCAAATGCATTTACAAAATTTACAAAATTACGTACTGTCTGTATATGCAAATTATAGCCCTTCCATTACTATATGGAACAAAGCAGGATGACGATAAGGAGGAATATCATAATCAGTGTTGATACTATTATTGTTATTTTAGTTCTCTGTCCATTTAAAATCTTTGTCCACCTACTTATAGTATTACATGTGAGAACAGCAGAGAATCAATGTGTCTACAAAGACTTTCTGGTTTCATTTTTTTTTTTTCTGCCTCGACCGCGACCACCACATGGGTTTATAGCAGCCAAGGAAAAATCAATTTGGCAGTCAACTAAAGAAACCTCGACAACAAACAACGGACGCTTATTTAGAAAATAGCACAAGCTGGTCGGTGTTCAAAGCCTTGAAAAGGTGTTTTATTTTGGCGCCGAACGGCGAACACATTAATTGATGTCATCTCACTTACTTTCATTTGCATTCGTGGTTATGATATATGACACCGAAAACATGAAATTAAATTGAAATTGTATAATCAGACATTCCTTCATAACAGGCCAAATATAATTACCTTTATAGATTCTGTCACCGGAATACTCTCTGGAATAGAATCTTTGCAACATAAACTCAGAATAGTAACTGGATGACAAGAAATAAGGGCACTGTGAGTGATCTGGCAGTGATAGATGTAGTACTTATGGAAGGGTCAACCACTGAATGCATGGATACAATGTATTCATATGTATTTAAATTGGTAGTACCCTCAAGACAATCATTGACCTTATACCTATGGAGTCTTGTAGGCATCGTAGATTATAGCATGAGCTCTATGAGTATATCAGAGTGGAACACTGCTGCAAATACTGAGATTGGCGATAACTCAGAACCTGGTCATTTAATCCCTCAGATGCCTCAGTCAAGAGTGACCAAGGCATCTAAGAGGTTATCCAGAGGGAGAGGGTTCCTCTGTCACCCCACTGACACCCAGGAAAGCAGTCACAGGACACACATTAATTGTTATGGCTGTTATGGCTATCACTGTCTCCTCAACACTCAAAATTGCTGTGTTTTTGGCTAGGGTCTCATCTGAGCCAGTTAAACTAATCACATTCTGTGATCCGATTTTCTCAGATGACGAGAAGTTGAAAAAAAAAATTCTCTGTTCCGTCAGTCCATGAATATTTGTCCACACTCGAATGTCATCTGATTTTTTCCACAGACTCATTGACTTGCATGGCCATGTGCGATTGAATATTGGATGCAAAATGTGCATGCTTTGATTTTTTTTCCTCGAACAGACTCTTTTCGAGTTAAAAATCGGACTTGTGCACAGCCTGTTAAGGACTGACGAGCAAATAGCATAGTCAGGAATAGCCAGGGGTTAATACACAGCAGCAGTAATATAGTTAAAGGATCAACAGGTTGAAAGGAAAGCCTGATTAAAGACTGGGAGCTCAGTAATCTTGCAAGGAAGGAAGTGCAATGCCAGGTTTAAGTAGGGTGTTCAATCAAGAGATTTCAGGGAGGAGCCAATAAAGAAGTCAGGGTGGAGACAATCAGGAACTCAGGGTGGAGACAATCAGAAACAACACAGGTACTAGTATCTGCATTAGCAAGGAATTGTCCAGTAAGCTGAATAGCTCAGCGGGAAGAGCTGCTGCTTGGTGCCTAAGAGCTGCTGAGTTCGAGTCCTGACACAGCTTATAGAAAATAATTGTAAAGGTTTAGGTGCAAATTGGATAAAATAAAAAATGTCAATGGTAATCCAAAGGATAGAAAATGCTCTCTTCAGTTTTTTCCACCCTTAGACAGTAAGGATTCGATAAAACATTGGATCGCACTCGGACCGAAAATACGTTGGTCATCGTGAGACTTTTAAGGGATTAATACTTCATTCACATCCATATTAACTGTCGAAAGCCAAAAAGTCATCACAAATCCTGTGATATGGAAGGGGCAATGTCACCTTTGGTCCATTATATAACACAAATTTTGATCTCCTTACTGGCCAAGAGGAAGAGAATTGAAGAGAGCATTTCCTAGCCTTTGGATTACCATTTGGACCTTTTTTTAATCCAAACTCTTCCACTCGAGGTGCCTAAGTCAGAAAACTAAATAGCGTAAAGTAAGTTGGGACCCTGTTACAAATTTGCCTTTGCTGAAAGCTTTGCCTCTTCTTTTATGAAAAGTTGGCCGAACTCTCCAGTCCTGGACGTAAAGCTTTGCTGATCCAAGCCCCAAAGTAGATTCCCTTCCATGCATTTTCTGTGGCTACTAACTCCCAACACATAATCTAGATTCAGGCTCCGACTTCCATAATAAATCCGTTCTGGGTGAACTTTGACAAGTGAGAACAATATACTATTATTGACACATGTTCTTCACTTTCATAAACCTGGTGATGGGTGATGAAAATGTCATAAAACCAGCAACTCCGGGGCTCCACAGATTTTACGACTGGTTGTAGAAGCTGATGCATACCCAATTCTTTTTTTAATATCTGTTTTACTGGAGGAAAATATGTTTAAATGGAGTAATAACTTAAATCCAGTCACCTGATAAATACATACTCTATTCTCTTGCTCATGTGCACAAAAAAAATAGGACATTTATATGGCGAAGACGCTATTGAAAGCGGCAAATTACGCTCATCTGTCACATTTCGTCAGTCGTTTTAATATGACACTTTCCGGAAACATTAAATGATTACTCCGGCTAAGTTTTCCTGTAGATCTCAAAGTTATGCTCCTTGTCACAGTAAATTCTATCAAATATCATAAAATGTGTCTATTTCTGAGTACAGCGCAATATTTTGCGTATTTTATGTCTAAGCTTCCAAAAGGTTTAAAGGAGAAAAGAATAATCCCTGTGGCGTAAGTGGTTTTCAGAACGGAGCTCGGTTTTCGTAACTATGGAAAAAAGTACGTTTTCAATCAGGGATGAAAGTTTCAATGACATGCAAAATATACAGCTAGGTGAAGTCATGTAGCAGGTTCACTAAACACTCCATAATGGAAAGCAGTCCCTTCCATGGCGATGGACTCTTCTATACATGTAGATGTAGCAGAGCTGAATTGTCACTGTGGTATGGTAGCAGAGCCAAGCTCAAATTCTTCTGTGCACTGTGATTAAAGTCTAATTTAGCTTTAAAGGCGATCTGTCATCTCTTTAGATATTTCTGTTTTTCTGAATTCTTGCATTCGCCATAAAATAATAATTCTATAATAACTTGTCTTAAAACTCTGCCTTGTTCCGTTCCTCTGTCATTCCTCCTAGAAATTAACAAATAAATAACAACTGACTGTTTTTATTTCCCTTGTCATAGAGGCATGTCCCTATGCAGTCTAACACTGTCACCACTGATTGGACACCATCTAACACTGTCACCACTGATTGGACACCATCTAACACTGTCACCACTGATTGGCCACCATCTAACACTATCACCACTGATTGGACACCATCTGACACTGTCACCACTGATTGGACACCATCTAACACTGTCACCACTGATTGGACACCATCTAACACTGTCACCACTGATTGGACACCATCTGACACTGTCAACACTGATTGGACATCTAGCACTGTCACCACTGATTGGACACCATCTGACACTATCACCACTGATTGGTCACCATCTGACACTATCACCACTGATTGGACACCATCTGACACTGTCATCACTGATTGGACACCATCTAACACTGTCACCACTGATTGGACACCATCTGACACTGTCACCACTGATTGGACACCATCTAACACTGTCACCACTGATTGGACACCATCTGACGCTATCACCACTGATTGGACACCATCTGACGCTGTCACCACTGATTGGACATCATCTAACACTGTCACCACTGATTGGACACTATCACCACTGATTGGACACCATCTGACACTATCACCACTGATTGGACACCTTCTGGCACTGTCACCACTGATTAGACACCATCTGACACTGTCACAACTGATTGGACACCATCTGACACTGTCACCACTGATTGGACACCATCTGACACTGTCACAACTGATTGGACACCATCTGACACTGTCACCACTAATTGGACACCATCTGACACTGTCAACACTGATTGGACACCATCTAACACTGTCACCACTGATTGGACAACATCTGACACTGTCACCACTGATTGGACACCATCTGACAGTGTCATCACTTATTGGACACCATCTGACACTGTTACCACTGATTGGACACCATCTGACAGTGTCATCACTTATTGGACACCATCTGACACTGTCACCACTGATTGGACACCATCTGACACTGTCACCACTGATTGGACACCATCTGACACTATCACCACTGATTGGACACCATCTGACACTGTCACCACTGATTGGACACCATCTGACACTGTCACCACTGATTGGACACCAGCTGACACTGTCACCACTGATTGGACACCATCTGACACTATCACCACTGATTGGACACCATCTGACAGTGTCATTGCTTATTGGACACCATCTGACAGTGTCACCACTGATTGGACACCATCTAAAATTGTCACCACTGATTGGACTCTGTCACCACTGATTGGACATCATCTACACTGTCACCACTGATTGGACACCATCTACACTGCCACCACTGATTGTACACCATCTGACACTGCCACCACTGATTGGCCAGTGTAAGACTTTTGTAGGGACACACCCCCAGCTGGTGTCGACCAGATGTTAATCCATTAATAAATTTCTAGCAAGAATAACAGAGAAGCAGCAAAAAGCAGAATTACAGGAAAAGATGCCACAGGATTCTTATAGCTAGAGGAATGCAATTATTTACTAAAACAGACATGTGAAGAGAAGTTACAGGTCCCCTTTAAAGGGGTAGTTTGAAGTCCAAATTAATTTTCATCCCAAATCCCTTTTCAGTGCTATACTCTAAGCTATTTTCTAATATACTTATATTACAAATTCTCTACCCTTCTGTGACTACCCTATCTAACTGCTTTTTTTCACTTCCTTTTTCTTGACGCTTCGTTTGAGAATCCCAGTACATATGGGAATACTCAATTTTTGCATCATCAGGAGCAGAGGCCGTGGTCACTGCCCCCTCCCTGAAATGAAACATCATCAGTAGCTCTCGTTTGAGGGGTTGGGCTTGTCCCTGCTCACTGTGCACTGTGTGATGTGCACAATGGCAGCGCGCTCTCAGTTGCTTTCTCAGATCTGCAGTAACGAACTGACTCCTTACACCTCCTCCATAAATATCGCATCTTTGGTTCTTCCAGTGATGAAGCCCACCCAGCCATGTTAAGGGAGACATGTCTTTGATTTCAAGGATATGCGTCACCTCCTCACATGACCTCATGGGCCTCACCACCAAAAGAACAACACAAGACCAAGGAAGCTCTGGCAGAAGTGGTGCATGAAGTCAGGTGAGGGACTAGGAGATGAATATAATAATTTTTATTTATATAGTGCCAACATATTCCGCAGCGCTTTCCAATTCAGCAGTTCATACACAAAAGTCACAAGAACCAGAGTTAAAGAAAATATTATAAGGAAAGCAAAGATAATGGTGAACCTGCTCGTAAGTCACTACAATCTACAATATAATAAATTTAAAAAAAATTACCAAAATGTTAAGACATTTGCCAAAATATCAGATTGTTGTGAAATCCTCATCAATTTTTGAGAATCAATTTGCAAGTAAAAAGGTTTGCTGCATTTTTACTGGATTTTTGCAAACCGATTCCCAAAAATTGAGCATTTGCCAAAATCTAATATTTTGGGGGAAATTCTTAACCAATTTGATTTGTTAGAAATCAGTTTGCTCATCTCCTAATATCCTTGACAAGTTCAGTTACCACTACTAGATACACCATGGCCTGGATGAATGAAAGTCTTTAAAAACATAGACCACCAAATAGATGAGGTATCCCCTCTGGATGACCAAAGGTTATTTTTATTAATTATTGTGCAAGATCACATGCAGTTGAAAACATATGAATGATAGTGTCCATTCTCTTCACTAATTGTAGACTGACACACATGACTTGGTCATTATAGCTATTTCCCCTTCTTTAATCCGTACTAGGGAAAAACATACTTTCATGCTATTTGGTCATGAGGATGGGTGTGTAGAAAATTCAGAATTTCATCTTCGTAGCCTTTGTTTTCTTTTAAATACCTTGATGGCGAAATGCTCAAGATCCAACCAGTAAAGACAATAATTTGTAGTATTGGCAGATGGACAGAGGGATCCTCTAGGACCAATCCAATTGTGTCCAAGAGGATCCACATATCACGACTTTATACAAAGTTGCACTAAAACTAAAACCCGTAGAATTTAAGACCTGGAGTAAAAAATGTCCTTCTTGCTTTTCACTTTTTGGCACTTGCATTAAGCAGGGAACTTTGAATTGTCGATCTTCACTCTTTTCTGGCATAACGTCCGACCATCTGAATGCATTCAGCCTCTCCCAAATGGGTATCGCTCTCGCTCATGACATGGCTGAATCAAACATCTGCATTCTACCTTTGAACACATCACAGTAAATTAGAAAATCAAGGTCGTATTAGCTTCACTTTCAAGCAATTCCAATGTTTAGAAAACGTCTGGACCCGAACTGAAATGATGTGTGTTTGCAATTTACTGTGTTTTAGTGACAAAATGAGCTGGAAGCTTAAAACATTACGTCTGGCATTCATAGCGGGCCTCGCTTACCTTGCCTTGGTGTCCCTTGCTGTCCAGGTCACCAGTGAAATCATTCTGGAAGCATTTAGTCAATGAAAACGCGAGAGGGGGAAATGATTTAGGAAATGGGAGAAATGATGCCTGCATACAGTAGTGTGCAAACTAATGACATCACTCAACCATTCAATGCCAAAGTGACATCATTGGTCCTTGCCAAAATTAGAGGCAATATTCTCAAAAGTTCTCTAAACTTTACTCTTTTTGGTAATTGTACTATATTTCTACTCAAGGACAAAAGCAAAATTGTTCTTTTGTCAACTGGGACAAAGCTGCAAAATCTCCAGTATTCTGGTGGAGGCTAATGAGGGGTTCATCATCATCATCATCATCATCATCATTATTATTATCAGTATTCAGCATGGTCTCAAGCCATGTCGACTTGATGGATGAATGCTCCGTCAGAAGATCGATCTTGTGCAAGCCTAGATAGGTCCACCAGGGTCTTCTCTTCCGATATATTGACTATATCAAGCCATCGGGTTGCTAGTCTTCCTCTTCGCCTTGTTCCTTTGATTCTTCCAACCATGATGTCCTTCTTCAGTGATTGCTCTCTTCTTATGATGTGTCCAAAGTAGACAATCATAACTTAGTGATCCTTGCTTCAAGTGACATGTCTGTCTTGATTTGTTCCAAAATTGATTTGTTTGTTCTTCTTGCCATCCATGGTATTGATAACCTCCTTCTTTAGCACCACATTTTGTAGGCCTTGATTCTTCTTCTGTCTTGTTTCTTTATCGTCCAGCTTTCGCATCCATATGTTACTACAGAAATGACCAGATTATGTACGAGCCGTGTCTTCATCGCCAGTGAAATATTCCTTGATTTGAAGACCTTGTCCAGTGACTTCATTGCAGATTTGTCCAGAGCTATTAATACTCCCATTGACTTCTGGTGTCATCATTGCATCTACAGTGATCATCTTGAGGTCCTTTACAAGTTCCAGTTCATCTTAGTCCATCTCAAATGTGTCCCGATCGTACTTAACGAAGAAACTGTAGGAGAGATCAGCGCAAACAGGGTCTTATCCGGTGGATATTGAGAAAATGCACTCAGATTGTTCTAACCTGATAGATCTTTTCAAAAGTCGTATAGATCTAGTAGAAATATCAGCTGCAGCAGATCCACGGGTGAACAGGTGACCTTATCAGGTACAATGAAATTGGAGATTTGTGGACGAAATCTGAGCTGCTGAATAAAACGTAGGATCAGATGTGTTGGAAATAAAAGATAGTGGTTTTATTCAACGCGTTTCGAAGTTCAGATGACTTTTTCCTCAAGAGACACAACCACATGTCCTTGCGGACTTACATTCTATGTTACATTCTATTCTATATAAAGATGACTCGTTTAATTTGCATTTTAAGCAAAAAAATATACATTTTTTCATCTTTCACATTTTAAAAATTGCAAAAAGCCTGAGTCTTATATCTGTCCAATATGATGTCTGTCTTGTGCTCCTGAATGAGGTTTGGACAACTATAGAAGCTTTCTGGTGAGCTAGCACAATACGTGGCCAATATTTGGAGACAGTCAGTCTGATTTTGTTTTCTGGAAATCCTAATTTAATAGACGTTAACTAAAATTTTAAAAAAAAGATAATATTTTCTTCCAGAAGCAGAGCCACACCCGTCCTTAGGACACATGACGTATTGCAGCTCGGCTTTGTTGAAATGAAGTGGGGTGAGTCGCAATACCAAACACAACCTGTGACCAGATGTGGCGCTGTTACTAGAAGGCAGTCCTGTAGCAACCATGAAGCCTTAGCTGTCACCCATTTTTACAATGTAATCTGTACAAGTAATTAGATCTCTTAGACCTGATGAGGCTGGGGTACTTGTTGTCAAAATCAGAATGGCTGTAAAATACTTTTAGAAAGTTTTCTCATATGATGTTACAATGAGCTCATTTTAATATTTGTCTGAAAGGATTATACAGGTATTCTGTTGTGGAATTTCAAAGTAAGCAAACCAGCCTCATCAGGTCTGATTTTTTTAATTTATGCATGGTTCTTTTTTTTTTGTGAAATGCAGGGACAAATCTGCTTTTTTATGGAACATTTACAGGTCAGAAGAGAACAGACCTCTAGTTTCTCCCATGATCTATTCCCTTGGATGGATGCGGACGTTGATTGTTTCCAGGCATAATTCAGTTTTTCGTGGCACTACTCTTTAAGTCATTGGTTCCAGTGCTGTGAAAAAAAGTCTTATTTTCCGAGCATGATTTTTTTTTATTTTCATTGAAGTAGGTCAGACCTTGTAAATGGAAAATGCCAGAGTTCAAGCACGATAAATCGTAATGAGCGCGGACAGGATCTTGTCAATCCGAAAAGGAAAATGCTAAAATAGTAATGTGTGTTTGTACTGCGTGAAGTCTGCTGCTTTAACAATATATAATTTGTCACTGAAAACAAACAAACCCAAACAGTACTAGAAGTCTTAACGCATTTCATCTTTCATGTTTTTAGACTGTCACGAAGTTTGAGAGAAGATTTTACGAGACATGTGTGTTACATTAGCGCAGGTTACATCGGGTCAGGCCGTGCGATAAAACACATTTCAATGGAGGTTCAGCCGCCCCGCAACTGACGACGCGTTTCACTTCACGGAAAAGTGTTGGACGCATTAAAGAAGGACGTCAATCCGAGAAAGCGAATGATCTTGTAATCTTTATTAATAACAAATGTGTCTTAATGTATTCCGCCGTCTCACTCTCAGGAACGTCTAAACCGGTTAATGTAACAAAAGGAGAGAAAAATGTCAAATTAATTTAAACAACGCCGATATTATTTGTCATTTGTGTACAATTATCGCAACTGTTCCTGAGCTTTTACACGCAACATATAAGACCCCGTTCTGAACTATTAAGAAATCCGTGTTCGGAGTTCAGCATCGGACACTAGGTGTTCAGTACGAACCCCGAACGTTGCAGTTTGGGTTCCCTCATCTTTAATCGAGACACGTACCTTTTTTTAATCACCGGCCGTGCATTTTCTCCTTTGCGTTTTTTTAGTGCAGAAATCCAGCAGTGTAGAATAGTTCAAGCAAAGTGGATTTCATGAAGCTCCCTCCTGCCCACTGTGCCTTTAAACGTGCCGTTAAGCTGCGAATCTTTTTTTCCCATTGGACACGGATTTTTCCTGGCAGTCCGTTTTACCGTTCGGGAGGAGGGAACAACATTTTCTGCTCCAAAGTTCGGGTCCCCATCGATTTTTATGAGGTTTGGGTTCAGGTTCGGTTATATTTCCGGTACCCGAACTGAACTTTGGATTAAAGTTCGGTCAAATCAGAAGAACCCAATCTTCCACGGGTCAGCTCATCCCTGATATCAGCCTGGAGGTGTGACCGATCAGCAAGTATCGTCCCTGCCTTGTTTAATGAACACGATGGGTACATGATCCGTATGGTATCTATATGGTACCATAAATGTGACATCACCTTTTTTTTCTGAACTCCTCGGCTGATTTAAGACCACAGATTGCATCAAAGTTTATCTGAACTTTGTTGTAATGAATCAACTGAGAAGAGTTCAGGAAAGGACAGATAAAAGAGTTACAAATTATTCTGTTGAAATGAGCATACTTACGAATTCTAAGTTAGCTCATTCTGCAGACAGCAATGTGCGTGGAAACAAAAAACCTGTAAGCGCCAAACAGTGTAAAATTTTTAATGAAACTCAAGTCCAAACAATAATTTTAGCCCGAAAATACATCAATCCAGGGCCGGCCTTTGCCCTGTGCGACCTGTGCGGCCGCACAGGGCGCCAAGCAGTGGCGTAGGAAGGGGGGCGCAATGCGGGGGGCGGCGCAATGCGGGGGGCGGGTCGCCGGCGGCGCAGAATTTACCTGTTCGCATGTCGGCTTCAGAAAAATGGCCGCCGCGATCTCCATCTGCGCATGCGCGGCATCCCGCGGCCATTTTCCTGAAGCCCCAGGCAGCAGAGCACTCCACCTGCGCACGCGCGGCCTCAGGAAGATGGCTGCCCCCACCGATAACCAGACAGAGCAGGATCGCGGTCAGGTAAGCAGAACTTGTTTTTTTTTTTTATTATTGAGAGCGGCGATCGGGGGGGGGCCCAGGGCAGAAAGCTGGACACAGGGGGGCAGAAAGCTGGACACTGGGGGGCAGAAAGCTGGACACAGGGGGGCAGAAAGCTGGACACTGGGGCAGAACGCTGGACACAGGGGGGGGCAGAAAGCTGGACACTGGGGGGCAGAAAGCTGGACACAGGGGGGCAGAAAGGACATTGGGGCAGAACGCTGCACACGAGGGCAGAACGCTGGACACGGGGGGCAGAACGCTGGACACTGGGGCAGAACGCTGGACACGGGGGCAGAACGCTGGACACTGGGGCAGAACACTGGACACTGGGGCAGAACGCTGGACACTGGGGCAGAACGCTGGACACTGGGGCAGGAAGCTGGACACTGGGGCAGAAAGCTGGACACTGGGGGGCAGAAAGCTGGACACTGGGGGGCAGAAAGCTGGACACAGGGGGGCAGAAAGCTGGACACAGGGGGGCAGAAAGCTGGACACTGGGGCAGAACGCTGGACACAGGGGGGGGCAGAAAGCTGGACACTGGGGGGCAGAAAGCTGGACACAGGGGGGCAGAAAGGACATTGGGGCAGAACGCTGCACACGAGGGCAGAACGCTGGACACGGGGGGCAGAACGCTGGACACTGGGGCAGAACGCTGGACACGGGGGCAGAACGCTGGACACTGGGGCAGAACACTGGACACTGGGGCAGAACGCTGGACACTGGGGCAGAACGCTGGACACTGGGGCAGGAAGCTGGACACTGGGGCAGAAAGCTGGACACTTGGGGGCAGAAAGCTGGACACTGGGGGGCAGAAAGCTGGACACAGGGGGGCAGAAAGCTGGACACAGGGGGGCAGAAAGCTGGACACTGGGGCAGAACGCTGGACACAGGGGGGGGCAGAAAGCTGGACACGGGGGGGCAGAAAGCTGGACACTGGGGCAGAAAGCTGGACACTGGGGCAGAACGCTGGACACTGGGGCAGAACGCTGGACACTGGGGCAGGAAGCTGGACACTGGGGCAGAAAGCTGGACACTTGGGGGCAGAAAGCTGGACACTGGGGGGCAGAAAGCTGGACACAGGGGGGCAGAAAGCTGGACACAGGGGGGCAGAAAGCTGGACACTGGGGCAGAACGCTGGACACAGGGGGGGGCAGAAAGCTGGACACGGGGGGGCAGAAAGCTGGACACTGGGGCAGAACGCTGGACACTGGGGCAGAACGCTGGACACTGGGGCAGAACGCTGGACACGGGGGCAGAACGCTGGACACTGGGGCAGAACGCTGGACACTGGGGCAGAACGCTGGACACTGGGGCAGAACGCTGGACACTGGGGCAGAAAGCTGGACACTGGGGCAGAAAGCTGGACACTGGGGCAGAAAGCTGGACACTGGGGGGCAGAAAGCTGGACACTGGGGGGCAGAAAGCTGGACACGGGCAGAACGCTGGACACTGGGGCAGAACGCTGGACACGGGGGCAGAACGCTGGACACGGGGGCAGAACGCTGGACACGGGCAGAAAGCTGGACACTGGGGCAGAAAGCTGGACACTGGGGCAGAAAGCTGGACACTGGGGCAGAAAGCTGGACACTGGGGCAGAAAGCTGGACACGGGGCAGAAAGCTGGACACGGGGCAGAAAGCTGGACCCGGGCAGAAAGCTGGACACTGGTGCAGAATGCTGGACACTGGTGCAGAATGCTGGACACGGGCAGAATGCTTGACACAGGGGCAGAATGGAGACACGGGGCAGGATGACAGACATGGCGTCATGACTGGAGACACTGGAGGCAGGATTGGAGACAGATGGGGCAGGATGGATACGATGGAGACAGATGGGGCAGGATGGGAAGATCATATGGGGCAGGATAGATACTCATTAGGGCAGGATGGGAGAATATATGGCTGACGCCAGGAATGAGACACACGGGGGCCAGGATGGCGAATATTATTACCATAGGGGCTAATTAAGGGATATTATTACTGCAGTGATGTATTTATTTTATTTTTTGAGTATACTGTTTTAAATGGAGGGGCGGTCCTATTACTGTGTAGAGTGACACTATGTCGCCTTCTTCATGTGGTGTAATGTAGAAGTTGGGAAAATTAAGTAATGTGTTCTGCAAGTGGAACTCGAGATAACTGTGTTATTTCCTGCAGAGACGAGTCCTGGCTGGATGAAGTGATGGCGGTCTGTGCGGGATGAAAGATGAAGGACTTCACCTAGAGATGTCACTGGTGAGTCAGTGTGTTACCTATACACTGACACTATACACTGTATACTATATACTGAGGTCCTGTGTATGTCACCGGTGATCACTGTATTACCTATACACAGACGCTGCATACTAAGTACAGATCTCCTGTGTATAATGGCACTTATGGTGATAGTATTGTGGTTTTTTTTATTATTGATCAGTATTGTAGTATTCAGTCACTATGTGGTGGTAATATGTGGTCTGGTCATGATGTTGTGGTATTCGTTCCTTGTATTTGATATTATTCGATCACTGTGGTGGTAATATGTCATCTGGTCATGGTGTGGCGGTGTTTGGCCTTGCAGGCCGCCGCTCTGCACTCTGATTGGCTGTCAGCCCATATGGCTTTGGACCAAGCGTCATTTTTTCCTTTTGGTCCGCTTTAAAGCACTTTATAATTCCCGTTATTGCAATATTAGTGTTTCTTCAAGTGTTTTGCAGGGAAACACAAGTTTTCTAAGTAAACGTGTTGTTGTGAATATTAAAGAGTTATTGTTTTCTTTCAAAGTTTGGAGGGGGGGGGGCGCCGTCCTGCAGTCTCGCACAGGGCGCCTTTTGGGCTAAGTTCGGCCCTGCATCAATCCATATCCTTTAAGTCCTGCTTGTTTCCTTTTATAAAAGTGCAGTAACTTGTGGGAGTTCGGTTACTTGTCAGCAGAACAATATTCTGTAAGGTCAGATGTCTGACAGCAGAGCAGAGATAAAACATAGAATGTATATGCCTGGGAAAAAAAAGAATTTTAAATCTTCGATAACTTTGTAGTGACACTTACAAAGTTTGGGAAAAAGTAGGAAGGGCATTATAACTTTTGCAACTTATTAATTGAACATTCTGTGGTGACCTCCCCAATTATAACCTCAAAAGTTGTAACATATTCCTCAGTCGTGATCTGAGATGGACTTATAATAGCCCTATGACATATTGTGGTCTCCCTGACACTTCTCCAGCTAATGTTTGCATGTGGCCTCCATTACTGGTGTTATATACAAATGGTGGGAATAAATCATGAATTTAGCAAATAGTTTTTCAAAAATTAAGCTTAAAGCTGCAGAAGCCAACAGTGGCGGCGGCTCTGTCTTCAGCCCCATACCTGAAATACCACAGGCTAGATGCCGGAGACTTTGCCGCCTGACATCGGCACTGAAATTACTGCAGTTGTTAAGTCAATTATCATGGCAACCCGACTGTCAGATCTGACACAACCAATCACCTCAAAGCTGGAATGGTACTAAACAGGCAGCAGAGGATGGAAAAAACAGGTTGGCAAGAGTCGCGCCATGCCACATTCCCCAGCTCGGGGCTGCAAAGTAAAACGTTTCAAAAAGAATAATCCAATTGTTAATGGGGAGTGAACATTTCTTCAAACTGACGGAAATGGATTAATAGAAGAATAGATGAAACTCTCACCTCGCTCATCTCCCAGCCATCTTGTTCTGACGCCTTCCATATCCTTGTGGGTCTAAGTCCAACTGCAGAGATGGCTTCTAGTCACAGGACTATGTGACCACTGCAGTCAATCATTAGATGAAAAAACTCCAACAGGGTCCCCAACTATCAAGGGTCTTTAATAGTGTTTATCTTCTCATATGGGCCAAATGGACCATTTGCAACCTCTGCAAACACTACAGCTACAGCTCTGATGAGCAGCACGGACTGGAGGCATTAATGCAGCAGAGTTGGATAGGCACATGGAACAATTAGGATCAATGTTACAGAAGATGTGGACTTTGGAATTGCAGAGCTGAGTGTGTGGACAGCATCTTTTGGGCAACAAAGTATGTAGACAGGCACCATGGTACAGTAGAGTTGAGGGGGCGTTGGGCACCTGAGAACAGTAGAGTTCTTTAGATAGACAGGTTGCTTGGAATAGGTAAACCAAATATGCGGACAGCCCCTTGGTGCAGCAGAGCTGAGTTATACTTGTGGCTAGACTTGAGTGAATGCAACGTAAACTAACTAAGTGAATACTCAGGCATTGTGCAGCCACCTGAGCCCGGCTCAAAAAGCCTACAGTGAAGACATCAGAAATACACGCTATAACTAGAGAGACACAATAGAGGGACCGGTGCTGGTGCCAGGACAGGTGAGTAACAACTGCCATTAGTGATGACCCCCTGAAACCCATGTAGCGCTCATATGTCTTAGTGATGGAATGCCATAATGACAGCCAGAAGTAGAGATATGTGGGGGAGTGGAAAGGAGAGAAGGGAAAATAGATGAGGTTATTGTTGCTTTTTTTTAACCAATGTTCCAAGATAAAGGTAGTAATCGCACATTGGTCCTCTACATTGTCTGACTGGGGTGCCATGGGCCCACCAGTAACATTGACTGTGGGGGCCCACTTTTCACCTGCTTACAAATATACACTTCCCTTGTTCACAAATGTACCTATATCTCTATATAATAATAAACTTGGTAGTTTGGTTAATGAATGATGAGTTGCTGTTTTTTTCTGTGCAGAGTGAATCAAGTGAATTATGCAAAGTACTGTAGGGCTGGGGCCCAGATCTGCACAGGGGCCCACCGGGGGATTGCCCTGTTACCCTATGGGCCAGTCCGAGCCTGGTCCTATACCTTCAGGGAAAGCAAAAACCGTAATGCCTCATTGGGAAATTTCAATATTCTGAAAGGCACATTATAGATAATGGTCCGGTTACAAATTTTGCACTGGGCCCACATGCTTCAAATTTTTCTCCTGGACTGAGTAAGTAGCCAATTGATTCTTCCTGATGGAATAGCAGAAAAGGGATGCCCAAGACAGGCATGGGGCAATAAAGGAAGAGGAAGGTCAAACATCCAAGGACTAAAACAGTGAGCTCATCTAGGGCTTAATTAGGAGAATGTTCAGAAAGTGAACTGTGGAAGAACAAGTAGTTTAATGCACCGGTGTAGAATCCAAAGTGCACAACAGCTGACACAAGGCTAAGAAGCAGGGGGATTTACATAGGGTGCTTTCCGCACCGATTGGTGACCGAACCTATGCTCTGCTCCATTGACTGGCTCCTCTGGTGTCACAGCTCAGTCTTCCAAGTTCAGGTATTTGTGGATCTGGGTGCACATTTACTGAGACGATCAATATCGGAACATTCCGTCGAGTTTGTAATTGTAACAGCCGAATACTGATACATCGTAACATTACATCCACACTAATCTGTAAAAACGAGGTCAGACATTGATTTTTCTGTAATTCCAAAGCAAATTTGCAACAAAATTCCCAGGCATTACATACAGAATTTGTCTTCGGATTTCACCTTTTGCATTGCAAACACAATGCAATGTGATAGATAACAGACCTACTGTATGAGTGCCGCACAGTCTGCACATTTTTCAGACTTTACATTGAACCACTGCAATAATTTATGCCTGAAATGTTAAAAAGCCTGAGAAATGAGTGAGAAACAAACTCAGAGAAAGACATTTATATTTTATAGAAATCTGACTGGGTACAAGGTCACTAAAGGAAAACGGTTTCAAGGGCGCTTGGATTTCCAAAGATCGTGATGTATTGCCAAAAGTTGAGAGAGAGGTTACATAGTTCTGAAAGTGACTGGAACCGGCAAACTGGAAGTCATTTACCTTGAACACAAAAAAATACAATTCACTTACAAATGTAAGGTCAGCCTGTCAGTGTAATAAAGTGATTTGCACTCGGAGATCAGGTCCCAGTATACATCTAATAGGGATAAACTGAGAACAAATGGTTCATGTAAAGTGATGTCAATGTCTGCGCTCTGCAGTCGTGGAATATTCCAGGTTCCCCCCAAAAAATAATACCACCTAGGACATATCTCCCAAATCCTGGTAGCTATAAGGACCGTGAAAGGACTTCGCCAAGAATCCAAGATCCAAGCAGAGTCGTAGTCGTAGTCAGGCTCCACATCACCGGGGGAAAAAAATATGGAGTTCACTGCCATGTCACATCTTTAAGGGGGATTTCCCTCTCTTGTAAAGTGATAGAAAATTGGTATAATGTGCCATCCCATGATCGGGAGAGTTTCTCACAACTTGGGTCTCCTCTGATTCAGAGAATGAAGAGCCACAACGCTTGTATAGGAATGTGTAATTTACTGCCTTTCCCTGCACTGTGGCGCCTTATTCTCTAAAATGAGGCCATGTTAAAAAAAAACAATACTGTATGGCTTGGAGCACTATTAGGAATAAAACAGTTATAATAGGGATGATGCTCTATATTAGGACTGTGCCCCCTTAATTTTCAGTGAGGGTCCTAGAGATTAGAAATTTAATGTCACAAAGTGATGGAATATCCAAGCCATACCCTTATATTATGCTTTGAAAGATTAGCTAAATAGAGTGTTATGTTGAGAATCCCCTGGCATTTAGCAACTGGGTCACATTCTTGACAACCCCTTCCTCTAGTAACGCCACTGCTTAAAGGGAGCTGAAGTAAAGCACTGATGCAATATTTCCTTAATTTTGACAACTACAAACCCTAAATTCCCTGGATAAATAAACCTACATGGCTTCATGCTGTATAATGCAGTCTACATTTTTTCCTGAAATAGCATGTCTTGTGTTACTTACCTCTCCTGGTTCCTGTGCCGGGCACTGCATCCTCAGAAAATGTGAAGTCACTCAGGCCATATAGCCTGCATCAGGTGGCGAATGCAGATTGAGTAGTCAGGTAGTTCATGCAGACTAAGTATTCAGGTAGTTCATGCAGACTGAGTATTCAGGCAGTTCATGCAGACTGAGTATTTAGATAGTTCATGCAGACTGAGTATTCAGGTAGTTCATACAGACTGAGCATTCAGGTAGTTCATACAGACTGAGTATTCAGGTAGTTCATGCAGACTGAGTATTTAGGTAGTTCATGCAGACTGAGTATTCAGGTAGTTCATACAGACTGAGCATTCAGGTAGTTCATACAGACTGAGTATTCAGGTAGTTCATGCAGACTGAGTATTCAGGTAGTTCATGCAGACTGAGTATTCAGGTAGTTCATACAGACTGAGCATTCAGGTAGTTCATACAGACTGAGTATTCAGGTAGTTCACGCAGACTGAGTATTCAGGTAGTTCATGCAGACTGAGTATTCAGGTAGTTCATGCAGACTGAGTATTTAGGTAGTTTATGCAGACTGAGTATTCAGGTAGTTCATACAGACTCTGAGCATTCAGGTAGTTCATACAGACTGAGTATTCAGGTAGTTCATGCAGACTGAGTATTCAGGTAGTTCATGCAGACTGAGTATTCAGGTAGTTCATGCAGACTGAGTATTTAGGTAGTTTATGCAGACTGATTATTCAGGTACTTCATGCAGACTGAATATTTAGGTAGTTCATGCAGACTTAGTGTTCGAGTAGTTCTTGCAGACTGAGTATTTAGGTAGTTCATGCAGACTGAGTATTCAGGTAATTCATACAGACTGAGTATTCAGGTAGTTCATGCAGACTGAGTATTCGGGTAGTTCATGCAGCCTGAGTATTTAGGTAGTTCATGCAGATTGCATATTCAGGTAGTTCATGCAGCCTGTGTTTTTAGATAGTTCATGCAGACTGAGTATTCAGGTAGTTCATGCAGACTGAGTATTGAAGTAGCAGTTTCCCATGCTACTACTGTGGACTGCATCCTTGTGCATCTACTTGAACCTCCTGGCACACTTAGCTCTAGTATAACTCTAGCTCAATCTGCTATTCCATTAGCTAGTTCTGCTTGGGAACTTATTACAATCCCAGGTCTGCTATAATGCTGGTCAGTTGTGCATCGGACTCTGTTGCAAACACAGCTCTGTTATTCCTCCAAGTTAACCATGTTATGCCATGGTTTAACTCTGACATGGACTCTGAGGAAAATTCAGCTCTGCTATAAAGCTGAGTCAACTTTACCATGCTGATGGGTTACTCAGCTTTGTTCCACAGCTTCCTCATCACCGAGTTTCTTCTGCCTCTCTGCAGAGAAGGATGTTGCACCTGTTGCTGCTATCTCACATTCCATGAATCCCATTTCCTCCTTTTGGTTTTCTGCCACCACAGCTTTCATAGTTCCACCTTGTTCTCCTTACTAAAGGAACATCATCTGTCCGTGCTGCATGAAAATTGTTGATCTTGGTCAAGATCTTTGAGTATCCACCTATTCAACTGAGACATAACATTTTATCCATCACCAGTATTTGGATTTGCTTCTCAGTCCTTTTCATTTAAAGAGGTTATCCAGCATGGTTACCTTCTTTAAAAAAAACAGCACCAGCCCTGTCTTTAGGTTGTTTACGGTAGTGCAGGTCATATTTATTGAGCTGAATAGTGCAAAACTGCAATACCACACACAACCTGTACATAAGGTGGGGCGCTGGTTTTTGCAGACAGCAACCATGTTTTCGAAACCTCAACAACTCCTTTAAATTGGGTAGACCTGAAATCCTAGATACCTCCAATGAACAAGAATGGTGCTATTTCCACACACACTTCTATACGTGGACAAGCTTTTGGTGATAGTGCCAAGAATTATGCCACTTGATCTGTCAATCATATATCTCATAATGAATTGTCTTTTTGGAAAGGAATGTGGGCTCCTAAAATATCAGCAATTCAGAGAATCCTTTTAAAGTATTTTTTCATATCTAAAATGTAATTGCACCAAGGCCAATAAATGAAAAATAAACCAATTATCAGACAAAAATTGCCAAATCCAAAAGAGTTACAGTAACTTAGACAAAAATCTTTAAAAAAATAATAATAAAAATAGAATTTCCATCGCATTTGCTCTCAATTTGGACAAAATCTTGGATTTGGTATATTTCTTAAAGTTTGTGAATGAGTTCACTAGTTTTTGGCTTCTAAGATGATTTTGAGCAGCCATTTGGCTGATTTCACTGATATGACAAGCTAAGCGAAATATTCATCAGTAGCGTTGGAACACATATTCCTGGTTTTCCCAGGAAATGTAATACATGATAACTGATCACATTTTAAAAATGTTCATAAAAGGGGAGCTAAAAGTTTAACTTTTCCCTAGATTAGAAGTTCCTACACATCCATATTGTATTTTCCTGTGGCCAGGGCCGCCATCAGGGCATTTCTGTCCACACTGGCGTATGGGGCCCAGTGAGCAGAGAGGGCCCTAGGGGCAGGATCCTGCCAGGTCAGTAACTGAACGTGTGCAGAGGACACTACGCCACTGTACCACGACCAGGTAAGGAGAAAGTGTTTTTTTTTTTTTTTACTGAAAGTGGCAAGCTGCAATATGGGGGCAGATTAGGCAGAATCTAGGGACATATAGGGCAGGATGTGGACAGATGGGGCAGGATTGAGACAGATGGGGCAGGATAAAGAAGACAGATGGGGCAGCCACAGCATCATGGGACACATGGGACAGATGTAGCAGGATCATGTGACAGATGGGGCAGGATCATGGTACACATGGGGCAGGATTGAGACACGTGGAGCAGGATTATGGGACACATTGGGTAGGATGGAGACACATGGGACAGGATCATGAGACACATGGGGCAGGATCATGGTACACATGGGGCAGGATGGAGAAAGATGAGGGAGCATCATGGGACACATTGGGTAGTTTCATGGAACAGATAGGGCAGGATCATGGGACAGATGGGGCACGATCATGGTACACATGGGGCAGGATGGAGACACGTGGAGCAGGATTATGGGACACATCGGGTAGGATGGAAACACATGGAACAGGATCATGGGACACATGGGGCAGGATCATGGGACAGATGGGGCAGGATCATGGGACACATGGGGCAGGATGGAGAAAGATGAGGGAGCATCATGGGACACATTGGGCAGGTTTATGGAACAGATAGGGCAGGATCATGGGACAGATGGGGCAGGATCATGGTATGCATGTGGCAGGATCATGGTACACATGGGACAGGGTTATGGGGTGGAATGGAGACGTCAGATGGGACAGGATGGGAGATCATATGGGGTAGGATGGGACATCACATGGGGCAGAATAGAGACACATGGGGCCAGGATGGGAGAACATATGGCTGGAGCAAGGAATGAGACACAAGGGGACCAGTATATGATATATCATTAATGCAGTGATATATTTTATTTTTGAGGATACTATTTTCAATGGGCGGGTCCTGTTACTGTGCAGGGTGGCACTTTTTTCTTCATGTGGTGTAGTGTAGAAGTTGGGAAAAAAATTAAGTAGTAGCTCTGCAAGTACTGCTCTAGATAACTGTGTTATTTTCTGCAAAGACGAGTCCTGTCTGGAAGAAGTGATGGTGGTCTGAGCTGGATGATGAAAAGCGAAGATGAAGGACTTCAACTAGAGACGTCACTGGAGAGTCAATGTGTTACCTATAAACTATATAATATATACAGGGCTCCTTTATGTATTGTCACTGGTGATCACTGTATTACCTATGCACTATATACAGAGCTCCTTTATGTAATGACACTGGCAATAACTGTATTACCTGTACACTATATACAGAGCTCCTGTGTATAGTGCCACTGGTGATCCCTGTATTACCTGTATACTATACACTATATGCACTATATACAGAGCTTCTGTGTGTAATGTCACTGATGCTCCATGTATTACATGTAAACCATACACTATATACAGAGCTTTTGAGAGAAATGTCACTGATGATCCATGTATTACCTGTACACTATACACTATATACAGAGCTTCTGTGTACAGTGTCACTGGTGATCCCTGAAATACCTGTACACTATACACTATATACAGAGCTCCTGTGTATAATATCACTGGTGATCACTGTATTACCTGTACACTGTCACTGTATACAGAGCTCCTGTGTGTGTAATGACACATGTGGTAATATTAGTATTGTTTTTTATTAGTGATCAGTGTTATAGTATTCGTTCACTATGTGGTGGTAATATGTGGTTTTGTCATGGTGTGGCGGTAATTGTTCCTTGCATGTGGTATAATTGGTCATTATGTGGTGGTAACATGTAGTCTGGTCATGGTGTGACAGTATTTGTCCCACGTATGTGATAACATTCATCATTTTAAAAATTTAAAAATGTATAAAAATATACATGAAAAAAGTATTGGATATTTTAACAAATGTTTAATAGGTTAGAATAGAGTAGGGCCTGGCCAGAAGAGTCTATCTTGTCATGGTGGCAGCTTAAAAATCTTGTGGCCAAAACAAAAGCTGCTGGCCATGTATGTGATCTGATATTAGATGGGAACTGTTAATGTGTGATTGGTGAGGATGTAGTGCAGAAGTGAAGTTTTCCCAAGAGTGGGCGGCGGGACTGTGGAAGGTTTGAGGGTTTGAGTCAGAGCTGGGGGTGGAGACTGGGTGGAGGCTCAAGGGGGCCCCAAAATTTTGCCGGCATGGGGCCCTGAAATTCTTGGTGGTAGCCCTGCCTGTGGTCCTTCAGTACAGATATCTTTTAGGGCTCTCCTCTGTGTCTAGATTCCTAATACTTAACTGGTGTTATCACAACCATTTAAGTCGTCTATTCCCTATAGAGATGTCTATCTTTCCTTTCCTCTTAGCAGGACATATCCTAAGATGTGTTGCATGAGATGACTAAATTTGAAAAAAATAAAGTTTGTGATATTCTGTCCAGAGTTGTTTATGCTAAAAGGGTCTGTCTGTGGACATTCAGTGGCTGTAATGTGAATTATAGCTGATCAAGAATAATTGTAACGATTGTACTCAGGTGTGTAACTATAACAGGTGCAGGGGGTTGCAATCGCACCTGGGCCCTGGAGCCTAGGGGGTCCTAAAAGTCCCTTTGGCCTATAGAAAAAACTATTGCTATTAATATATTTGGGGGCCCCGGTGAAGCTTTCGCATTGGGGCCCATGAGTTTCAAGTTATGCCACTGCCCCTCAGTGCTGAGTTTTCTGAGCAGTGAATGACAGCTCAATTGTGCATTCTGGTGCACGAACATGCTGAGCAGTCTGTGCAGTGATTAACAGCTCGGCCATCCAATCTCAGACTGGGAGGTGCTGAGCTCTTGTCAGGTGCTCCCAGTTCCCCTGATTACTCGGCTATTTAACTGAGCTGGCAGTCCCAGATAACTGTCAGCTGTAGCATCAGCTACTGTATTTTCCGCTTTGTAAGACGCACTTTTTTCCCCAAAATTTGGGGGGGGAAATGGGGGGTGTGTCTTACAATGCGGACATACCTTATCGGTTCTGCCGCTGCAGGTGTCTGATGCTTGCCACCACACTATCACCGATGCTGCCGTGTGCTGCTGCTGCGCTGTGTCTCCTGTGCTGCTGCCGCCACGCTGTGTCCCCTGTGCTGCTGCCGCCGCGCTGTGTCACAGGTGCTTGCTGCCGCTCTCTGTCCCATACTGCGTGGGGGGGCTCTGCAGTTCCATCCATGCCTTCCTGTGCAGTGGATTCTTTCCAGGAAAATGGCTGCCGGGAGGTCTCGGGAGATGAGATCTGAGTGCTGAAATCTCATCTCCCGAGATCTTGTTGCCGAGATCTTCATCTGCGCATGCGCCACCTCCCGGCGGCCATTTTCCCGGAAGGAATCCACCGCACAGTAAAGCATGGATGGAACTGCAGAGCTCCCCCATGCAGCATGGGACAGAGAGCAGCGGCAGCACCCGGCAGCATTGGACAGACCATGGCGTCAAGCATCGGGGACACAGCACCGCAGCATCACCCGGTAAAAGAGCGCGGCAGCAAGTGTCAGGCATACAGCGTGGCAGCAGCACCCAGTAAAAGACTGTGGCAGCAAGCATCAGGGACACAGCATGGTGGCAGCACCCAGCAGCACGGGACAGAGTGTGATGGCAATCTTCGGGGACACAGCATGGCAGCAGCACACAGCAGCATGGGACAGAGTGCGACGGCAACACCCACCTCCTGCAGCAGCAACGCTGAGACCCCGCTTCACCACAGCCACCACCCTGGTAAGCAATAAGATGCATGGATTATAAGAAGCACCACCATTTTATTAAAAATGTTGTTTTCCTATTTTTCTCCTCAAAATTTGGGGTGCGTCTTATAATCCGGAGCGTCTTATAAAGCGAAAAATACTGTAAGTGTGGTTGGTTTACTTTGTGCCTTGAATTTTGCTTGTTGATATATCACTTCCTCACTTTGAACCCCGTTCTGACCATCCATCTGGTAAACCCCTTTGTTCTGATCCGCTATGCTCCTGGTATTTTGATCTCAAACCGTTATCTGACTATGACTATGTCTCTTCCATCTATTTATGACGTACCCTCCTTGGTATTGACCTCAGACTCCTTAACTATCCTGACTCACGGCTTATCCATGAGAAGTGACTCAACATCACAGTTATGCTCATGTGTCACAATAATGTATTTGTAAATGAGAATTAGGCATCAGTTGCTGAGATTAAGCAGTGTTAACAAGCCAACACCTCAATAAGTCTCCTTGGGATCTCTATAGGGTGGTGCATTCATGTAGATAACATAAATGTAAAACACAGGAATTGAAAGAATTGGAGCTCTCACCCAGACCCTTCTTGATGTGCAGTTTTAATCCATGATAGAAGATGACATCAAAACCATATTAAAGTACTGTATGCAGGTGGCGGAGGAGTTATGCAGGTGAAAGAGCCTGATGGACTACGGCCATTTTACGCTTGCTTAGCGTTTCTACAGGTCCAAGCCCATTTAGAGGTGACTTTGTAGCTATTCACTTATCCCATGGGTATATTTCCAATGGGGTTATTAAAATAACCTAATAGATGATATGCCCTGTGTATGATTATAATAAAGTGCACACTGCAACTAAAAGTTGTGGTGCACGTATTCTAGATGTAAGATAGACCATTACAGCCATTAATTATGGTGGTCCCAGGAAACTTTTACTTGAGAAAGTAATGTAACCTGGATATTTTCTGGACGTTTCCCAATTTCTATTAGATTTAGAAATTAAAATGATACAAACAAAAGCCTGATGTATCTTTGGTTCCATTTTGGAACAAATGTTCGTAGGCAAGTACGGTTGGGTGCATTTGCTTGTCAACAAAGTAATTATTGTCACATTTGAGAGATTTGGAGACGACGGGGTTACAACAAAATTCCATTTACAACGTTTTCATAGTTCACTTTCTTGAAGGCATACGATTCATAGAACTTCTTAACCTCAAGAACCGAATGAAAATGTTAAAGACAAAGGGAACGATTCAAAGGAAATATGTTGAAGGACAAAACATGCATGAAAATTGCTCATGTTTCCCGTCACATGGATATGTAAAAATGATGAATAAATCACCAAGCACACGATTTCTCTGCAGGAACCTGCTCAGGCAAACAGTTTACTAATTTGTGACACACTGCACCCTCCATTGCACCGTGCACCTTGAGGTTAGAACATTTCTAATCATTATTTGATAACACAAGTCGGTCGGCATTACCGCCATAGAAACACGAAGACTGTAACTAAGCAACAATGAGTTATAGTCAAACAGTTTCATTAAGGCATTGCACCTCTTAGCAGGTGGGTGAGTGTGACGCTGGTGATAAGCATTACCACCCGATCATCCATTGTGTCTGCCAACACCTCGAGAAGCGTATCGAATCCGAGAATATGTTTACGACTTCTTATTGCCGCATTTTACATGGAAGGGAAGAACTCACTTCTCCATAACATAGAAGGTTAACATCGACAACAGGTCTTACGTTTCGACTGCCAATTCAGTACTTTAATTGATGTACTATTACTTAACGAGCTGAAATGGTAAGAGTTAAACTAACCCCAACCTTACCGCTCATAATAATCAAAAAGTGCGTCAAAAATGTTTTAATTATTTTTTTCCGTTAGATTGTGACTTTTGACACTGTACCTAGAAATTCAAAGCAGAGGAGAGAAGTAATTTGATGTGAGCTGCCCTTTACCAGGGTCCAGCCGGAGTTCACTGCTGCCCCCTGCATCCTTGGTCTGGCACCCTGGGTGCCTCTGGTGCCTACTAGTACCAAAAACATAATGACCTGCACCGTACTGCAATGTTGGGATGTCTCATGACCTAGTAAGTCCAAGAGATGGCCAACACATCGAGTCAAGGATGCTGGAGGCAGAAGTGAAGACCGGCTGCTATGGAGGGCCGGAATGGAAGCTGGATCAGGTCAGCCCAAATTGAATAGCTTTTTATTTACCATTCTGGGTCATACTGGACAAATCAGTATATTAATATAAATTATAAAACATAATCACATGTAGTTGAACGTGACACCATCTTTGCTCAGGGAATGACCCAAGATAAAGCTTTGGCAATCAGATCTAAGGACAATGGCTATGCTGAAGGGGCCGAGCTGTAGTTAAAGAGAAGCCTTTTGTGTTCCAAAATGGTTCTTTATTGTCCCAAAACTTTTCTCAAGGTAAAAAAACCATCCCGCCGGTGTCTCCTCATTGTGAATTACACACGACTATTTCAAGGACCAACTTCTGGCGACTGTAGAAAGTTCACCAAATACTCTTTTTTTTTCGCCCTCAAACTTCAAATACTTACATTGTATGTTGTCATCCTGTCATCTGTACTTGATCTTCCTGGGAGAAAGAAAATGAGCGAAGAACTGAGGTTGTAATTGAAACAAATTAAGGACTAATGAATGACATCACCAAGGGCAGATGGAGGACGACTGACGGTCCCACATTGACTCAAGACAATAATCTCCTGTATGAGAGTCGAGTGGTGAGTTACAATTGTATCCGTACTCTGTAATTGTCACTGGGAAACATGGAGAAAGAATAGATGAGATGTATAACGTAACACAATGATCCCTCGCTGGCCGTACCGCCAGATCTATGGCTCCGCCGCAGCGCACAATTAAGGGAGATCATGCGATACTTCTGGTTTCGTGTAGCACACGACGGCCCCTAAAGCTGCCCGGCATTGTGTGTGTGTGTGATCGCTGTAAAGTATTATAATGCGTCGCAAAAACAAAATAAAATCAGTTTATTCCCCACTTTTTCTATTCTTTTATATTCCTTTTAAATCTGTTTTGTTTTACCAACAGCTGCGCGAGCAGGAAAATGTATGAAAAACACACACTATTAAACCCGGATCGAGTTTCACTTTTTCAAAAGACCGCAGAGAACACTTACCAGATACTTTTACTAAGCTGTTGCTGCTTTTGTTCCCTTGGAAATCTCGGCTTCCACCAGATACTTGTACAAAACTTCAGCTTCTCGTCAGTATATGAGATACAAGGAGCAATGTATTATAGGGAATCCATCATCAGAAAATAACCTATATGTATTCAAAAAAATGTTGGCAATGTGTTTTTTTCAATAAAATTAGTAATGCTGAAGTTTTTACCCTGGCCACTTGTGTTTTTCAACACCTGACCCTGTGATACACACCAGTCCCAGGTCTGAGCTTTGCTCCTTTCACCACAGTCCACTAAACTTTCTTGTGCCCTATGTTGGGCTTTGCATGTAGCCTGCCGTGGTACCATGTGTTGAGCGCCTCCCAAAACACACCATCCTGATATTTAGACTTTCAGTGCACTGCTACCTGCTTGCTGCTTCCAGTCCCGCAGTTACCTGTCTGCCTGCAGTCTTCAGTACCTCTGTGACCTGTCTGTTGCCTCCAGGATGTCTCCTGTCTGCCAGCGGCTTCCAGTACCTCTTCTAATGGTTTCCTGTGTGCCATCTGTGTCCTGTGTACCTCACCCCTTTGCTGCACAGACACCCGTGGATCACATGCCCACTCAGACGTTCGGTTTAGAGCATCCACCAAACCTAGTGAGCCCTTGACACCCTGCTGCCTTTCCCTTCTCAATGACCTCTGCACCCACTCATTAGACACCTCAATACAAAATAAAGGGTTTGACCATTGTGGCTAATGTATAAGTGTTATTTACTGAAATAGCAGAAAGTTAGTCTAAAAAAACTGTGGTCAGTGTGAGGATTGCAAGATTTCTATAGTGTATTTTAATACAGATTGTGCTATGTACACCATCAAAAAATTGTCAAACATTTTTTAAAAAAATCCATGTAACACAAAAACCTGATTTTGGGTATGTGCACACGTTGCAGATTCTCTGCGGATCCGCAGCGTTTTTTGCAGTGCAGAAATGCTGCAGATCCGCAATTGATTTACAGTACAATGTAAATCAATGAGAAAAAAAATGCTGTGCACACTTTGCGGAAAATCCGCTGCGGAAACGCTGCAGTTTAAAAGAAGTAGCATGTCACTTCTTTTTTGTGAATCTGCAGTGTTTTTGTACCCATTCCATTATAGAAAACCGCAGGGGTAAAAACCACAGCAAATCAGCAAGAAAACCGCAGCAAAAACGCACAAAAAAACACTGCAGAACCGCACAAAAAAACGCAGGTTCGTTTTCTGCCAGGAGAGACAGAATCCGCACCAGAAATTCCTAAGCCTAATCCGCAATGTGTGCACATAGCCTTAATCAATGGGTAAACTTCTGATAATAACTTCCCTTTAAAATCAACAAATCAGCAGTAAGACTTTGATCGTAATTCCTTATTGCACTTGCACCTTTTTAGTCCAGTTTTAGTGTGTTTTACCTTTTTTTAATTTGCCCCTAAATCTTCTTTTAATTTGTGCCTTTTGTTTTACATCTTCTTTATATGTGTTTGCTTGGTTTTTTCTATGTCTGCCAATGTGAGCGTCATTTTTGTTTTCCAGTTGCTGGTATCCGATTCATCGTTTTTCGCCTTTTTGGAAGCTTACAATACTTTTATGCAAATATGCTCTTTTGGAATTGCCAGAATTTTGGAGAAATTTGTAACAAATATGTTTAGTTCACTGCATTGCTACTTCTAAGGACTGGGGGGGGGGGGGGGGCATAGTCTTTCTTCTCTTGGTCTGCTGTTTATTAAACTGCAAAGGAGCATAACAGAATGGTAGCTTTCAGTTCAGGGCAGGAAAGACGAAGGCAAGGATCAATGCATGCTGGGAAATGAGAGAAAGGACGTTCCAGCACCTATAGTGATGGCAGAATGCGGATACAGAGGAACCGTCTGTACTGTATGGTGCTAATACTAGGGACTGTTTGCTATGTCTATTTGGCCAATGTGTGACAGTACTCCATATTGGAGGAGTGGTACCACCAAAGTGCAGACCACCCATCACTGGATAGTTTTATGGCCTATATTCACACCTTGTATTCAGAAAAAGCATTCTCCGAGCGGTAAAGGAACCTTCTCTAATTTTCTGCCTGGAGCAGATAAAGAAAAATGAATGCGGCGTCTTGTTGAGATTATTCCTCCACTTAAACTACACTTATTCCCGCAATTACAGAGCGGAATTTAATTTTCATTCGCTTTCATTTTCCTACCTTTTAGTGAGCCTTAATTGCAGCAGATAAGGAGGAGAAAACGAGTAAATCATCCAAATTCCGAGATGGTTACGGCTGTGTTTTTTTTTTTTCTTCTACGTTAAATATTAGTGTACTTCATGTCAATTGCATATTGGCAATTATTGGCTAATGAAGAATAAAAATAAAACGCTTACGGCGAAACATCTCACATTGACGCCGAGCTCCATTCACCTTTGTAGATAACTCTGTTGTTTCATCCCTTTGATGTTTTCTCGCTGGGACAAATGATTTTCTACCTAGCCGCCCGGATCTAAAGCTTTTGCTATGGCTTTTCACGGGTGTTGGCGCACCTTGACATGGGTTCGTTCCAACCGGTAATTCGTGATCCGTCATTACCTTTTGAATCAGGTATCAAGGTGCAGAACGTAGGGGCGAAAATATGAGTAAAAGAAGTCAAACAGCCGGAAAGTTTGTACCTTGCACATTCTGCATCCAAGGTGATGCCCTCCTGATCACTGACCCCAGCCCGGCACCGATGCTATTAATCTACCTGAAATACCTGTGCTCGGTCATATAGATAACTGCTCATCAAATAACTAACCAGGCTGTCACAAATCGCCGGCTGCCAAGGCTCAGGACAAACAAAGTGGTAATAGTATAGGAATCAGCACAGTAATAATGATCTAAATATTTTGTTTTGTTCCATTTGTTGTTGTTGTTGTTTGTTGTTGTGTTGTTGTTTATGTAAATATAACAATGATATATATGACTCGAAGGGTAAGTTCACATTAGGCATTTTTTGAGCATTTTTCTTGCATTTTTTGCACGCTAGATTTGTCTTTTGCGCATGCTGATAAAATTTAGTGTTGAAAAAAAAAGGCCTATTCTATAGAATCAGGTTTTGGCACAAAAAACTTGATACCTGCGTTTTTTTCAGCATTTTTTTCACCACTAGTGTTGAGCGATACCGTCCGATACTTGAAAGTATCGGTATCGGAAAGTATCGGCCGATACCGGCAAAGTATCGGATCTAATCCGATACCGATACCCGATACCAATACAAGTCAATGGGACTCAAGTATCGGACGGTATCCCTGATGGTTCCCAGGGTCTGAAGGAGAGGAAACTCTCCTTCAGGCCCTGGGATCCATATTAATGTGTAAAACAAAGAATTAAAATAAAAAATATCGCTATACTCACCCTCCGACGCAGCCTGGACCTCAGCGAGGGAACCGGGAGCGTTCTTTGCTTAAAATGCGCGCTTTTACTTCCTTCCGTGACGTCACGGCTTGTGATTGGTCGCGTGCCGCCCATGTGGCCGCGACGCGACCAATCACAGCAAGCCGTGACGTAATTTTCAGGTCCTCAATGCCTAATTCTAGGCATTCAGGAATTTAAAATTACGTTCCGGCTTGTGATTGGTCGCGTCGCGGTCACATGGGCGACGCGACCAATCACAAGCCGTGATGTCACGGGAGGCAGGAGACGCGCGCATTTTTTAAATTACGTCACGGCTTGTGATTGGTTGCGTGCCGCCCATGTGACCGCGACGCGACCAATCACAGCAAGCCGTGACGTAATTTCAGGTCCTGATGCCTATTTCTGCATTGAGGACCTGAAATTACGTCACGGCTTGCTGTGATTGGTCGCGTCGCGGCCACATGGGCGGCACGCGACCAATCACAAGCCGTGACGTCACGGAAGGAAGTAAAAGCGCGCATTTTAAGCAAAGAACGCTCCCGGTTCCCTCGGTGAGGTCCAGGCTGCGTCGGAGAGGTGAGTATAGCAATATTTTTTATTTTAATTCTTAATTTTACACATTAATGTTGTTTCGATACCGATAACCGATACCACAAAAGTATCGGATCTCGGTATCGGAATTCCGATACCCGCAAGTATCGGCCGATACCCGATACTTGCGGTATCGGAATGCTCAACACTATTCACCACCCATTCAAGTCAATGGGTGAAAAATGCTGAAAGAAGTGACATGCTCTATGTCCCAAAAAAATGCAAAGCACAAAATAGTGATGTAAAAAAAATGTGTGCCCATGAGATTTCTGAAATCTCATAGACTTTTCTGGTACTGTAAAACTCAGATGAAAAAACGCATAAAAAACACAGCAAAAACGCCCAGTGTGAACTTAGCCTAAAGCCCCCGTCTCACTAAGCGAGATCGCTAGCGAGATCGCTGCTGAGTCACAAGTTTTGTGACGCAACAGCGACCTCAGTAGCGATCTCGCTATGTGTGACACGTAGCAGCGACCAGGCCCCTGCTGTGAGATCGCTGGTCGTGTCGGAATGGCCTGGACCTTTTTTTGATCGTTGAGGTCCCGCTGGGTAGCACACATCGCTGTGTTTGACACCTTACCAACGACCTCGTTGACGACTCAGACACTGAATCGTCATAATAGCTCCCATGTGACATCGTTGTACAGGTCGCTACAGGTCGCTGGTGAGATGTCAAACAGTGAGATCGCAGCAGCGATCGTTGGAAGATCTCACTGTTTGACATCTCACCAGCGACCACATAGCGACGCAGCAACGATCCCTGACAGGTCGTATCGTTGTCGGGATCGCTTTAGCGTCGCTAAGTGAGACGGGGCCTTAAAAGGGGTTTAAATCTGGTTTTCTTCCCAATCCTGAGCTGATTACAAGGCAACTTTCCGCTGTTACCCCAGAGATCAACTGTAATCTGTCTGTAAATTCTGCGGCAAGTGTCCAAATTCACTGCAGAAGAAATGATACATTGCATGGAGCCCAGTGAAGTCAATGAGCCGGACTGGGATATGTTGGGATCTCCAGGGAGAGAGAGAATCTTCTTACAAATGCTTTTCTTTGGATAAGGGATGAGGGGTCCGAACAGGGAATTCCTTCTATTAAAGATTTTCTCGTAGCATATAGGAACATTTTAATGGTGCCTAAAAGGAAAAAGTGGATGCGCTGTGTTGCAATGGATTTGGTAAACCCAAAAAGTCACCATCAAAGGCAACGGCTGATGTGAGCACGGACCGAAGACTCCATGTGAGCGGCAGGCAAAGTTTGCGCTGGTCAGGGCTGGCGGCAGATAACTTATCATTGGAAGAAACTGGCCATGACAAAGCAAAGAAAACAAGTCAGGAGAGTCATCTGTGCACATATCAGGAACTGTTTGAACCCTTCTGCTTAAGCAGTTGGCATCGGGGAAGGGCCCTATAAGGATCCTGGATTGGTAAAGCATTGGATGGAAAGAAACTACTTGGAGATCAGTAGTAAGCTTACACGTGTAATTATAAGAGCACCAGAGGTCCCAGCAGGATAGCTACAGCAAGTATTGGACTGGCGTGGCATCGACTCAACAAAATAATTGTTTCGGGGGCCACTGTTCAGCAAAGTTACCTCTGCGTCTATATAATAATAAACTAGGTAGTTTGTAGCGTGAATGAAGAGATGCGGCTTTTATATGTACTGTACATAGTGAATCCAAGTATTCAGCCAACTGCTGCTCATGTTGGGGGGAGGTGGGTATCCTGCACAAGGGCCCACCGGAGGATTTACCCGGGTCCCCTGAGGGCCAGTCTGATCCTGGCCGCAGCATGGAGAAAGGTCCAGAGGTCAGAAAGCACCAGCAGTGCAAAGAGAGGAGCTGAGAGGAGAGGAGCCCCTGCAAAAGTGGGCACCAGCAGCAGTACAGAGTAGTGGTGATAGATCATAAAAGATAGAAAGAAGGCAGGTGGAAGTGTGCATTGTGATAAACTATTCAACTGTCTGTCTGTGTCCATCAGTAGATAGATAGATAGAGAGATAGATGATAGATAGATAATAAATAGATAGATAGATAGATAGATAGATAGATAGATAATAGAAAGATAGATAATAGATAGATAGATAATAGATAGATAGATAGATAGATAGATAGAAAGAAAGATAGATAATAGATAGATAGATAGATAGATAGATAGATAGATAGATAATAGATAGATAGATAGATAGATAGATAGATAGATAGATAGATAGATAGATAGATGATAGATAATAGATAGATAGATAGATAGATAGATGATAGATAGATAGATAGATAGATAGATAGATAGATAGATAGATAGATAGATAGATAGAGAGATAGATAGATGGATAGATAATAAATACATAATAGATAGATAATAGATAATAGAGAGATGATAGATAGATGATAGATGATAGATAGATAGATAGATAGATAGATAGATAGATAATAGATAGATAGATAGATAGATAATAGATAGATAGATAGATAGATAGATAGATAATAGATAGATAACAGATAGATAGATAGATAGATAGATAGATAGATAGATAGATAGATAGATAGATAGATAGAAGATAGTTAGATAGATATATAGATAGATAATAGATAGATAGATAGATAGATAATAGATAGATAGATAGATAGATAGATAGATAGATAGATAATAGATAGATAGATAGATAGATAGATAGATAGATAATAGATAGATAGATAGATAGATAGATAGATAGATAGATAATAGATAGATAACAGATAGATAGATAGATAGATAGATAGATAGATAGATAGATAGATAGAAGATAGTTAGATAATAGATAGATAGATAGATAGATAATAGATAGATAGATAGATAATAGATATATAGATAGATAGATAGATAGATAGATAGATAGATAGATAGATAATAGAGAGATAATAGATAGAAGATATATATATATATATATATATATATATATATATATATATATATATATATATATATATAATAGACAGGTGAGCTCTGTAAATTATTGAACTAGAACATCAAGTTAATATTTAGAAGATGTAAAACTCATGAACCCGACCTCTGTTTTCCTCTCTCTGATGACTCCAGGTGACTGTCAGACGGCCGTTTGCCTGCACTTTATTTTATAGGTGACTGACCAGCTTGTTAACACGTTATGAATAAACTCTCTGAGCTCCGATCATGTAATAATGTTCATCCACCGCTCATAGGTGAGAAATAATTTTATGGATTCAGGATCAGACAATATGGTTGTTATGTGGAAGAGGCCTGTTATTATTTATCTATTAAGTTCCTTGGTTCTATAGCGCCATTATTTCAACAGACATCATCATCATCACTGCCCCTTTGGGAATCACAATCTAAATAATTATTTTAAAATAATCTTAAAGCGATACCCCTACCGCAGACATTCTTCGGCATAGTGGTCACCTTAGATGTCGCGTCAGGGATGCCGCAAGGTAAGAGATTTGCAGGCCTCCTGTCAAGCCGCTAGGTACCACTGGCCTGGTCGCTGGAGTCCCGTCCTGCTCATGTCTACGCGCTAATGACTAGGACACGTGCACAATATTTGCTGATCATACATGTGTCCTAACAGGTATGTGAAGATGCAATATCATCTGCACCGCTCCCCTCCTAATGCAGAAGTAAGCGGCAGTGCAGGACCCCTTTAATTATCACTGGGGGTTTAAGCTATAGGACCCAACTGGTCTTGAGAATTGAGGAGTCTCAGCAGTGCTTCAGAGCAGAGGCCCCTTCTAAAATTTTCCTCTTCACAGTAACTTCCCGGCCATCATTGACAACGATGCTCCATTCATATTATTAAGTCTGGCTGCAATTGGGTGGCCAGAAGTGCTGACATGCAGAGAAAACTATCAGACATTGCTAAAGCCCCTTCCTTTTCAGGATCAGGGTCAATAAATGATGGGAGCACCTCTTTAAATGATCAAATTCAGTCCACCTGCAGCCACCACTAAGGGGAGCTAAGGAGCTCACTGCATACACTTTATACATTTACTAGCTGAAGAGCCCGGCGTTGCCTGGGCATAGTAAATATCTGTGGTTAGTTATAGCACCTCACTTCTCTTATTTTCCCCTCACATCTCTCATTTTCTCCCTTACACCTCTCATTTTCAACCTCACTCCTCTTATTTTCCCCCACACTCCTCTCATTCCCCCTAACACTTGTCATTTCGACCTCACATCTGTCATTTTCTGATCACTCCACTATTTTCCCTCACACCTCTCATTTTGCACTCACACCTCTCATTTTCCCCTCAGTATATACATGTTTGTCATCTCCCTTATATATAGTATACACCTGTATGTCATCTCCTGTATATAGTATATACCTGTATGTCATCTCCCCTGTATATAGTATATACCTTTATGTCATCTCCCCTGTAAATAGTATATACTGTACCTGCTGTATGTCATCTCCTCCTGTATATTGTATATACCTATGTGTCATCTCCTCCTGTATATAATATATACCTATGTGTCATCTCCTCCTGTATATAATATATACCTGTATGTCATCTCTTCTGTATAAAGTATATACCTGTATGTCATCTCCTCCTATATATAGTATATACCTGTATGTCATCTCCTGTATATAGTATATACCTGTATGTCATCTCCTGTATATAGTATGTACCTGTATGTCATCTCCCCTGTATATAGTATATACCTGCTGTATGTCATCTCCTCCTCTATATACCTATGTGTCATTTCCTCTTTTGCATAGTATATACCTGTATGTCATCTCCTCCTGTATATAGTATATACCTGTATGTCATCTCCTCCTGTATATAGTATCTACCTGTATGTCATCCCCTCCTATTTAAAGTGTATACCTGTATGTCATCTCCTCTTATATATAGTTTATACCTGTATGTCATCTCCTTCTGTATATAATATATACCTGTAAGTCATCTCCTCCTGTAAATAGTATATACCTGTGTGTCATCTCCCCTGTATATAGTATATACCTGTGTGTCATCTGCTCCTGTATATAGTATATACCTGTATGTCATCTCCTCCTGTATATAGTATATGCCTGTGTGTCATCTCCTCCTATATATAGTATATACCTGTATGTCATCTCCCCTGTATATAGTATATACCTGTATGCCATCTCCTCCTGTATATAGTATATACCTGTGTGTCATCTCCTCCTGTATATAGTATATGCCTGTGTCATCTTCCCTGTATATAGTATATACCTGTGTGTCATCTGCTCCTGTAAATAGTATATATATGTGTGTCATCTCCCCTGTGTATAGTATATACCTGTATGTCATCTCCTCCTGTATATAGTATATACCTGTATGTCATCTCCTCCTGTATATAGTATATATCTGTGTGTCATCTCCTCCTGTATATAGTATATACCTGTGTGTCATCTCCCCTGTAAATAGTATATACCTGTGTGTCATCTCCTCCTGTATATAGTATATATCTGTATGTCATCTCCTCCTGTATTAGACCTCGTTCACACGTTATTTGGTCAGTATTTTTACCTCAGTATTTGTAAGCTAAATTGGCAGCCTGATAAATCCCCAGCCAACAGTAAGCCCACCCCCTGGCAGTATATATTAGCTCACACATACACATAATAGACTGGTCATGTGACTGACAGCTGCTGGATTCCTATATGGTACATTTGTTGCTCTTGTAGTTTGTCTGCTTATTAATCAGATTTTTATTTTTGAAGGATAATACCAGACTTGTGTGTGTTTTAGGACGAGTTTCATGTGTCACGTTATGTGTGTTGAGTTGCGTGTGGCGACATGCATGTAGCGACTTTTGTGAGATGAGTTTTGTGTGGTGACATGCGTGTAGCAACTTTTTGTGTGTCGAGTTGCATGTGACAGGTTAGTGTAGCAAGTTGTGTGCAGCAAGTTTTGCGCATGGCGAGTTTTGCGCGTGGTGAGTTTTATGTGTGGTGCGTTTTGAGTATGTGCAAGTTTTGTGTGAGGCAACTTTTGCATGTGTTGCAACTTTTGTGCATGTGGCAATTTTTCCGCGTGTGCAAGTTTTGCGTGTGGCGAGTTTTCCATGAGGTGAGTTTTGCACGTGTGGCGAGTTTTGCGTGAGCCTAGTTTTGAATGTGGAGAGTTTTGCGCGTGGTGAGTTTTGAGCTGTGACGTTTGTGTTTCGACTTTCATGTGGCGAGGTTGGTGTATGTGTGGTGAAATGTGCGCTGAGGATGGTATATGTGTTCGAGCACGTGGTAGTGTGTGGCGCATTTTGTGTGTGTGTTCATATCCCCGTGTGTGGTGATTATCCCATGTCGGGGCCCCACCTTAGCAGCTGTGCAGTATATACTCTTTGGCGCCATCGCTCTCACTCTTTAAGTCCCCCTTGTTCACATCTGGCAGCTGTCAATTCGCCTCCAACACTTTTCCTTTCACTTTTTCCCCATTATGTAGATAGGGGCAAATTTGCTTGGTGAATTGGAAAGCGCGGGGTTAAAATTTCACCTCACAACATAGCCTATGACACTCTCGGGGTCCAGACGTGTGACTGTGCAAAATGTTGTGGCTGTAGCTGCGACGGTGCAGATGCCAATCCCGGACATACACACACACATTCAGCTTTATATATTAGATCTCACTGATATGATACACCAGTATATAGTAAACTCTTAAGCTCCCCCTAGTGGTGGCCGTGAACAGATACAATTTATCACATAATGTTAAATATCTGTCTGGGATTTAAAGCTTATTTAAAGATCATATCAGGAAATAGAGATCTGACTGCTAAAATCATAGCATAGTTTTAAGGGTTTTTTTTCTTAAATTTATTACATTACCCGCCCTCCCCTAATATTTCTTACATTTAGGCAAGTAGCAGATACATTATTGCTATTTAATTTTTCTTTTGTTGGAGTTTTTCAATCCAGACGAGGGATTTGTTTCATCCACAGGGGGAGAGATGTAAAGTAGGCTAATTTAATGAGATCCAGTCTAAACTTTCTATTCAAGTAATGTATGTCGGAACAACACATTTACCTTTTAACTCCTGACTTGTGAAGAAAGAAGGTATTTTAAACACAAACACATCTCAGTCCCTTCTCACTGAACTATGGCACATGCTGTGTCATTTGGGGATTTGGGCTTTTTTTTTATGTCTAAGCTCCACAGGTTCTAGTAAAATGAACCGAAAAAAATGCTAAGTTCCGATTTGCATTATAAATATTATACAAATATATATTTTTAAACCTTTTTGGTTGATCTTTTATATCAAAGCTTCTTTTTTTTTTGAAAGCTGGTTTCAGTAATGAAAATGCAAAGGAATGAAAGAATTGACTTGAAAGTCATAGGGAAGGAGAGAAATCTTATCTTTTATGACTGCTTTGCCCTTATTTTAGAGATTTTTAATGTAAATTATGCTGGACTGGAAATAATGGTAAAGCGGTAGACTTGGCTATGGCTGGATGTACTTTGTCATATATTATTATTTAAAGGCCTTCAGCTCGTTCTTGAGCCATTTTGACTTGTTGGGTGAGAAGATCGGCCTTGTGTCAGTCTAGATAGGTCCACCAGGGTCTTCTCCGCCATGATCTTGATAGTATCAAGCCAACCGGTTGCTGATGTTCCTCTTCGTTTTGTTACTTCTGTTCGTCCGACCATGGTGTCCTCCATTGATTGCTCTTTTTATATGATGGGTCCAAAGCAGGCAAGTCATACCTTGGTGATCTGTGCTTCAAGTGACATGTCTTGCTTAATTTGTTCCAGAATTGCTTTGTTTGTTCTTCTTGCCATCTATCAAGGAATGGACACCAGAGGGGTCACTCAGAAACCCACTACTGCCACCAATTTGTCAAGATATCGCAGCCCGGGAAGTTCACGCAGAACCACCCGCTGTGATCTTTCTGTCAAATACCTACAGTATCTGCTGCCCCCATTGTTCAGACAATTACTCGATTGACCGGCGATCAACGGAGGAGGCCGCAGGCTACTTCCACTAATAGGTGCGTTATTGGGGAACTAACAGTGAGCGTATGGTATATACACCTCCGATTCAACGCATGAAATATATGTATACACCTCCAATACAGTCACTGCAAACTCCACAATAACCCAAGAAAGATTATTAGCTGCCACCACCAGTCGTTTTTTTAAATATGTTGGCCGACTGGACACCTGATAGGTAGCAAATGGATTTGAGCCATGATTTACTTAACAAAAGGAGCAGAACTATTAAATTTTATATAGACAGTATTTATAAAGAAAAACGTACAAAAGAGTTTACAAAGGGGACAAAACAATATGGCATATACAATTACAAAAAATAAAAAGGGATTAACAAAAGACTTACTGCACTGATCACAGAGATGATTCAGCCAGCGGGCGGAAGCCATCCCATTGAAAACATCTGGTTAACAAGAACAAGCCTACTCTGACATGTATCTTCCTTAGCATTGAACACAGATTATAATTTGTCTTGAGTTGACCTTTTATCAATGCCTTAGCAGCACCCACACACCCCCTGAGATGACCTGGCATAAGCTGGGTTGTGAGTTGTTCTAAGCCCCTCAGGATTTTACAAAGTTCTCAACTTATGCGATAACTTCACTCCTGATGATCGCAGAAGTTCGAGATCGCCACCATATTTTTTATTGAGATTTTACCTTTACTCAGAGATTAAACAGGACACGGCTGTTGTCAGTTATCTGGCCACTATGGATTTGGGGCTTATAGGCAGGGGTTACAGTTATCAAAAAACATGCATCTTCTTCCCCAATTAGCCCTGATGCTAAAAATGTATGTCCCATCAGCATCGGATTTAACCAGCCCCACCCCCATTCATAATTTTCTAATGGTGTCCCAGCCATCTGGAAAAGATTTTTTGGATGAAAGGAATGTTCACCTGTGAAGAATAATATTTATCTCCAAAGGGTCTGAGATATTTCTGTCTCTGTGAGGCTTTTTCTGTCTTAACTAATTGTCCAATCAGTAGCTCTTTCTCCACGCGCAATGGACAACTCCTTATCATAAATTTGGCATTGTTTGGACTATCTTATAGTTGGAAAATTAGATCTGCATCTGATATAGGTCTCAATTTTGCAAGTATGAGTTCTATCTATGTTTTTCATGGCTAGAACTCATAGTTTTTATTTAGCTTATGGGTGTTTAGGCTGAACTGGTAAGGCAGATTCTCTACGCCTCAAGTTTGGGTGCGCACATGAACCCCGGGCACTGGTCCAGTAAAAAGGAAATCACATAGAAAGTGAGGACTTGGCACACTCAGGAATCTTGGAGGCAGAACGATGGCTCAGTGGAACCCAGCAGGGTTGGAAGCAAGTAAAGCACAGTATGTAAAGAAGGTGAAGCACACCAAACAAAAGTCTTGAGACTCATTCCTAAGAAACAGGCCTGTGTCCTAATGGGCATTACATAGGTTTAGAGAGACGATGTCACCGAGACAAGCTTGGAAACCTGAGAAACCTGACGTGGAGCACAACAGAGGTCCAAAGACCTAGGTGACGGATGCTGACTCCGAGATACAGTGGGGCTGTTTACATGTCCGAGCATTTTGCGGACCGAGTGATCTACACAACATTACACTGACACTGACCAAACTCTGGTCAAAATCTAATCCAAAACACTGAAGAAACTCAGACTATTTTTTGCAATTGAGAAAGACAATGAGGTCTGAATGAGTCACATAGGCTGCTAAAAAATAATGCCTATCAACATTTTTAACTTTTATTTTTGTTTCAGTTTAAGTAAAACCTGGCATAAACTCATTAATAACATTGTTTATGGAACCTTAATGGAAGACCTAGTTAAAGTAGTCTCCAGCAATGAATCAGCACCTCATCCTGGACATATTATAAGACCTTGCTAACTGGAATAATATGATTATGCTTGGCATAGATACAAAGAAAGAAGAAGAAGGATGAACATCAGAAACATGGACAGAAGTGACATACTGAGAAGACAATAGAAACCAAGAAGACACCAGGTGTTCACCTGTAAGCCAGAAGCCAATCACATAATACATGATAGGTCCCTACTGGTTACATAGGTAATCTGTCCTATTTGCACCCTGCTTAAATAAACTTTAAGAGATCACTTGTGCCTTTTTAGTCACTTAGATCAAACCAGTGGCAGAGCCCCTTGGGCCACATGCAGTTTATCATTCACATCCGTCCCTTAATTTTTACCATACACTCTGTCTGGCATATTCTATATTAGGAATGTCTGCGCTGCCTTTGAGCAAACATCTGTGGGTTACAGATATATTGACCAGGTGCAAACCAGTCTTACTACCTGAATTACTACATTTTGATTTTGAGATATAATGTCCACAAAAAGCCAGATATAGGATTGCCAGGTCAGCAAGTCCAAGAAAGCAAATTCAGCCATGACTAAGAGATTGTTTTATTGTACATCCCCTGAAATTTATAACCAACGTTTAACTAGGCAATCTTTACCTCTCCTTCTCAACATCTGTTCAAGGACGACGGTGGTAAGATTAATACCACCAGTCAGAGAGCTGCGGTTCCCAATCTGTCAGATGACAGTTTGCGCCCACAGCTGTGACCGAAGGTAAAAAGTTTACCTCTGGTCACTGGCGTCGGCTGATGGGACTACAACTCCAATCAGCCTATGCCTGGGAGTATTCATCAGTCAGTGCCTGTGCTCTAAAAAAAAAAATGTAAAAAAAAACAGCGTGGGTTCCCCTGTATTTTTCATAACCAGCCAGGCAAAACTGACAGCTGCAGGCTGCAACTCCCAGCTGCCAGCGTTAGCAAGGTTGATTATCAAGAATAAAGGGGCCCACACACTGTTTTTTTTAATTAATTAAATCATTTAAAAAACTGCGTGTGGTCCCACACATTTTTGACAACCAGTCAAGCTAAAGCTAAAGCAGACAGCTGGGTCTGGTATTCACAGGCTGAAAATTGGTCATGGATATTGTTCCCTCTCAGCCAAAAAATAGCAGCCCCCAGCCACCCAGAAAAGGCATATCTATTTGATGCACCAATTCTGGCACTTTGCCTGGCTCTTCTCACTTGCCCTGTAGCAGTGGTAAGTGGGGTTCATATTTGTGGGGTTCATGTCACCTTTATATTGTCAGGTGACATCAAGCCATGGCTTAGTAATGGAGAGGTACCTATAACACACCCATCATTTACTAATTCTATAGTTGTGTTGTAAACAAATACACAGCCAGAATAATGACTTTTATTTGAAATAAAAAAACACACTTTTACTTTTTTAGTTAAAAATAACAAACACTTATACTCACATAACACCCATGCTATTGAAGCCATGGTCTCTTGTAAAAAAAATAAATAAATAAAAAGCAACCTTATCCCTCACCTGTTCATCATTCTGTCCCATGCCTTACTCTATGTCTGGAGATAAATAATTTTCAACCTGGATGGTGCCAAGGTGCGACCGTCCAGACTGAGAACCAATGAAGAATGAGCTGCTGCGAGCACAGCCTCATCGAGGTTACTGCAGGTCAGTGAGGCTGTGTTCCCAGTTTGGCCCCTGAACTACAGTGACCTTGGTGAGATCACCGCTAGCACAGTGAGAAAAAGTGTTACGGTGAAGCGGTGAGTTCACTGCAGTTCACTGGGAGAAATTTCCATCATGGCCCAAAATTAAGTTATCTTTGTCCAAAAGTCAGCCAAAAGTTTTTCGTTCACAAATGATTTTTGGTTTAAACAATATTTTCAGAAAGATTTTTCATCCATCTCCTGATTTTATTGAACATGACTGGCCAAGATAAATGACTGGAATGGCCAATATGGATTTAAAAAGTGTCTGACTGTGTTGGCGTAGCAATCGTTCACAAGATGGTTATTCAACCATCAATCTACTTTTATCCAGTTGTATATGGCCTCCGCTCTGTAACTCATCTGAAAAAGCTCTAAATAAATGCTAAAAAGAGTGAACATATGCATTGAACTGTAAAAACAACTGTGCAGATTTTCTGTCTTTTGAGCTTCTATTAACTGTTTCAGAAAGACTGGACACAAACAGAAGGTCCCTTACCTTAGAGGTCCCTGTGTGACTGCACGAGTGGCATTGATGCTATGTCCGCCCCCTGCATTTCAGGTTTACAAAGATGCAAAGAAACTAAAAAGAAGTGACTTGATTACTCTTCACACTAGGTTATACTATGCAAGTGAAAAAAAAAAAAAAAACGCTAGTTGCAAAGATGTAACAATAAAAGACCAAAAAGATGTAAGGTTCTAGCAGGAACGCGGGATGCAGTAAGGTGCGGGAGGCAGAGCAAGGGTTAACAGGTTTATTTACAGGGGTAACATTCCACGCAGGGAGGTAAAGGGTTAAAGAGTGTAAGTGGCAAAACTGAAGTACCACGGTACAAATAACGACTATACGGTAGCAAGGGTTACAGGAAGTCCAAACACTGCAGCTCCTGCTGCATACTCTATAGTGCCGGCAACGACGGGTGCGAGGTCCTTACTAATGGGGTTCAGCACGCAACAATACCCCATCTTCTGGTGACAATGGTCGGTCTCCGGTACCTTCCACTGCCCCTAGTCCATATTCTGTGGTGGCTAACTAACGGTGAAAGCCACAGCCCTGTACGAGCCCAGTGCGGCTCTGCTAACATACGCTGGCAAGGTTAGGTCACAAGTGTCTGGGCCGATAGTCACTAGCACAGTCGGGATGTAAATAACGGTCATGCTCCCGGTCTCTTTCAGGTTAGCACGAGCACGATACTCACAATCCTGAAACGACTGGCACCTGGCTTTATGCCGGTCACCGGGTACACACTGCCCGTCTGTCTCTCTTTGGTCCCCGCTGTCGATGGCGGGAGACAGCGGTCGCTGGTCTGTGTGGCGCTTGTGCTGCCTGGATGGAGCACTCCTCCCTTTGGCTGCTGCAGCACCAGGCTTGGCTCTGCTCTGCTAGCACGGCTCCGCACAACTCTGCTCTGCATGACTCTGCTCCACAGGTGACGGGGGCTCTTTCTATATGGCCCATCGCCACACTGGTACCCTCTGGTGGGGGAAGCAGAGCGCGCCGCTCACTGTTCTGCGCACTGCACTCTGCCAGCGCCAAACTGCCCTGCTTCGCGCGCTTTTTCCTCTTATCCTTCCGATACTGCGCAGGCTTTTCAGGTTCTCCCTGCCCTCCTGAGACAGCAGGAAACTCCGTCTCACTAGAGCTTCCCCCAGGCTGCAGGGGAAGGTCCGCCTCCGCAAAGCTTTTCCCCGGGATCACAGGATGCAGCCCTTTTAGTTCCAGACCCAGAATGCAGGTACCCATGGTCCGGTGAACCTCCTTACAAAGACACAAGAAAAGATGCTTCGGGAATCGCCAGTGTTTTCTTGAAGCACTTTCTACTTGAAAAACTGGATGAGAACTTCAGCGGCTAATAAATGTCTTGTGGACATACCCTTTTGGCTCATTCAGACATCCGTTTTTTGTATGAGTGCTATCCGTGTGAATGGGGTCATTCACATGTTCGAAGAAACTTTTCTCGGATCGAGAGGCCCCTGCAAAATCGCGGAGATATGTCCAATTTTGATCCAAGCTTCGAATCAAAATCAGCAATGCAAGTCTATGGGTCCATGGGCAAATCTTACAGCATTCGGACGTCATCACATGCAACAAAATCTGATGAAACTCTGAAGAAACTGACCGAAATCAGTGAAGAAGCTTGGTCAGATTTCTCAGATGTGAATGAGACTCTATTTATGTTCCTGCCACCACCAGAGCTCTCTGACCCCAGACCTACCCCGAGGACATCAATTACCAACATGTGTAACCCAATTAATAGATTAGGCACATATCCTTGCTAACACAGCTCGTCTACTTAATTTCCAGCGTGATTCAGTGTAACCTTGGGTTGTAACAGTGTAACACTCCATGTTCTCAAAGTCTCCACTCACTGAACTGTATTTTTAAGCTTTTGCTTTCCCCCTTCTTCAGCTCCTTTAGAGAAATGAATCCTTCAAGCAAACCACAATAGTATGGACAGCAGCCAGACCACCTGGGAATCGAACTAGGTTAAGTGTCTATCCCATAATTTAAAGGGAAGAAATGTTAAATTGCTATCACATGCATTTTTCTCTCCTTTGGCCCATTTGTGTAATATGTGGCAATTCAAAAGTGAATGTTCCCTGCCAGTGCCTATAAAATGTAAGACAAAGTTCTCTCCCTCGTGTTGTTCTCCGACACAAACTGAAGTGTAAAAGCGGCCGGGGTCCCTTTGATCTGTTATATTTTCATGATGTCGGCTTATACGCTGTGAATAACACCTCGTAACCTTCCTCCGATGTATCTGCGCTGCTAACCTTTACCATAGCGTCAGGCCAAGCAGCGATGAAAAGTTACAAAAGTCTCTCCTTTGATGCCCGATGTACACCAAGTGCCAAATAGCCTCCGAGGGGCGCCGATATTACTATAAACCCTAGCACTTCCACTGAGGTGTGAAATTACATGTCCTAAAGACTGCAGGCAAATTAGAAATTACTTAAAAAATATCTCATTTGGCCTCGCAATGTCATTGCTAACATTCATCTGTGCCATAGGTCAGCGCAGCAGTCCAGATCATTCCACTGATTTCTGCAGAGATTTCCACACTGCTACAAAAATACAGACAGTCGTGAAATCACATGCTCCCTGTGCGCACACAAAAGACTGTGTCTTATTTCCCATAAGTGTTGAAACAAACACATGCACTTGGGACCTTTAGAGATCTTGTAAAGGATTGGAAAGACACCTCTGTTTTCTTCCAGAAATAGCGCCACTTCTGTGCTCAGGTTGGATCTGGAATTGCAGTTCAGATCTATTGAAGTCAGTGGGGCTGAGATGTAATACCATACCCCACCTGTTGTCAGATGTGGTGCTGTTTCTGGAGGAAAGAAGCTATTTTTCTTATCCTTTATAGCAACTTTGAAGAATACTTCCAATAGGGGTTGTGATTAAGCCCCATAATCAAGGGGCCTACTGTCCCCATTATTAGCTGGAATGAGTGTGTCACATCCATTGGTGATCATCAAGGTCAACATCCACCCTGTTGCTCCCCCACCACAGTACATTGGTATATCATACCCATGTTCCTGTGAGTGCTGCCCATGGATGACTCCAAAAAAAGTAGACATGACCAATGTTGGAGGAGCAGCAAGGAGGCTCTAGGTATGGCATATGCTTACCCCAATATTGAACATGGCGCCTTTGTCTACATGCTACTTTGGCAACCTCATACCATAGCATCCAACAGACTATGGTGGGTCAAAGAAAGCCCCAGATCCTGCTGGTTGCCATAAAGAAAGGTACTTAATGCACTGGAGAGCAGCGGGCCTGGTAAGAGCAGAGAAAAGGAGTAAAATCAGCAGTCTGTGGGGCTGGAGGAGGGTAAAAGTTTGCTCTCAATGTTGTTTCATTAGGGGCTGTGGTAAATTCTGGGGGTCTCCAACAGACTATGGTGGGTCCAAGATAGCCCCACATCCTGTTGGTTGCCATAAAGAAAAGTGCTTAATGCACTGGAGAGCAGCAGGCCTGGTAAGAGAAGAGCAAAGGACTAAAATCAACAGTTTGTGGGGCTGGAGTAGGGTAAAAATTTGCTTCCAATGTTGTTTCATTAGGGGCTGTGGTAAATTCTGGGGGTCTCTGTACTTTCTATTGTGGTCTGTATGGGGGGTATTAACAAGAATAGGGTGTGCAGAGGAAGCAGCCACACTCGGGTATTTGAGTATGAAGTTGCCTACAGGTCCTTCTGCTACATTGTAACAGCAGCATCATACAGTAAATGGCACATGTTGGGTCACTGGGCCATTGCAGGATTTCCTTTGAGGCCCAGAAGCATCAAGGTGGTGCTTAGTAATTGAAAATCTCAGGAATATTGTCAGATTTTAGCTCTAATGCCTATAAACTTGAGAAGCAATTCTGAACTATAAGGCATTGTGCACAAGTTGAGTATTTGCAGCAGTATATGAATGAATGAGCTCTCACAATGCACTGGATTCTTATTAGTAAAGAAAAAAGATTCAGACTTTATCATTGGATGTGAATAAGGTGGAATCATCCAGTTTGAGCTCTGTGCAAGATAAGCAATTCCCTTGTGGTGTAGTGGCCCTTTAACTATCCATGCATAGGCCTAACATTCCAACAATCAGCCCTGTCCTGCATAGGAAATATCATCCATGTTGTTGGTATATAGCGCTGATGACTTGCAATGTATTCTGACCAGTTACAGTATTTTGTATATCTTACAATCTTCAATTGAAGCATAAATTGCCCTTGCTTGAAAAGGATGCAGTGGCCAAGTATCGGTGGGAGATAGAACAGCCTGAGAGACAGCCCAACAGATGTCAACAGCACAGCCCGGGGAAATAGGAACAGATGGTGTAGAAGGCACTGAAGAGAAAAGATGAATGAGAGGTTGCATGTTAAGATGAAATGTTGATTTATATCTACAAAAATTAAGAATTAACCTGCATCACATCAACGTCCTCAAACATGTAAATCACAGCCTCCATAGAAAGCTGCCTCTGCTGGCTCGTCAGGTTACCAGTCTTAGTTACGAATAGCAAGCTGTTTTCCTTATGACTGAAGTATAAGTTATATCTATAATACAGCAGGGAGCAGGAAAACTAACTTGGAGTCTTCTCCTTTATAGGTTAGAGTCCTTACTGGGGACTGTCCTTAAGAAGTTCATCAATAATTGACAGGAACCATCTTGATGCCACCTGGACGCTCCCAAGTCCAAGAAAAATCTCTTTTTTTGTGTTCCAAAGGAACTTCCAGTTCCCTGGTTATAATTAGGAGCGTTGAATAATAAAAAGAACATGAGAAATTAGAACCTTTCTCTTTCTATAGGGGGCAGTATGATGAGGTGGCTGGATCGTCATTGTTCTAGGAGGATCTTGACTGTGTCTTCCCTTTCAAGCAACTTTATTGTCTACAAGAAGAATATTCAGTCTTTATGAAAAAAAACAAGAGTCCAAGAAATGAGGTCCTTAAAATAGTCAAATGTTGGACTCCCTGAATAGCATATACCAGAGTATGAATCGGATACAACAGGAGTGGGTTAGGGATAAGTTAGTTATGGGTAGCTCCAAACAAAAGTCAATATTGGAATGTTTCGGTTAGTGTAGAATGACAAGCATGTGGCATGTTTCAGCCATTGGTTGTAATGAAGGACAAGCACAACTGGTTATGTGGTTCTATATAACAGACAGGAGAGAATATGAACAAGCCAATTGTCCACTTGTGAGATCAGCCAGAACCAGGAAGCAGTTCTGTGGAGTCGATGTAGATGTGGTCAAGGCAAGCCGAGGGCCAGGTCGAGCTAAGATGCAACACTATACAGAAGATGTAAATGTTCTCAAAACGAGCCAAGGATCAGGTAACAAGTCCAAGTAGAACCAGGATGCACTGCCATGGGGAAGTGAATGTTGTCAAAACAAGTCAAGTGTCAGGTAACAAAATCAGGTACAACTAGGATGCTGTCCCATGAAGAAGATGTAAATGTGGTGAAGGGGAGCAAATGTATTAAATTAACCAGAATATGGTACCATGGAGCAGATTTAAAAGTGGTCAATACAAGACAAGCGTCAAGTAGTTGAGATCAGTTAGAACCATAAGGCAGTACCATGGAGAAGACATAAATGTGGTCCAGAAAAGCCAAGGGTCAGATAACAAAGTCAGGTGTAACCTGGATGCTGTACCATGAATAAAACCTAAATGTGGCCAAAACAAGCCAAGGATCAAGTAATAAAGTCAGGTGGAACCAGGAGGAATTACCATGGTGTAAATGGAAATGTGGTAAAAACAATGCAAGGGTCAGATAATGAGGTCAGGTAGAACTAGGATGAAGTTACATGAAGTAGATGTAAATGTGGCAAAGACAAGGTTTGGGTAATGGGGATGAAGTAGAACTAGGAGTATGATAATTACCAGAAACTGAGATTCATTGTTTGGTCAGAAAGGGTAAAAATACATTTACATCTGTATTAAACATTTCATGTCTTTGCCATCTGAGCAGAAAACTAAAAATGATTGGATCCGTTTAGGTGAAGAGCAATAGCCATAACAACCACCATGACAGCTGCTATGGGCCTGTAATTGCAGAGGTGCCCGGAATAATGGGTAGGCAAGAAAAACAAATGCATACACAGCCAGAAACATATGCAAAGCGACCTTTTCAGTGCACAAATTTGCCATCTTACTTCTAACCCCCAATTCTCTGGCTTGATTAATAATGTTATTTTTTTTCAATAATAAAGCTCTCACAGTGCCCCCTCCACTTAATAATGACCCTAGAGTGTCCCCTCCAGTAATATTTGATCCATTAGTCCCACCTTCAGCAATAATGCTACAGGAGTGCCTCATCAGAGGAGTATGCATGCCCCTCTTTAAATATTTGGTCCATTAGTAATAATTAGTGATGAGCGAATATACTCGTTACTCGAGATTTCTCGAGCACGCTCGGGGGTCCTCTGAGTATTTTTTAGTGCTCGGAGATTTCGTTTTTCTTGCCGCAGCTGAATGATTTATGTTAGCCAGCATAAGTACATGTGCGGATTCCCTAGCAACCAGGCAACCCCCCATGTACTTATGCTGGCTAACAGATGTAAATCATTCAGCTGCGGCAATAAAAACTAAATTTCAGAGCACTAAAAAATACTCGGAGGACCCCCGAGCGTGCTCGGGAAATCTCGAGTAACGAGTATATTCGCTCATCACTAGTAATAATAATCTCAGAGTTCTTCAACCCCACAAAAAATAATGTTTATACTTCTTCCCCTCGATGTCTACAGCACCGAGTCCTCTTCTACAATTGAAAGAAAGATCAGACGTCGCAATGCAGTGACATCCTTGCACCACCTGTGCACCGAGATGCACAGGTGGTGCACAGGCCGTAGGTGTACAAAACAGTGAGTGCTGTGATGGAATCTCACTGTATGAGGATCCAGCTGCTGTCCCAAGGATGTGTCCACCCCAGACTGCAGCTGGATCCTCATTGTCACTGTTCCTCACAGGTAATTAACCCTTTCCCCTCACGGTACTTTAGTAGATGATGAGCATTTTTCTCATCTTATTAATGATATTCAATGATATTGGTACTGTATTATAGGTCAATTGTTTACACCCAATTTAGGGTATAATATTTGCACATGCATTTCATTACCTATTCTATCCGATGATCACTTTTCATCCCCATTCCCTTCAATTCACTTTTTATGTTTTTTACGTTGAGCATCCACATTGCCCATTTAACACAATGATATGGTGGTATTAAAACCAGTGGATTCATATTAATATCAAACTTTAACTTCTTTTGTGCTGCTATGATTTTCATCATAACATAACCTCATTCAGTTCCCATTGTATTGCGTCCTCTTCTTAGTCCCTGTGTATTTTTTTCCACCCTCACCCAATAATACATTTTTAATTTTTTATACTTTGTATCAATAAAGTATATATCTTTTAACAAATAGGCTGCAAATTCGGTTATTTTCCTTCGTTTTTTATTTATGGATAGAGTAGATTCTTTTATTCCTTCGAAGGCATCATGACGATCAGTTGATGCTACATTTGCTTTCTTAGAAAACACAGATGCAAAATAGGAATTTAAAAGTTCGGCCTTTTCAACATCATTTTTGACCACTTCACCCTTTTCATCCTGTAAAAATCCAATAGCCTCTTTGACTTTTCTTTTGCTTTTGACATACCCCCAAAGTCCTTTTTTGGCGATTTTGGTCTCCCTTGCAAGCCTCATTTCATTACTGGCTTTAGCTCTTCTAACGCTTGCCCTGCCCTCCCTGCAGACAGCATTATATTCTTCTTTGGATATGCCCCCCTCTTTCCATTTGATATACGGTACATTCCTTTTTTCCTTTTTAACAAGTAATTAAGTTCTGTGTTCATCCACCCTGGTCTCTTTAAATCCTTCCAATTCTTCCTTCTTTTCGGCATTGTTACCGATTGTGCGGTGAGAATTTAATTTAGCAAAATCTCTCAATCTTCTTGGACATTTCTGTCCTTTAGAACATTCGGCCATTGGACCTTTCCTACTCTCTTTTTGAGTCCATTAAAATCTGCCTTTTTGAAGACCAACCTCAAAGTCTGAGTCCTCGCTGGTCTTTCTCTTCTTGTCATCCAAAATTCGAGGATAGCATGATCGCTGCCTCCTAAATTCCCAACCACCTTTACTTCCTCAACCATTTCCTCCCTGTTGGTAAGAATTAGGTCCAAGCTTGCAGATTCTTTTGTTCCCTCTTCAACTTTTTGAAAGATAAAGTTGTCAGAAAGAGAAGATAAGAATTTTCTGGACCAAGTACTTTTGCCTGATAGAGACTCCCAACAAATATCTGAATAGTTAATATCTCCGATGATCACTATGTCATACCTTTTTGACAACAGAGACATCTGATGTAAAAATATCCAGGGCGCCAAGACAGAAGTGAGCAATTATTAAAATCGCCATAGGCTCATGGGTAGAGTGCTCGGTCAAAAAGCCTGTGTATACAGTACAAATATCAAAGACTGACCATCACTTGCAAGCATACTATGGTGGTTTTTATCACAGCTCAATCCTATCTACCCATATAATTGTAGGCTATCAGCCCAGGAGAGGTTTCATATTAGGTTAGGCTCCCGTCATAGAATGTCCCTTGTCAATTGCCCTAAATATCTTCATTTTACCTTTTTTCCTATAGCGTTACAGAGTGCAGCTTTAATCTATATATATAATTGTTTAAGGTCAACTTCCGTCTGTTTGTCTGTCTGTAATGGAAATCCCACGTCGCTGATTGGTCGCAGCCGGCTGGGCGTGACCAATCAGCAACAGGCATAGTCCGGCTGCAAATTGGGCCCTCCCTACTCCCCTCCAGTCACTGCCCCCTCCATACTCCTTTCCAGTCACTGCCCCCTCCATACTCTCCTCCACTCAGCGCCCACAGAGCTTTTTAGCAGTCTGTTAAGCGGCATAACGCGGTGAAACGCAGTCCGTTAACACTGCCATTAACCCTGTAAGTGTGACCAACTTTTTACTATTGATGCTGCCTATGCAGCATCAACAGTAAAAACATATAATGTTAAAAATAATTTCAAAAATCATTATATTCTCACCTTCTGGTGTCCGCGGCAGCCTTTCCCGCTCCTGGCGACGCTCCGGTCCCAAGAATACATTGCAGCAATGACCCCAGATGACGTAGCGGTTTCGCGAGACCTGTTATGGTTCTCAATGGCAAGAGAACATAGCCCAGCAAACATAAGTACTAGCTCTTGGAAGGATGGAAACTAAACTGACCATGAACTAAACCTGCCGCACAACTAACAGTAGCCGGGTAGCGTTGCCTACGTTTTTATCCCTAGACGCCCAGCGCCGGCCGGAGGACTAACTAATCCTGGCAGAGGAAAATATAGTCCTGGCTCACCTCTAGAGAAATTTCCCCGATAGGCAGACAGAGGCCCCCACATATATTGGCGGTGATTTTAGATGAAATGACAAACGTAGTATGAAAATAGGTTTAGCAAAATTGAGGTCCGCTTACTAGATAGCAGGAAGACAGAAAGGGCACTTTCATGGTCAGCTGAAAACCCTATCAAAATACCATCCTGAAATTACTTTAAGACTCTAGTATTAACTCATAACATCAGAGTGGCAATTTCAGATCACAAGAGCTTTCCAGACACAGAAACGAAACTACAGCTGTGAACTGGAACAAAATGCAAAAACAAACGAGGACTAAAGTCCAACTTAGCTGGGAGTTGTCTAGCAGCAGGAACATGCACAGTAAGGCTTCTGATTACAATGTTGACCGGCATGGAAGTGACAGAGGAGCAAGGTTAAATAGCGACTCCCACATCCTGATGGAAACAGGTGAACAGAGGGGATGATGCACACCAGTTCAATTCCACCAGTGGCCACCGGGGGAGCCCAAAATCCAATTTCACAACAGTACCCCCCCCTCAAGGAGGGGGCACCGAACCCTCACCAGAACCACCAGGGCGATCAGGATGAGCCCTATGAAAGGCACGGACCAGATCGGAGGCATGAACATCAGAGGCAGTCACCCAAGAATTATCCTCCTGACCGTATCCCTTCCATTTGACCAGATACTGGAGTTTCCGTCTGGAAACACGGGAGTCCAAGATTTTTTCCACAACGTACTCCAACTCGCCCTCAACCAACACCGGAGCAGGAGGCTCAACGGAAGGCACAACCGGTACCTCATACCTGCGCAACAATGACCGATGAAAAACATTATGAATAGAAAAAGATGCAGGGAGGTCCAAACGGGAGGACACAGGGTTAAGAATCTCCAATATCTTGTACGGGCCGATGAACCGAGGCTTAAACTTAGGAGAAGAAACTCTCATAGGGACAAAACGAGAAGACAACCACACCAAGTCCCCAACACAAAGCCGAGGACCAACCCGACGCCGGCGGTTGGCAAAAAGCTGAGTCTTCTCCTGGGACAACTTCAAATTGTCCACTACCTGCCCCCAAATCTGATGCAACCTCTCCACCACAGCATCCACTCCAGGACAATCCGAAGATTCCACCTGACCAGAAGAAAATCGAGGATGAAACCCCGAATTACAGAAAAAAGGAGACACCAAGGTGGCAGAGCTGGCCCGATTATTGAGGGCAAACTCCGCTAAAGGCAAAAAAGCAACCCAATCATCCTGATCTGCAGACACAAAACACCTCAAATATGTCTCCAAGGTCTGATTCGTCCGCTCGGTCAGGCCATTTGTCTGAGGATGGAAAGCAGACGAGAAAGACAAATCTATGCCCATCCTAGCACAGAATGCTCGCCAAAATCTAGACACGAATTGGGTTCCTCTGTCAGAAACGATATTCTCCGGAATACCATGCAAACGGACCACATTTTGAAAAAACAGAGGAACCAACTCGGAAGAAGAAGGCAACTTAGGCAGGGGAACCAAATGGACCATCTTAGAGAAACGGTCACACACCACCCAGATGACAGACATCTTCTGAGAAACAGGAAGATCCGAAATAAAATCCATCGAGATGTGCGTCCAGGGCCTCTTCGGGATAGGCAAGGGCAACAACAATCCACTAGCCCGAGAACAACAAGGCTTGGCCCGAGCACAAACGTCACAAGACTGCACAAAGCCTCGCACATCTCGAGACAGGGAAGGCCACCAGAAGGACCTTGCCACCAAATCCCTGGTACCAAAGATTCCAGGATGACCTGTCAACGCAGAAGAATGAACCTCAGAAATGACTTTACTGGTCCAATCATCAGGAACAAACAGTCTACCAGGTGGGCAACGATCAGGTCTATCCGCCTGAAACTCCTGCAAGGCCCGCCGCAGGTCTGGAGAAACGGCAGACAATATCACTCCATCCTTAAGGATACCTGTAGGTTCAGAGTTACCAGGGGAGTCAGGCTCAAAACTCCTAAAAAGGGCATCCGCCTTAACATTCTTAGAACCCGGCAGGTAGGACACCACAAAATTAAACCGAGAGAAAAACAACGACCAGCGCGCCTGTCTAGGATTCAGGCGTCTGGCGGACTCAAGATAAATTAGATTTTTGTGGTCAGTCAATACCACCACCTGATGTCTAGCCCCCTCAAGCCAATGACGCCACTCCTCAAAAGCCCACTTCATGGCCAAAAGCTCCCGATTCCCAACATCATAATTCCGCTCGGTGGGCGAAAATTTACGCGAGAAAAAGGCACAAGGTCTCATCACGGAACAATCGGAACTTCTCTGCGACAAAACTGCCCCAGCTCCGATTTCAGAAGCGTCGACCTCAACCTGAAAAGGAAGAGCAACATCAGGCTGACGCAACACAGGGGCGGAAGAAAAGCGGCGCTTAAGCTCCCGAAAGGCCTCCACAGCAGCAGGGGACCAATCAGCAACATCAGCACCCTTCTTAGTCAAATCAGTCAATGGCTTAACAACATCAGAAAAACCAGCAATAAATCGACGATAAAAGTTAGCAAAGCCCAAAAATTTCTGAAGACTTTTAAGAGAAGAGGGTTGCGTCCAATCACAAATAGCCTGAACCTTGACAGGATCCATCTCGATGGAAGAGGGGGAAAAAATATATCCCAGAAAGGAAATCTTTTGAACCCCAAAAACGCACTTAGAACCCTTCACACACAAGGAATTAGACCGCAAAACCTGAAAAACCCTCCGGACCTGCTGGACATGAGAGTCCCAGTCATCAGAAAAAATCAAAATATCATCCAGATACACAATCATAAATTTATCCAAATAATCACGAAAAATGTCATGCATAAAGGACTGAAAGACTGAAGGGGCATTTGAAAGACCAAAAGGCATCACCAAATACTCAAAGTGGCCCTCGGGCGTATTAAATGCGGTCTTCCACTCATCCCCCTGCTTAATTCGCACCAAATTATACGCCCCACGGAGATCTATCTTAGAGAACCACTTGGCCCCCTTTATGCGAGCAAACAAATCAGTCAGCAGTGGCAACGGATATTGATATTTAACCGTGATTTTATTCAAAAGCCGATAATCAATACACGGTCTCAAAGAGCCATCTTTCTTAGCCACAAAGAAAAAACCGGCTCCTAAGGGAGATGACGAAGGACGAATATGTCCCTTTTCCAAGGACTCCTTTATATATTCTCGCATAGCAGCATGTTCAGGCACAGACAGATTAAATAAACGACCCTTAGGGTATTTACTACCCGGAATCAAATCTATGGCACAATCGCACTCCCGGTGCGGAGGTAATGAACCAAGCTTAGGTTCTTCAAAAACGTCACGATATTCAGTCAAGAATTCAGGAATCTCAGAGGGAATAGATGATGAAATGGAAACCACAGGTACGTCCCCATGCGTCCCCTTACATCCCCAGCTTAACACAGACATAGCTTTCCAGTCAAGGACTGGGTTATGAGATTGCAGCCATGGCAATCCAAGCACCAACACATCATGTAGGTTATACAGCACAAGAAAGCGAATAATCTCCTGATGATCCGGATTAATCCGCATAGTTACTTGTGTCCAGTATTGTGGTTTATTACTAGCCAATGGGGTGGAGTCAATCCCCTTCAGGGGTATAGGAGTTTCAAGAGGCTCCAAATCATACCCACAGCGTTTGGCAAAGGACCAATCCATAAGACTCAAAGCGGCGCCAGAGTCGACATAGGCATCCGCGGTAATAGATGATAAAGAACAAATCAGGGTCACAGATAGAATAAACTTAGACTGTAAAGTGCCAATTGAAACAGACTTATCAAGCTTCTTAGTACGCTTAGAGCATGCTGATATAACATGAGTTGAATCACCGCAATAGAAGCACAACCTTTCATCTTAAATTCTGCCGTTCACTTCTGGACAGAATTCTATCACATTGCATATTCTCTGGCGTCTTCCCAGTAGACACCGCCAAATGGTGCACAGGTTTGCGCTCCCGCAGACGCCTATCGATCTGGATAGCCATTGTCATGGACTCATTCAGACCCGCAGGCACAGGGAACCCCACCATAACATCCTTAATGGCATCAGAGAGACCCTCTCTGAAATTCGCCGCCAGGGCGCACTCATTCCACTGAGTAAGCACAGCCCATTTACGGAATTTCTGGCAGTATATTTCAGCTTCGTCTTGCCCCTGAGATAGGGACATCAAGGCCTTTTCCGCCTGAAGCTCTAACTGAGGTTCCTCATAAAGCAACCCCAAGGCCAGAAAAAACACATCCACATTGAGCAACGCAGGATCCCCTGGAGCCAATGCAAAAGCCCAATCCTGAGGGTCGCCCCGGAGCAAGGAAATCACAATCCTGACCTGCTGAGCAGGATCTCCAGCAGAGCGAGATTTCAGGGACAAAAACAACTTGCAATTATTTTTGAAATTTTGAAAGCAAGATCTATTCCCCGAGAAAAATTCAGGCAAAGGAATTCTAGGTTCAGATATAGGAACATGAACAACAAAATCTTGTAAATTTTGAACTTTCGTGGTGAGATTATTCAAACCTGCAGCTAAACTCTGAATATCCATTTTAAACAGGTGAACACAGAGCCATTCCAGGATTAGAAGGAGAGAGAGAGAGAGAAAGGCTGCAATATAGGCAGACTTGCAAGAGATTCAATTACAAGCACACTCAAAACTGAAGGGAAGGGAAAAAAAAAAAAATCTTCAGCAGACTTCTCTTTTCTCTCCTTTCTCTGTCAATTAATTTAACCCTTTATGGCCGGTCAAACTGTTATGGTTCTCAATGGCAAGAGAACATAGCCCAGCAAACATAAGTACTAGCTCTTGGAAGGATGGAAACTAAACTGACCATGAACTAAACCTGCCGCACAACTAACAGTAGCCGGGTAGCGTTGCCTACGTTTTTATCCCTAGACGCCCAGCGCCGGCCGGAGGACTAACTAATCCTGGCAGAGGAAAATATAGTCCTGGCTCACCTCTAGAGAAATTTCCCCGATAGGCAGACAGAGGCCCCCACATATATTGGCGGTGATTTTAGATGAAATGACAAACGTAGTATGAAAATAGGTTTAGCAAAATTGAGGTCCGCTTACTAGATAGCAGGAAGACAGAAAGGGCACTTTCATGGTCAGCTGAAAACCCTATCAAAATACCATCCTGAAATTACTTTAAGACTCTAGTATTAACTCATAACATCAGAGTGGCAATTTCAGATCACAAGAGCTTTCCAGACACAGAAACGAAACTACAGCTGTGAACTGGAACAAAATGCAAAAACAAACGAGGACTAAAGTCCAACTTAGCTGGGAGTTGTCTAGCAGCAGGAACATGCACAGAAAGGCTTCTGATTACAATGTTGACCGGCATGGAAGTGACAGAGGAGCAAGGTTAAATAGCGACTCCCACATCCTGATGGAAACAGGTGAACAGAGGGGATGATGCACACCAGTTCAATTCCACCAGTGGCCACCGGGGGAGCCCAAAATCCAATTTCACAACAGAGACCGCTACATCATCACGGGTTATTGCTGCAAGGCATTACTGGGAACGGAGCATCTCGAGGAGCATCGCTAAAGGCCTGGGCTGGATCCGGGGGGGAAGGTGAGAATATAACTATTTTTTATTTTAATTCTTTTTTTAACTGGGATTTAGAGCCCACATTGCTATATACTACGAGGGTTGTGTTATATAGTACGTGGGCTGTGTTATATACTGCGTGGGCTGTGTTATATACTGTGTGGGCAGTGTTATATACTACGTCGCTGTGCTATATACTACGTGGGCTGTGCTATATACTATGTGGCTGTGCAATATACTACGTGGGCTGTGCTATATACTACGTGGCTTGTTGTGAATTTGGATTCTGGGCTCCCCCGGTGGCCGCTTGTGGAATTGGACTTGTCATCCTCTTTCCTGTTTCACCTGATTCCATCAGTAGTGGGTGTCGCTATTTAAGCTCATTTCTCTGGTGGTTTCTTGCCGGTCAACAATGTTATCTGATGCCTCTCAGTGCTTGTTCCTGCTTCTAGACAACTACTGATAAGTTGGACTTTTGTCCATGTTTTGTTTTGCCTATTTGTTCCAGTTCGCAGCTGAAGTTTTGTTACTGTGTCTGGAAAGCTCTCGTCGATCAGGGATTGCTACTCTGGCGTTATGAGTTAATGCCAGAGTTTAAGGTAATCTCTGGATGGTGTTTTGTTAGTATTTTTCTGCTGACCATGAAAGTATACTATCTGTCTTCTGCTATCTAGTAAGCGGACCTCAAATTTGCTAAGACTATTTTCCTGCTGCGTTTGTTGTTTCATCTGAACTCACCGTCATTATATGTGGGGGGCTACTGTCTTCTTTGGAATATTTCTCTAGAGGTGAGCCAGGTCTTATATTTCCCTCTGCTAGCTATTTAGGTCTTAGGCCAGAGCTGGGCATCTAGCGATAAATAGGAAATGCTACCTGGCTATTTCTAGTTGCGCGGCAGGCTTAGTTCATGGTCAGTATAGTTCCATCTTCCGAGAGCTTGTCCCTCTATAGGCTTGCTATGATCTCTGCCTGCAGAGATCATGACAGTTTGACCGGCCCATAAAGTGTTAAAGACCCAGGTTGAGAAAGGAGAGTTATAAGAAGTCTGCTGGAATTTTTTTTTTTTCCTCCAGTCTGCCTTGCTGCAGTCTTTTTTCTCTCTCTCCTCCTAATCTCTGTATGCTCTGTGTGCACCTGACAATAATGGATCTCCAGAGTGTAACTGCGGGTTTGAATAATCTCATCACGAAAGTACAAAATTTACAAGATTTTGTGGTACATGCTCCGGTATCTGAGCCGAGAATTCCTTTGCCGGAGTTCTTCACAGGGAATAGAGCTAGCTTCCAGAATTTCCGAAATAATTGTAAGCTTTATTTGTCCCTGAAGTCTCGTTCAGCTGGAGACCCTGCTCAGCAGGTTAGGATTGTGATTTCCTTGCTCAGGGGTGACCCTCAAGATTGGGCCTTCTCATTGCCAGCAGGGGATCCTGCGTTACGCGATGTGGATGCGTTTTTTCTGGCCTTGGGCTTGCTTTATGAGGAACCTCATTTGGAACTTCAGGCAGAAAAAACTTTGATGGCACTATCTCAGGGGCAAGACGAAGCTGAAGTTTTCTGCCAAAAATTCCGTAAATGGTCTGTGCTTACTCAGTGGAATGAGTGCGCCTTGGCGGCAACTTTCAGAGAAGGTCTCTCTGATGCCGTTAAGGATGTTATGGTGGGGTTCCCTTTGCCTGCAGGTCTGAATGAGTCCATGACAATGGCTATTCAGATTGATAGGCGTCTGCGGGAGCGCAAACCGATGCACCATCTGGCGGTGTCTATGGAAAAGACGCCAGAAAGTATGCAGTGTGATAGAATTCTGTCCAGGAGCGAGCGACAGAATTTTAGACGGAAGAATGGATTGTGTTTCTATTGTGGGGATTCTACTCATGTTATATCGGCATGCTCTAGGCGTACAAAGAAGCTTGATAAGTCTGTTTCCATTGGCACCATTCAGTCTAAGTTTATTTTGTCTGTAACCCTGATTTGCTCTTTGTCATCCATTGCCACGGACGCCTATGTTGACTCTGGCGCCGCTCTGAGTCTTATGGATTGGTCCTTTGCCAATCGTTGTGGTTTTGATTTAGAGCCTTTGGAGACTCTTATTCCTCTGAAGGGGATTGACTCCACCCCATTGGCTAATAATAAACCACAATACTGGACACAAGTAACCATGCGTATCAATCCGGATCACCAGGAGATTATTCGTTTCCTGGTGCTGTATAATTTACATGACGATTTGGTACTGGGATTGCCATGGTTGCAGTCTCACAACCCAGTCTTGGACTGGAGAGCTATGTCTGTGTTGAGCTGGGGATGTAAGGGTATTCATGGGGACGTACCTTTGGTTTCTATTTCGTCGTCCATTCCCTCTGAAGTCCCTGAGTTCCTCTCTGATTATCAAGACGTCTTTGACGAACCCAAGCTTGGGTCGTTACCTCCGCACCGTGAGTGCGATTGTGCCATAGATTTGATACCGGGTTGTAAATATCCAAAGGGTCGTTTGTTTAATTTGTCTGTGCCGGAACATGCTGCTATGCGGGAATATATAAAGGAGTCTTTGGAAAAGGGACATATTCGTCCATCTTCTTCTCCCTTGGGAGCTGGGTTTTTCTTTGTCTCAAAAAAAGACGGCTCTTTGAGACCATGTATTGATTATCGGCTTCTGAATAAGATCACTGTTAAGTATCAATACCCATTGCCATTGCTTACTGATTTGTTTGCTCGTATAGAGGGTGCTAAGTGGTTCTCTAAAATTGATCTTCGTGGGGCGTATAATTTGGTGCGGATCAGGCAGGGGGATGAGTGGAAGACCGCATTTAATACGCCCGAGGGCCACTTTGAGTATTTGGTCATGCCTTTTGGTCTTTCTAATGCCCCTTCAGTTTTCCAGTCTTTTATGCACGGTATTCCTGAGAATATTGTTTCTGACAGAGGTACCCAATTTGTGTCTAGATTTTGGCGGGCATTCTGTGCTAGGATGGGCATAGATTTGTCTTTTTCATCTGCTTTTCACCCTCAGACTAATGGCCAGACCGAGCGGACTAATCAGACCCTTGAGACATATCTGAGGTGTTTTGTCTCTGCTGACCAGGATGATTGGGTTGCTTTTTTGCCATTGGCAGAGTTCGCCCTCAATAATCGGGCCAGTTCTTCCACCTTGGTGTCCCCGTTTTTCTGTAATTCGGGGTTTCACCCTCGATTTTCCTCCGGTCAGGTGGAATCCTCGGATTGTCCTGGAGTGGATGCGGTGGTGGAGAGATTGCATCACATCTGGGGGCAGGTTATGGACAATTTGAAGTTGTCCCAGGAGAAGACTCAGCGTTTTGCCAACCGTCATCGTCGTGTTGGTTCTCGGCTTTGTGTTGGAGATTTAGTGTGGTTGTCTTCTCGTTTTGTCCCTATGAGGGTCTCTTCTCCTAAGTTTAAACCTCGGTTCATCGGCCCTTATAGAATATTGGAGATTCTTAATCCTGTTTCTTTCCGTTTGGACCTCCCTGCGTCCTTTTCCATTCATAACGTTTTTCATCGGTCGTTATTGCGCAGGTATGAGGTACCTGTTGTACCTTCTGTTGAGCCTCCTGCTCCGGTGTTGGTTGAGGGTGAGTTGGAGTACGTTGTGGAGAAAATTTTGGACTCTCGTGTTTCCAGACGGAAACTCCAGTATCTGGTCAACTGGAAGGGTTACGGCCAGGAGGATAATTCTTGGGTCAATGCATCTGATGTTCATGCTTCTGATCTTGTTCGTGCCTTCCATAGGGCTCATCCTGGTCGCCCTGGTGGATCTGGTGAGGGTTCGGTGCCCCCTCCTTGAGGGGGGGGTACTGTTGTGAATTTGGATTCTGGGCTCCCCCGGTGGCCGCTTGTGGAATTGGACTTGTCATCCTCTTTCCTGTTTCACCTGATTCCATCAGTAGTGGGTGTCGCTATTTAAGCTCATTTCTCTGGTGGTTTCTTGCCGGTCAACAATGTTATCTGATGCCTCTCAGTGCTTGTTCCTGCTTCTAGACAACTACTGATAAGTTGGACTTTTGTCCATGTTTTGTTTTGCCTATTTGTTCCAGTTCGCAGCTGAAGTTTTGTTACTGTGTCTGGAAAGCTCTCGTCGATCAGGGATTGCTACTCTGGCGTTATGAGTTAATGCCAGAGTTTAAGGTAATCTCTGGATGGTGTTTTGTTAGTATTTTTCTGCTGACCATGAAAGTATACTATCTGTCTTCTGCTATCTAGTAAGCGGACCTCAAATTTGCTAAGACTATTTTCCTGCTGCGTTTGTTGTTTCATCTGAACTCACCGTCATTATATGTGGGGGGCTACTGTCTTCTTTGGAATATTTCTCTAGAGGTGAGCCAGGTCTTATATTTCCCTCTGCTAGCTATTTAGGTCTTAGGCCAGAGCTGGGCATCTAGCGATAAATAGGAAATGCTACCTGGCTATTTCTAGTTGCGCGGCAGGCTTAGTTCATGGTCAGTATAGTTCCATCTTCCGAGAGCTTGTCCCTCTATAGGCTTGCTATGATCTCTGCCTGCAGAGATCATGACAGTGGCTGTGCAATATACTACGTGGCTGTGCTATATACTACATGGCTGTGTTATATACTACGTAGCTGTGCTATATACTACGTAGCTGTGCTATATACTATGTGGGCTGTGTTATATGCTACATGGGCTGTGAGACTCTTTCGCCCGGGACCCTCAAAAACCTGGAGATTGCCCTGGCTTCACTGATTGGTCGTGCCCGGCCGGCCACGAACAATCAGCGACAGACGCAGTCCGGCCGCGAATTGGCGCGTGATTTGAACCACGTTTCGCTAATTGGTCGTGCCCGGCCGGCCGAATCCTGTGTATTCATTGCATTATTCTGAAATCTTCATAAATAAACTACATACATATTCTATAATACCCGATGTGTTAGAATCGGGCCACCATCTAATTTGTTATAAATAGTATGTGATATGTCTTTATGCTCACATCATTCATAAAATCTGAACGCTTGGGTCCTGACCCACGGAAGCACGATCTACCATGCCACTGTTAAACTATGGTGCCGGTTAAACCTTGAGTTGTATGAAAAGGCTTAAATGACACAGTAAAAAGGCCTTTTGGTTATCAGTGAAGAGTTACATCATTGCTAATGTTGCAGTTATACAGAGACACTGATTATACCATTAATATCGATTTAAGTTAATGTCCTTTTTCATGTTTTTTTTTTTCTGTCCGCTTGTCCTTCCCTTGCATATCTGCCTTGAAAAAAAGTAATGTCAAATGTTTGCATCGTTTGAAGTGTGGTGAAAATGATGTTTTCGGTAACAGATTGCAGTTTACACGTCGTCAGCTGTGTTCCTTTCTGAGCGGCTGTGTGCAAGCTACTCCTTTCTTAACTAATTAGCCATCTAATGTCAGGTATCTTTATGAAACCCGACTGAAATATACATTAAATCCTGAAAGCTGAATGGGATCCCCCATACAAAACCTGTCATCTACACAGAGCACTGGAATTATGCACATGAGTAAGTGATCTTTGCATTTGATATTTTAATGGCCCTACATCAAAGTACTTTCTCCACAGTTTCCATGTCCATAAACGTATTCATCTTTTCCCTAAAGTTCATAATCTGAAGTTCTGTTCAGGTTACTCGCTGCAATAAACTCCAACAGCTTTTAGCAGGAATATTGAAAATTTTGAGTTTTTATAGTTAAGCATTAATAACTGTGAATGTCAAGGAGTCGATGTTTTAGATGGTTACATAATTAAAATGAAGCCTAATAAACTTAGGGATGGGAAAAAGCACTGGTGGTGAGTATAATGAGGCCATGAAAAATGGGCAGAAGTAAAAGAAATAGTGCACCGAGCTATCAGGCAAAGGAAACTATGGGTCTTAGGCCTCGAAAACGTGCTTTACTAAAAATAAAACTAACATTCATAACTTTCAACAATCCCAGAATGTCCTGGAGTCTCCTGGAAAAGGGAAGTTGTTCCAAATTGCCAAAAGAGTTAACAAATCTCTTGAGACCACCAAAACCTTCCTAAAATCTTCAGCTCTTCCAGAAGCTTTATGGCAAGTGATGCCTTTGGTGCTCTGATGAGTGAGGAGTAGGGTTCCTAACCGTCCAGAAATCCCGGGACAGTCCGTAAAAGTAGAGCACTTTTTTACCCAGTCTATAAGAAGAGTTTAAGGCATCAGTGATTTTTTCAAGCTTATACAGATTATTTTAAATGCAGCTGATGTTTTCATATCAGAATTATGGGATGTAAACATGTATCACTTATAATCGTAATGATTTGTTATGGTTTTCCAATGTGTCCATAAAAAATATTGTCTGTCTGTGATTTTTTGATGAGCTGTCCAGAAAAAAATAAAAAGTCAAGTTGGAAACCCTAGCCCAGTTTCCAAAAATGTATTTTCACATAAGCATTTTGGCTAAAGGCAAACACTTTCGGCATCCTAAAAAAACCCCTACTCATTAGTAGTGTTGAGCGATACCTTCCGATATTTGAAAGTATCGGTATCGGATTGTATCGGCCGATATCTGAAAAATATCGGATATCGCCGATACCGATACCCGATACCAATACAAGTCAATGGGACACAAATATCGGAAGTGATCCTGGATGGTTCCCAGGGTCTGAAGGAGAGGAAACTCTCCTTCAGGCCCTGGGATCCATATTCATGTGTAAAATAAAGAATACCGAGTTCCGATTAATTTTGCGATATCGGGAATCGGGATCGGGATGCATATTCATGTGTAAAATAAAGAATAAAAATAAAAAATAGGGATATACTCACCCCTCTGACGCGCCCTGGTTGTAACCGCTGCAACCGGCAGCCTCCGTTCCTAAGAATGAGCGAGTGCAGGACCTTTGATGACGTCGCGGCTTGTGATTGGTTGCGTGAGCGGTCACGTGAGCGGTTACGCGACCAATCACAAGACCGCGACGTCATCACAGGTCCTTCACTCGCTCATTCTTAGGAACGGAGGCTGCCAGTGGCAGCGGTTACAACCAGGGCGCGTCAGAGGGTGAGTATATCCCTATTTTTTATTTTTATTCTTTATTTTACACATGAATATGCATACCGATCCCGATTCCCGATATCGCAAAAATATCGGAACTCGGTATCGGAATTCCGATACCGCAAATATCGGCCGATACCCGATACTTGCGGTATCGGAATGCTCAACACTACTCATTAGATGAAAAGTGTCCGAACCAAAGGATTTTTGCTTCATTGGCCATTGGCCAAGCAACCAATCAACCATGATTAAGATCGGGCAGTTGGAATTGAATAACTTGTGATCAGAAGATTTTGGTGGCGACTTGATTCAATCTTCCTATAGAGAACACAGGAATGCTTGGCTTTACACAGGGAAGTTGTCAGAGATAGATGTCATCCAAGCAATCATTCTGCCAAAATATCCTGCATGACCAGCTTTTGAATTCACAACATTTACCTATGACTAAAGTTTTTAACATATACCCATAAAATAGGGGAAAAATAACACAATGTTAAAAAAGGTATACCTGCAGTATGCTTTACAGTGCATTACCTATACATTAGAAGAATAAAGCATAAGGAGAAATATGAGGACGACATAAGCCAAAAAGGCTCTCTGGTCTGAAAAATGGAACCATATGCCTGACCTACTTCCTAAAGAGTAGATCTATCAAGAGTGAATCAGTAGATGCCCATACACATTAGATGCCCAGTATAAATTTGTGAGCTCATCCAAACTTTCCCTAAATAGTATAGGGAATTACTTTTTTCTGTCTACATCCTAATATGTTGTATTCAGGATGTTGTATTTAGCTACAAGATATTACTTATCCCCCTGAGGAAGTGGCACTGGTGGCCACGAAACGTGCGTTGGGGACCATCGCCCGACCGCCCCCTCCTACCTCTGTGTAGTGGTAAGTGCTAGCACCCTCTTTCCACCACCATACTTAATGGCATTGCTATAGAATCCCACTGTTTTGGGGTGACCTTGGTTGGATAGTGTAGGTGCTTTTCCTTATGCATACCATTACAAGGGTATTTACATCTGGGGGAGTGGGGGGATGGGCGCTTTTCCAGCATTCCTGGGACATTCATCCGGTGCTCTAGTCATTAAATAATGTAATGTTTTGATATATATTTTTGTACTATTTATGGCAATTAAAGTTTGTTTTATAAATCATTGCTCTGAATTTTTCTCCTTTTGGCATGGTTTGTTTTGAGCTGATTTGGTGAGGTCGGGGTCTTTTGGCGTATCTACTGCCAGACCTCGTGTGCTCACAAAATGTATTTGGGAGTTTTGTATTCAAGATATTACATGGTGCCCGTTCAAATGAATGAAGGTGCAACCATGTAAAACAAGACAAGACCGAGTCCTCCAAAGCTAGGTATACTTTCTCTTAGGGGTTACTAACAAGTATGCCCCAACCCCATCTATGATTTACATAAAAAATAACTTTATAGGGCATATATACAGGGATCACCTTCGCAATGCAACCATTTTGAGCAGTGTAGTAGTTTACTCCATAAGTGTTAACCGGGATGGGATCTTTTGAGAAATATTGACTATTGTACCAAACGACACCAGGTTATTTCTGCCTTGGTCTCCACCACTCTTCTTTTCTGAAAAGTAAAGAAAAACTATAATCAGTGACATCTTTATGTCACAATGCAATGCATTCACAACCTTAAATAGTCATTGTACATACACAAAACTTGGTGACATGCAATAAGAAAGTCTTGTCTAACCTCCGAAAAATCACTCTAAGTATCGACACTAGGTGTGTCGATTCTATCTAACTTCCTATCAATGCAGACTGGGCAGTGTAATCCAATCTAGCAGCAGAGACAGATTACAGATGTTTTGGGGAGGGTTCTTCTCTATAGGAAGTGGTGGGTGGGTATTTGTTTTTCTAAAGGAAGTGGGGGCAGGTTATTTTCTTTCTACATGAAGTGGGCGTTGGTCTTTGTCTTTCTACAGGTAGTGAGGGCGGATCTTTATTTCTAAAGGAAGTGGGGACAGGTCTTTGTCTTTCTATTGGAAGTGAAGATACATTTTGTCTCTCCATAGGAAGTGGGGGTGAAAATTTGTCTTTCTACAGGAAGTGGGGGCGGGTCTTTTTTCCACAGAGGGGGTGTAGATCTTTTTCTTTCTACAGGAAGTGGGCATGGGTCTTTGTCTCTCCACAGGAAGTGATGTTGCGTCTTTGTCTTTCGACAGGTAGTGAAGGTGGATCTTTGTCTCTACAGGAAGTGGGGACAGGTCTTTGTCTTTCTATTGGAAGTGGCTATGGATTTTTGTCTCTCCATTGAAAGTGGGGGTGAGAATTTGTCTTTCTACAGGAAGCGGGGGCAGGTCTTCTTTTGTCCAGAAGGAGTAGGGGTGGGTCTTTGTCTCTCCACAGGAAGTTCAGGCAGGTCTTTGTCTTTCTACAGGGAGTGGGGTGGGTATTTACATTTTTACAGAGAGTGGGATGGGTCTTTGCCTCTCTACAGGGGATGGGAGCCGGTCTTTGACTCTACAGGAAGTTGATGCGGGTTTCTCTACTCCTGCACTCCTGCCTGTTAACTCGCAACACATCCATAACAAAGATGCAGACTTTAAGTTCAGCGAAGTCAAGCAACTGGACAATGCAGGTTTAATGCATGATGCGATGCGCAGGAAAATAAATTCCAACACTGATACTGCTGGGCAGAATGCTCATAAAAGGGAGCAGGATGGCAAGTTGTATCACATGAAAACCAGGACAGTTCTTGGATGTTTTAGACTGGTATGTGAACCAAAAGCAGTTTTAACTTTAGTGTAGGGTAATGAAAACAAGACTTTGCTTTTCTACAGGTTTGGTTTGAAAGGAGAGTTACACTTTAAAAATAGGTTCTAAGTATTACTGATTAGGTCTGTAAAATAAAGAACCTATATCAGTACATCTAATGTCTCTAGGAGGTCCTGCATGAAATATCTACATATAATTTGCATTCTTCCCATTTCAAGACACCAAGTCTTCATCCTTTGCCTCCTTTTGTTCTCCAACATCTCTTGCTCAAGAATTTCCATACCTGTGTTACTTTTCTCTCACCATCCAGGAATCTCAATGCCGTGTATTGGGCCATGTATAAAAACAATTATATTGTTTTCCTAAGTTAAGACTAGACATTAAATATTAATATATTAATTAAGACATTTATGCTTGAAATTAATTAATGCATTAAATCAAATTAGAAGCTAGTGCAAACAAGAATTGTAGCCCAAGAAATAACAACTCCTAAATATTATAAGCACATTAGTCATAGACTGACAGGAGGAGAGAGAGAAAGAGTCGTATAGCCGGAGATCCAAGTAATAATATAGATGTTAGAAACATATAAGGAAACAAATTGATTGATCTCTTCTTGGATATTGGCGGCTTGTCATATTCACAGTCAGAGATGGATAATTTATCATGTACATCACCTTACAGAACTATTTATAAGACAACTATGGCTAATGTTGGGAAAACATTTGGTAAGAAAAGTAAGGAACACATTGGGGCTATGGGTGACAGGGAATTTTAAGACATAGATGGAAATGATGGTCACCGACATTGGGACAACTGGCCCAGCGGACAAGAGAACCAAAGAATGAAATCGGTTTAATGAAAACCTCATTAGGCCTGAACTTAAATTGCAATGAGCTGTGTTCTATATAATATTGGGCACAACAGCCCCCATCATGCGGTAACCCAACCCCCCAAGGCTGTGTGCAGGCAAAACGTACATATGGCTTATTAAAAGTTTCACTGGACTTTTGATAGATTCCCAAGCCGCCTACTTTTTTCCAATTTTTTATTATTATTTTTTTAGGGCTATAATCAGTGGGGTTGCACCTATCCCTAACTCTGAAGCTGATGTTGTGTCAAGATATACAGTATATATCCCAGTTATGATACTTCCCATGCAATCGCTTCCCTGTGAGGGTCTACAAAGAGTGGATCTTACAGTTGGGTTACATGTATAATAGGGTAGACATTGTACAGACCAACCAATCAGAAAAGGGGTTTATTGATTAAAATTTCCGGCTGAGGATATAAAGCCTGGATTTTGCACAAAGCCCAAAATTGTCTATTTTTCTTTTTAACTGATTTTGTGATTTTGAGAATTTTTAAATAAGTCACATTTCATTAATCTCTCTAAAACATCTGGAAAAGCCACATTGATCTAAAAATCAGAAAACTAAACTTGTTGCAAGTCAAAAAGTCAGTAATTGAAGGGTACTCATGCCAAAAAATGGTGAAAATGCAGAGACGGGCAGCACGGTGGCTTAGTGGTTAGCACTGCAGCCTTGCAGCGCTGGAGTACTGGGTTCAAATCCCACCAAGGACAACATCTGCAAAGAATTTGTATGTTCTCTCTGTGTTTGCGTGGGTTTCCTCCGGGCACTCCAGTTTCCTCCCATATTCCAAAGACATACTGATAGGAAATTTAGATTGTGAGCCCCATCGGGGACAGCGATGATAATGTGTGCAAAACTGTAAAGCGCTGCGGAATATGTTAGCGCTATGTAAAAAAAAAAATAAAAGATGTTTCAAGGCCTATGGGAGGTGGAGCCACATATTCATCACTGTAATGAGCGGCACCACGTGACTGCTCACACAGGACAGGCTGCCGGAGCTGGGTGAGTATTTTAATGCAAGCGGGCGGGTGCACAGGGGGTGGGAGGCGGGAGGTGACCACAAACTTTATTTTAAACACACAAAAAAAACCCTTTGATTTTTCATCATAACTTCTTTCCAGCGAACGCTGCTGGGGAGAAGGAATGAATGCCGGCTTCAGCACCACACGCAGGGGAGACAGCGCTTACTGTAGCGCTGTTTCTCCTGCGGCGGTACGTGCACACGGAGGAGAGTGCACACTGTTCTCCGTGTGCACGTGTGCGGGACGCTTTGCAGACCATGCTGCCAGAGAAAAACGGACATGTCTCCGTGTTTTGCACACGGACACACGGTCCGTAAAAACAGGCTGACATGTGCAGAGACACATTGATTTTAATGTGTCTATGTGTGTCAGTGTCTCCGGTACATGAGGAAACTGACACCTCACGTACCGGAGCCACTGACATGTGAAACAGGCCTTACTCGTATACTCCACAAATCTGGACTTTACAGAATAGTACCAAGAAGAAAGCCTGATGTGGTTAAAAGACAAAATACAAAAGTGACAAAAGACAGAAAATCTATGCAAAACGAAGATTCGACATATTTATTCTTTTTGGTGTTTTCATGGCGCTTTTTTAGTGTTTTGTGCAGGAAATCAGAGGCAGATAGAGGAAGATCTAGAGCTCCATGTCTCATCTGTTACAGCTCCATGCGCTGTGAAGGATGTTTGGAGAGTAATATGGTTATGTGATTGAAACTTTCTAAAGGCCCAATCACAGTGATATCAAGAAGTTGTAGATCAGATCTTCTACACCAAAAAGCTCACAGATGATGACACGTAATGTGCCTTTAAAAGTACGAACAATTAATGAAGAATAAACTGGAAAGTCGCCCGACACTCAAAGTGATGACAGAAGAGTATTAGAATTAGATTCAGAAAATATTCTACATTCCTTACACATACGCATTATTTTTCCAAGACAATAGTTTCTTTCCTATTCATCAACTTGACTTTCTCTAGACTGCAAATAGAGCAATTATATAAAAGTTCTGCTTTGACGCTGTTAACACAGGCAAATAGCTACAGTGGATCAGCAGTCACAATCTCTGAGATAAAGAGCCGTAGAGGAGGAAAAGTATTATTAGCATGAATAATAGCAACATTAATAATAGTATCAATACTAATCACAACAATACTACTATTAATAATATGACACTAATATTATTAAAATAATAATATAAATATTTTAATAGCAATACTTCTACTAACATTACAATTATTATTATTCATTAATAATAACAATAATAATAATAATAATAGCAATGATAACACAATATTTAAAGCAGTTGCAATACTTTTTAATATATAAACATATATATATATAGTATTGTGTAAAACATTTTTGCTACATTTTAGCAATTAATAATATTCTAGCTATTATTGATTTCCTCACTATTCATTCTATTATTAGTAGTAATTTTACTTTTTTACCCACTTATATAGCGCCATTAATTCCTCAGTTCTTTACAAACATCATCATCACTGTCCCCATTGGGGCTCACAATCTAGATTCCTTATCAGTATGTTTGTGGAGTGTGGGAGGAAACCGGAGAACCCGGAGGAAACCCACGTAAACACAGGGAGAACATACAAACTCCTTGCAGATGTTGTCCTTGGTGGGATTTGAATCCAGGACCCCAGTGCTGCAAGTCTGCAGTTCTAACCATTGAGCCACCATACAGTGCTAACCACTATGCCACCATACAGTGCTAACTGGTGAGCCACCATACAGTGCTTACCACTTAGCCACCATACAATGCAAATCACTGAGCCACCATACATTGCTAACCACTGAGCCACCATATAGTGCTAACCACTGAGCCACCATACATTGCTAACCACTGAGCCACCATACAGTGCAAACCACTGAGCCACCATACAGTGCTAACCACTGAGCCAACATACAGTGCTAACCACTGAGCCAACATACAGTGCTAACCACTGAGCCACTATCCAGTGCTAATAACTGAGCCACCATACAGAGTTAACCACAGAGCCGGCACCATACAGTGCTAACCACTGAGCCACCATACAGTGCTAACCACTGAGCCACCGTTCATTCTACTATTATTATTATTGTACAATATGAAGAAAAATAAAAATACATTGAATGTGAAAAACATAAAATAATATATCCAATCCTAACTCAGCCTTATCCTCCGCCTCTCCGTGGTACTGTGTAAGCACATGAACGCTGCAGTCAATCACTAAGGCCGGAGACACACTGGTGCGAGAGACGGCCGAGTCTCGCTGGTTAAAAGCAAGCTGTGGCACCTGCATTCCGGAGCTGAGCGTGCAGCTCCATGTATTGCTATGGAGCCGCACGCTCCGCTCCAGAGTGCAGGTGCCACAGCTTGCTTTTAACCAGCGAGACTCGGCCGTATCTCGCACCAGTGTGTCTCCGGCCTAACAGTCAATCACGTAGCAGTCACTTACCTAGATATTGGTATCACCTCTGATGTCAGAGATTAACTCTCAAGAAAGAAAAAAAATAGACCAAAGACGCATCACTCGACAGTAACGTGGGCAATTGAAGGATTTTTTTAAATGCCTTTTTTTATTACATTATCGGCTGACAATTTTTTTGTGTTTTTTTTTCAACTTTTGACAGTTTTTCAAAGTTGCTCAATAAGAGATGGTGCTGAGTAATGAGCACTAAATAAATAAATGAATAGGTAATGGATAAAGAATAAAAAACAATGGCTTGTGCACAAATTGTATCACTAGTATAGGATAGGAAACTTTCAAGTTTTATTTATCCTGCTATTTTTAATGTTATTATTAATATCACTAGTATTACTGCTGCTGCTACTATTACTATTATTAATAATAGTAATCAAAAATAATATCAGAATGTGAATTATAGCTTACTGTATAAAAAAATTGCAGCAAAAAAAAAAATATTAAACCAAATGTGATCCCACAAGTTTGTTTTACCCAAATATTTACCACTTAATTTTCTTTTATGTTCCACCAGGACAATATTTAAATAAAAAGAGTTTTGGATAATTTTTTTGGCTTTTTTTTTCTAGTTTTTGAAGAGCCAGACAAGGAAATGGATGATCCCATTGAATTAATTATTTCATAATTTTGAGAGAAGAAAAACAACTCTTAGGGTATGTTTCCACGTTTAGGAAACGCTGCGTGTTTGATGCTGCATAGAGCCGCAGCGTCAAACATGCAGCGTCCAGATGTTACAGCATAGTGGAGGGGATTTCAGGAAATCCCATCTCCACTATGCGGTAAAACACGGAGGCGGCAGACCGGCGTAAACGGACATGCGGCGCGTCTTTTCAGAATGCAGCATGTTTGTTTACAAAGCGGCGACGCTCCGTCGCCGCGCCGTATATTTACCATAGACTATCATTAGATGCAATAAAATCGCATCTAATGATTAGTCACATGCGTAGAAACTGCGTACGTGCAGCTTACTAAGCATGTCCATGCCGGCTCACCTGTCCCGCTGCCGGAAGTCCCTCGTCCACTGCAGTTCTCGCTCTAACTTATGTTATCGCGAGAACTGCCGTGCACGTGACCGGGACTTATCTCCGGACACTAGTCTGGTTCTCGCAAACAGCTGATCAGCTTGCAACAACATGCGACATGCGACAACATGCAACAACATGCGACATGCAACAACATGCGACATGCAACATGTGACAACATGCGGCATGCAACAACATGCAACATGTGACAACATGCAACATGCGACATGCTGCAACATGCGACAACATGCGACATGCAACAATATGCGACATGCAACATGCAACACCATGCGACATGCAACAAAATGTGACATGCTGCAACATGCAACATGCGATGACATGCGACATGCGACGACATGCAACATGCGACATGCGACATGCAACAACTTGTGACATGCAACATGCAACATGTGACAACATGCGACATGCAACAACATGCAACATGCTGCAACATACGACATGCAACATGCGACAACATGCAACACGCAACAACATGCGACATGCTGCAACATGCGACATGTGGTGACTTGCGACAACATGTGACATGCAGCGACATGCAACATGCTGAAACATGCGACATGTGATGACATGCGACATGCGACATGCAACATGCAACAACATGCGACATGTGACATGCACCGTACGACATGCACCATACAACATGCAACATACACCATACAACTCATACATACAGTACATACATACAGACATACAGTACATATAACATAGAGTACATACTCACCATCACTTGTCACTTTGATCCCCGAAGACATTGTCACCTGTAAAAATATTAAAATAATAAACAAACAATATACTCCCTGATCCGCAGAAATCCAATTAAAATGAGTATCCCACGACGATCTCCCGTGGAGAGCAGGAGCATCAGCTGATGTGACCGCTCTCCAGGGGCTCCAGGAATACAATGATGGAAGGTATCCTTCCACAATATATTCCTCAGAATGTATTCCTACGCCCCTGTGAGAAAATAGTCCCTAGTCTCATGGACTGGTCACCGGAGCGTTGCGATGAGCCTTGAAAGGCCTCAGCTGGATCCAGGGGCTGACGGAGGGTGAGTATATAATGTTTTTTTTTTTTTAATTATTATTTTTAGCATTAGATCTTTTTACTATTGAAGCTGCATAGGCAGCATGAGTAGTAAAAAAGTTGGTCACACAGGGTTAATAGCAGCGTTAACGGAGTGCGTTACATCGCGGCATAGCGCGGTCCGTTAACGCTGCCATTAACCCTGTGTGAGCACTGACTGGAGGGGGCACTGACTGCAGGGGAGTAGGGAGCGGCCATTTCACCGCCGGACTGTGCCCATCGCTGATTCGTCGTGGCCGTTTTGCAGCGACCAATCAGCGACTTGGGATTTCCGTGACAGACAGACAGACAAACAGAATAAAGATACATAGATATACTAAACATCGGGCTTGGTATTATCTATCTATTATCTATCTATCATCTATCTATCTATTATCTACCTATAGATATATCTATCGAAAGATATATTTAAACATAGATAATAGATTCGATAGATAAATACGATAGATCTATCTGTTATCTATCATCTGTCTGTGTGTGCAAACATTATTCTTCAATGGAGTATGTAAATTAAGAGTTTATACAAGAAATGACATCACCCTTTTTTTTTGGTATATCTTTATTGAGCTGACAAAAACACACACAAATCCGCATGAAAAAACGCGTCGAAAAACGCATGAAAAACGCATCCAAAAACGCATGAAAAATGCAGGTGACCTGCCAGTGACCTCAGGTGCAGATTTGGTCAGGATTTTACCTGCATAAAATCCTGACCAAATCCTGATGCAATCCTGAACGTGGACACATACCCTTTAAGCTCATAGACAAAAGACGTTGAAATTCGTTAAGTGGATTTCTACAAAAACAAATTCAGAGCGAATTATTATATTTTTGTCTCTTACTAGATATATCAGATTTAATTAGGTGAGCCGTGTTCATGGGGTGCAACAAAAATAAACAAAAACAAGAAAAAATCACCATAAAAAAAGATTTAGGTCCCATATAGACGGCATTTATTCTCCCTGCGGCACGGACGGTAATTGAGCATTTTAAGGGCATGAAAATGGAAAAATAGAGACTGCAGCGCCTCAGACGAAAGCTTTCAACTAAAATTTATTTTGCTTTCCCACCAGGTGATTTTTTTTCTCCTAAAATCATGACAGATATAAAGAAACAATGAAAAGAAATCAGAGCGATAAAGAAAACAAAGCAGGCCGGCATTATTGCAGGCGATAATCAAATCTACTTAGTCAGGCTCCTTTTTTTTTTTTCAAGATAATCAATAGTTATACAACAAACAATATCTCTTCTGCAAGGAAAACCTTTTTTTGCCCAGCGTGAATCCTTAATTGCGCGGCTTAAAACCCAGATGACACTTTAGTGCTAAAGAAGAATTTATTTATTTTTTAAAAATGTTTCTACATTTTATTTTAATTAAAATAAAAAGATGATGAACATTCACGCAAAATAAGAGAAAATGGTGATGTGTTTTTGTGATTGAAAAATATTTTTAAAAAGTTTAATTTTTAATTTTGGAAATTTTTTGGATTTTTTTAAAATAATCCCATCTACAAGTAAAAGTTACAAATCTAAAAGCTACAATCAAGACCCCTACGTGCACGCATCCTTTTCAGTATAATTCCACGGGTTAGGATGGGTTAATCTCACCTGTCTTAAACTTTGTAGAGTTGAACAAGACTTAACAAAAAAATAAAATAATACAGATTACTAAATTTGACACTGAAAATATATTGTGGGAGTTAAGTCTGGAAAAAAATACAACTGCATGTTTCCAGATCTCTGGTTCTTAATGGTGCAAAGTGGTTAATGTCTCCTAGATAAAGCTTTCCTAAGCATATTCTACCCTGTTACCTGACTACTTTTCTGCTAGAATATCAATAGATGCCAAAGTAACCTTCACACGAAGCGACGCTGCAGCGATAGCGACAACGATGTCGATCGCTGCAGCGTCGCTGTTTGGTCGCTGGAGAGCTGTCACACAGACCGCTCTCCAGCGATCAACTATGCCGAGGTCCCCTGGTAACCAGGGTAAACATCGGGTAACTAAGCGCAGGGCCGCGCTTAGTAACCCGATGTTTACCCTGGTTACCAGCGTAAAATCTAAAAAAAACAAACAGCACATACTTACATTCACGTCCCCCGGCGTCCACTTCCTGACTGACTGAGCGCCGTACAGTGAGAGCAGAGCGGTGACGTCACCGCTGTGCTGCTTTCACTTTCACTTTGCGGCGCTGAGTCAGAGGAGGAAGCAGACTGCAGGGGACGCAATGTGAGTATGTGCTGTTTGTTTTTTTTACATTTTACGCTAGTAACCAGGGTAAACATCGGGTAACTAAGCGCGGCCCTGCGCTTAGTAACCCGATGTTTACCCTGGTTACCAGTGTAAAATATCGCTGGTATCGTTGCTTTTGCTTTCAAACACAACGATACACAGCGATCGGACGACCAAATAAAGTTCTGGACTTTATTCAGCGACCAGCGACATCACAGCAGGATCCTGATCGCTGCTGCGTGTCAAACGAAACGATATCGCTAGCGAGGACGCTGCAACGTCACGGATTGCTAGCGATATCGTTATAATGTCGTTTCGTGTGAAGGTACCTTAAGATGTGTGCAATTACATGTTAATTTATTCACACCTTCTAATTTTGGTTAAAGGGGTTATCCACTTTAGGCAATCCCCTTTAGTTAGAAACACCCACCTAACTGTAGGTTGTTTGCAGAGAGTTCCGCATCTGAAATCACTAATAATCAGTTTTGGAATCCTACAAGTGTTTGATTTGCCTACAGCTCCCCCACAGGTGGAATGAGGCATCACACAGTTTCCATTAAAATAAATGGGTTGCCTTATAAAAGTGTTTCTCAACTGCAGGCCTCAAGACCCACCAACAGGTCATGTTTTCAGGATTTCCTTAGTATTGAACAGGTGATTGAATGCTTGCCTGTCCAGGTGATACAATTATCACCTGGACAATACTAAGGAAATCCTGAAGTTGAGAAACACTGCCTTATAACATAAGGATGTTCTAGGTCCTCCAGGGAGGGTGACGATCTTTGCATCCAAAAGAAGAGAGGGAAGAATGGAGAAAACCTTTTTATTTTAACTACTAAATTCTATTATTGGTAAACTAGACAACACCATTAGCAGTTGTCCAATGACAGATATCTCATAGGTGTCTAAGGGGTAATGTTTCTCCTTATGGAGAGTGACATTCCTGACAGGTCAGGGTAAGGAGGCTTATAGACCATGCAATGCTCCTCTGAAGACATAATTTGCAGACATAACTCTTAGGACACACCAATGGTTTCTCAGTTAAAGACTACCCCCCTGTGCCTTTTCTAAGAAAACAGGAACATCAGTAGTTTGGGCTATTAGAAGTCTTTCTTCCTAAGCTTAAGGCCCACATGCACATTAGATTAAAGTTGACCCAGCATGGGTGGGATCAATCAACTAACTGATGTGTATGGGGACTTCCTATAACACTGATGAGTGTGGATTCACTGCACCTTGGGCCGGGCTTAACTTGGAGCCGCGTAACTAAGTGTCCACCAGGTATTCATGAGCGCTTCTGATGGTGAGGATAGGTTGGGCCGCCGGTAGACACCAGGTACCACTCCAGGCCAATCGACTGGACAGCAGCAAGTATACTAAGAACAGAAGGGTAACTATTGTAAAACAATGGGGAGACAAAGAGCGCAATAGGGTCTTATCCACGTTACACAGAGGAGAATATACACCAAATTTGCTCACCTGGTTAGGATGAGATTAGAGCATGTAGATAGCGGCTGCTGCAGATCCACAGGTCTTCACCGACCAGAGAAAATAATGTCTTCAAAGGGAGATTTGTAGTTAAAATTCTGCGCTGCCGCTAAGATGAATTTCAGGAGAGTATAGTTGATTCACAGTGGTTTTATTCAACGCGTTTCAGGGGTCTCATGCCCCCTTCATCAGGAAATACCACACAGAATACACAGGCATCACAGGTATAAATAGTTTTGCTAGTTTACAAAAAAAAGGGCGCAAACAGGTCAGATGACTCAGTGTCAAAGTTCAATGATAACACACAATTAACAATTCAAACGATTAGAGAGGTATATACAATGAAAAAAATACACTGACATCTTTTATATTTCTAGACAATAGTTCAAAATTTGCAGCATTTAGGAGGAGGAACAAAAAAAAAAGCAAAAAAACAAAAAAAGCAAAAAAAAAGGTCTCTACTTACTTACTGTAAGGCATTCGCTTCCGAACTGGAGAAATTCCTTTTCTTACAGGTTCTTGTCCATTTAAGTAGAGATCTTTTTTTTTTTTTTTTTCTTTGTTCCTCCTCCTAAATGCTGCAAATTTGTCAGTGTATTTTTTTCATTGTATATACCTCTCTAATCGTTTGAATTGTTAATTGTGTGTTATCGTTGAACTTTGACACTGAGTCATCTGACCTGTTTGCGCCCTTTTTTTTGTAACCTAGCAAAACTATTTATACCTGTGATGCCTGTATATTCTGTGTGGTATTTCCTGATGAAGGGGGCATGAGACCCCTGAAACGCGTTGAATAAAACCACTGTGAATCAACTATACTCTTCTGAAATTCATCTTAGCGGCAGCGCAGAATTTTAACTACAAATCTCCCTTTGAAGACGAGAACAGAAGGGGTGAGACAGAAGCGCAGTCAGACGGTCCGCGAGGCAGCATGAGTTCAGAATACTAAGCCGTGGTCAGGAGCAGAAACGTCAGATAGAACGAGTAAAGGAGCTGGGTCGGTAACAGGTAAGACGAGATGAAATAACACAAAACTGATTGCTGAAACTGACAAGAACCAGGTACCTAAGCTAAGGGAAAGGTGTGGAGGGTGGCGCTGCCTAATATAGCACCTGCTGGACGGTGATTGGCTGGGGAATCCAAACCCTGCAGGACACAGCATGGTTAAATTCCTGCAGAATGGTGCTGTGCTTCCCTATAGCCATGTGGAGACATCAGGGATATGCAGTAGAGTTGGAAGTGCTGCCTGGCCTAAGCACAGTGACCAAGCAAAGTGAATGCAAGGAGTAGCACGGCAGCGGGAAAGTATGCGAGTCACCACTGTCACACTTCCCAATAGATGATATCAATGTCAAGGTATGCCACCGCCAGAGGAGACTCTTTCTTTTTTGCCCATAGAAAGCAAGTCAACATTTATGCAGTCGGGGGAGATAGTTTTCGACTAAACAAGTGTTTGGCCAACAGGTAATACAAGTCCATGGCCAGGTATAGTATGGATCAAGATTGTACTATGGGGAATGCCTGAATGAAGACCCAAACTGTCCAATGTTCAGTATGTTTGCATATTGACATTACAGGTAAGCACGGTGGCTCAGTGGTTAGCACTACAGCCTTGCAGAGCTAGAGTCCTGGGTTGAAATCCCACCAAGGGCAACATCTGCAAGGAGTTTGTATGCATGGGTTTCCTCCGGGTTCTCCGGTTTCCTCCCCCATTCCAAAGACATACTGATAGGGAATTTAGATTATGAGCCCCATCGGGGACAGCAATGATAATGTGTGCAAACTGTAAAGCGCTGCGGAATATGTTAGTGCTATATAAAAATAAAGATTATTATTATTATTACTGTACATAGTGACATTTGTAACTGATGTACTAATATTCAATAGCAAAGCCTGTGAAATCGCTCATCTCTGACTATTAGGGCTCATGCGGTCAACCATACTTTCTATCCGACAAAACATTGGATCACACTCAGAGCAATGTTATTCTATGCAGTCTGATTTTTTCCACGGACAGGGTCTGTCCAAACAAAGAATCGCCGTATGCCCGAGTTTGATCTGATATTTGGAGCAAGTTAAAGAGTCTGTTGAAAAAATCTGGCTGAACTCAGATGACACCTGAGCGCGGTCCGATTTCCATGGACTCACAGAATGAAGACGATGGAGATTTTTTTTTCCATCTTCTCATGCAAGAAAATCGGATCACACTATGATGATCAAACTCTGATCATAGATTAATATTAATATTATCAGCCTGATTCTCTCTGATGAGAGAGAATACGCTGGTGTGACCCTAGCCTTAGTCATATTCTGTGATGTAATCCCTTACGAGTGAACGCTACTCTTTATAAACTGTTACATAGACATCCATGTCCCTTCGTTAGTATACTATCATTACTATATTATAATAATATACAATAATGAACATTTAAAATAACCTTGGGCAACTGTCCCCGGCTGCCTTTCCCATAGCCTGGCTGCTCTAAGCCCTATTTCAGGACGTGGTTAGAAAGTTGGTAACGCAAGGCACGGTCCGACAACGGTATTTACTGAGCAAACCTGTTATTCCCAGCATACGTATAATGAAATGATCAGGTTTCTGTGTGTTCAGTCAGAGTACAGCTATGTAAACCACACTTACACATCAACCGTATTTAGACCTTTTTCACATTTGCTTTCACTGTCAGTGGAGAAACCTGCATTTTTCATGAAGCCAAATCATTCTTCCTGCATTATGTATCCAAACTTAAAGGAAAACTTCAGTCCAAACTTTGTTTCATCCTTTCTCGCTCATGGTAAAGACTGTATGCATTCTATATTCCCTGCTGCAACATTGTAGCAATTCAACTCGACTCGTAATCATGTGTTAATTAAGAATCATCCAGACTGGGAAGGTTTTAGAAAGTTACTTGTAAAAAAAAGCATCAAGGATACAAGGTCAAGTGTAGAAAAACAATGTTTATGCATTTATATTCTTCTATATCAAAGCCCAAGACTCACAGCAGGGAAAGTGTCTAATGTATTATATGGTCAGTGGAAAGCTAGGACTGGCCAGAAGGAGAACAGGAGAATCCTCCGGTGGGCCACCACCCTCTTATATGAGAATTTGGCACAATATATACATGAATCACTGTACACAGACAATGGCGGCATCTTATTCATTTAACAATCTACCCAGTTCATTGCTATATAAATGTGTGATTGAGGGTAATGTCACATTTGCATGTGGCTGTAAAGTGAGGCCCTGGAGTTGGTCACTGGTGGGCACTTGGCACCCCAGTCCATTACCGCCACTTACATACCATAGAAGCAGAGATGGAAGGCGCATTCAGATCATGCAGACACACTCAGGACTGCCATCAGGGGCTAATGAGAACTAGATGGCAGGCCAAGATGTTTTTGACAGATGTGTCCCCAATGGGGACCCTTCATTTTTGTGAAATAGCCCCATCCCATGGGGCTGTGCTAGCTGATGGGGGTCTGGATCCATTTCATTTCTCAAGGATTTGGCTTGGGGTAAATGCAGACAAAGGGACTGAGTGTTCTTCACAGTTTACCCCCATAATGAGGTGAAGATGTTCCCACAGGGATTGGGTTGGACCAGGCAGAGTATTGTTGAAAGCTGGGGAGATACAGAGGTCAGGAAGGGCAGCTGGTGGGTAGATTCGGTCAAATATACACACTAGGTTCGTAACAATATCGTGGAAAAAAACATTTTAGCAGATGGCAGGCACTTTATTGCTCGGCACCAGATCCACAGGGAAGGGTCCCAAATAAAACTCAGAAAACTGGGCATTGGCTGAAGTCATTATTAACTTCTTATTGGCCCTTAAAGAGGTCAGGAAGACTGCCCAGGCTTTCTGATCAGGACTAAGCTGCCCATGCATGTGGACAGCACCGGACAGGGGCATGACCTATGGTTCTTAAGGGGGTAAGTTGGTTGAACTTGCTATAACCATTTGTTTACTCTGCACGGGGGGGGGCTCAGTCACGGTTGGTGTTATCCCCATTGAGTCTGGGTGGTGACAGCTGTAAGACTGGGTTTCATTTGGGCCATGAAAGATACAAATTCTGAGGACCCATCCTCTATTTGTACACAACGTGTCCACTTTTGATGACATTTTAATCTCTATTATCTTTGTGCACTGAGGATATCACAAATAAGGTCCAATAGGAGATGATCTCATAAGAAGTAGACCCGAGTAATTGCCTCCAAAGTCAACTTCAAATGATCTTCTGCTGGAGCATTGTTGTGTAAAGGTCCGTGTCAAGCCCTGGACCCTTCATTGGATTTTTTTCTGCTCTCTTGGGTCAATCTGGCAAGAAAATGTCCAGAACCTCTCGCATTGTTGGGAAATTATCCCTGGATTCATGAAAAGAGTGTAGAAGAAGGAACCAACATCATGCCCTTCTTTCTACATTTTTGGGTTACGTAACCCAATATGCAAGTGACCGGTCCCTGAAGTTCTTCTTTAGGTCATGCTTTTGGATAAACGTTGAAATATGTTTAGAACTGACAAATAATAAGGTCTTATGAAAACGATGTCAGGAAAGACTTGATGTGCCCGTATTTTCTATGTGTTGTTATTGCCTTGGCTGCGATATCCACATGGTCCCTGGTGCAGCGCTGTCTTGTACGGCACAATCCAGGACCTCTCAGCAACAGTAATTTAAACCTTTCCCTTTTTGTAACACACTAAACCGTCATAACCTGTCTTTTCCCATTTAGTTTAACCTACAACCACCACATACTGATTTGGCTGTGTGTGTGGCTCTCTCTGTAGCCATTTATTACTCTCCTCGACTCCTGAAATTCTGTTTGCAATTTAAGGCCACAAATTAGAAGCGCAAGTCATCTGTTTCATATAATCCCCTGTCAGGAATGAAAACACATTTTAGAGCTGTTCACCAAGCAGTCCCGTTCAGCCTCTCAAGTACGTTAACCAGTTCTCTGCTATTACAAGTGGAAGCGGCGCGTTCCTTCAAAACCTGCAAGAAAAATATTAAAATACATATAATTTCAAGTTTTGGTAACTGACACAGGACCTGCATTGGGGACCAGCAGCCAATGGAGGTGACCGGATCTGGGGGGTTCTGAGCTCACCTACCTCTGAACCTGCTCGTGTTGCATGGGGCCCTGTGGCATATTTTGTCATAATTCACCATTACCCTAATAGTCAATTAGCTATAACCAACCCCTAAAAAATGGTGACACTAACAATAAACCATAGAGTGTACATGAAGTCTCCTACCGAAGCCTGAAATAAAGCTCACCAGATATTCTACTAGCAGATATGTTACCTAGATTTATTTTTTAAATACATTTTTTTTATGTTATATTTTGTATTTCTTTTTTTCTTTATATATGGGATATGCCTTTCAACAGCCACATGGACCATAGGAAACAATAATCAAGAAATGTTCATTGACCTCTATGGAGAAGCATTGTGGATATACTCTGGGATCTGTGTACTGGTCACTGTGCAAGCAGAAGGAGGAAGAAGTGAGCTGTGACATCACCTATTGTGAATGGTGGATCCTGTGCTATCTACTGTATATAGACGTGTTATCAGTCATTGTACAGGAGGAGGAGGTGAGCTGTGACATCACCTATTGTGAATGGTGGATCCTGTGTTATTTACTGTATATAGAGGTGTTATCAGTCATTGTACAGGAGGAGGAGGTGAGCTGTGATATCACCTATAGTGAATGGTGGATCCTGTGTTATCTACTGTATATAGAGGTGTTATCAGTCATTGTACAGGAGGAGGAGGTGAGCTGTGATATCACCTATAGTGAATGGTGGATCCTGTGTTATCTACTGTATATAGAGGTGTTATCAGTCATTGTACAGGAGGAGGAGGTGAGCTGTGATATCACCTATAGTGAATGGTGGATCCTGTGTTATCTACTGTATATAGAGGTGTTATCAGTCATTGTACAGGAGGAGGAGGTGAGCTGTGATATCACCTATAGTGAATGGTGGATCCTGTGTTATCTGCTGTATATAGATGTGTTATCAGTCATTGTACAGGAGGAGGAGGTGAGCTGTGATATCACCTATAGTGAATGGTGGATCCTGTGTTATCTACTGTATATAGAGGTGTTATCAGTCATTGTACAGGAGGAGGAGGTGAGCTGTGATATCACCTATAGTGAATGGTGGATCCTGTGTTATCTACTGTATATAGAGGTGTTATCAGTCATTGTACAGGAGGAGGAGGTGAGCTGTGATATCACCTATAGTGAATGGTGGATCCTGTGTTATCTACTGTATATAGAGGTGTTATCAGTCATTGTACAGGAGGAGGTGAGCTGTGACATCACCTATTGTGAATGGTGGATCCTGTGTTATCTCCTGTATATAGAGGTGTTATCAGTCATTGTACAGGAGGAAGAGGAGGTGAGCTGTGACATCACCTATTGTGAATGGTGGATCCTGTGTTATCTACTGTATATAGAGGTGTTATCAGTCATTGTACAGGAGGAGGTGAGCTGTGACATCACCTATTGTGAATGGTGGATCCTGTGTTATCTCCTGTATATAGAGGTGTTATCAGTCATTGTACAGGAGGAAGAGGAGGTGAGCTGTGACATCACCTATTGTGAATGGTGGATCCTGTGTTATCTACTGTATATAGAGGTGTTATCAGTCATTGTACAGGAGGAGGAGGAGGTGAGCTGTGACATCACCTATTGTGAATGGTGGATCCTGTGTTATATACTGTATATAGAAGTGTTATCAGTCATTGTACAGGAGGAGGAGGTGAGCTGTGATATCACCTATAGTGAATGGTGGATCCTGTGTTATCTCCTGTATATAGAGGTGTTATCAGTGATTGTACAGGAGAAGGAGGTGAGCTGTGACGTCACCTATTGTGAATGGTGGATCCTGTGTAATCTACTGTATGTAGAGTGTTATCAGTCATTTTACAGGAGGAGGAGGTGAGCTGTGATATCACCTATTGTGAATGGTGAATTCTGTATTACCTATGCATAGGTGTTGTATTTCATAATCTTGTATGATTGCTGAGAATTGATCTCTGTAGAACACGCCAAACTCTGGCCTGCGGGCCAAATCTGGCCTGAATGGTGAGAATATTTGTCCCGAGACGCTGGGCAGGTCCCCTGAGTATATTTGGCCCACAATGGAGAGCGGGACCCCCACCTGGCATCGCACTTTCAACTGGAACACAGATACAATTGAAAGCAATGGTGACGCTGATGCTCCCTCTCCCATCATTCCCCCTCCCTATCCAACATCTCAGTGCAACAGGCACAATTACGTCTTTACAACGCACCCGCTGCACTGAGATGTGCACAGGTCTGAAGATACCATAAATAGACCGGAATAGTGGGGAAACAGTCAGAGGTGAGTATATATATATACATAATATATACATATATTTATATATATATATATATATATATATATATATATATATATATATATATATATATATTTTTTTTTTTTTAAATGTGGGGCCCATTATACTGTATGGAGGACTATGTAGAACCCACCATACTGTATGGAGGACTATGTGAGACCCATTATACTGTATGGAGGCCTATGTGGGACCAATTATACTGAATGGAGCACTATGTGGGGCCCATTATACTGTATGGATCAATATAAGGGGACATTATACTGTATGGAGTACTGTGTGAGACCATTATACTATATGGAGCACTATGTGGAGCCATTATACTGTATAGGGCCTGTACAGGGCCTATTATACTGTATGACCAATTAGGATGATAATAATTGCAATTGGCAATTTTTTTTTTTAACTTAAAATAGACCCTAGTCCAGCATTAAAACTCGGTGTGAAAATAAAAACTGTTCAACTCATCTTGGTCCTAAGGATTCTTTCTGAATGAGTTGTTCTGTGTTGGGTCCTTCATACTGTACGGAGCACTTTTTAAGGCCATGATACTATATAAAGCACTATGTGGGGCTATTATACTGTATGGAGTACTATGTGGGGCTATTATACTGTATGGAGTACTATGTGGGGCCATTATACTGTATGAAGCACTATGTAGGGCCCATTATACTGCACAAAGCACTTTTTCTTGGCTTTATACTGTATGGAGGACTATGTGAGACCATTATACTGTATGGAGGATTACAGTTGGAAAATCATGCTGTGATGAGGTCACCATTCTTTGTTGGGTGATTAAGGGAGGGTGGGTACGGAAGGATCACCACACCGAGCATGCGGAGGAATTCACTGTGGCGGTATCATGCTGTGTTTGGGGTCACTCTTGTTTGCATCATACCTTATTTTCTGTATTTTTCAAGGTTTTTTTATCCTTTGTTATTACATATTGGGCCATATGCTTTTTCTGCTCTTATATAACATATAATATTATTTCAATATTTTATTCTAAGATCTATTGATTAAAATGTACTTTGCTCGTGGGACAACGCCTTTAAGTTTCTTTCCATATGAAAAAGTTCATTGTTAGATTTTATCATAAGGAAAAACGTCCTCAATTGTAGACTTTTTTTTAGTAAATATCAAGGTTGGCCCACGTCTTTGACGCAGATTTTAATTTTGGCCCTCTGTGTATTTGAGTTTGACATCCCTGCAATAGAACAGGAACAGATCAGCCAGTGTTCGGAGTAAAAACTGCAAGATTTCATGAAAAATATCATTAAAAATTCTTAAAAAACATAAAAAAAAACCTTGAATAAACATTAGGTCATTATCTGATGACAACGTTATTTAACCAAACATGAGAAGTACCATGACCGGAGAGCAGAGCAAATTATTTCTGCTTTCTGTTCACTGCTCTTCCATTTAGACGAGTTGTCTTCACTTCTTTAATGAATAATATTGCTAAGTGTTTATGAAAACAAGCAACATTATTATTTCTTTTTTATTTAAACTCCTCTCCATACTCAAGAACAAAAGAATTTTTAATGTTATAATTTCTTTCTCGCTGCCACCACAAATGTCCATCAGAGGTGACCGGTTTCCTAAGAAAGGCACCCACGCTTGCAAGCGGCTTGCTATGCAATATATAAGTGCTGCTCTGAAGCTGGCCGGATCGCTGGTGCTATACGGTTCAGACCAGCATGGTGACCATGTGCTGTACGGTTCAGACCAGCAGGGTGACCATGTGTTGTATAGTTCAGACCAGCATGGTGACCATGTGCTGTATAGTTCAGACCAGCATGGTGACCATGTGCTGTACGGTTCAGACCAGCATGGTGACCATGTGCTGTACGGTTCAGACCAGCAGGGTGACCATGTGTTGTATAGTTCAGACCAGCATGGTGACCATGTGCTGTATAGTTCAGACCAGCATGGTGACCATGTGCTGTACGGTTCAGACCAGCATGGTGACCATGTGCTGTACGGTTCAGACCAGCAGGGTGACCATGTGCTGTACGGTTCAGACCAGCAGGGTGACCATGTGCTGTACGGTTCAGACCAGCAGGGTGACCATGTGCTGTACGGTTCAGACCAGCAGGGTGACCATGTGCTGTACGGTTCAGACCAGCATGGTGACCATGTGCTGTACGGTTCAGACCAGCAGGGTGACCATGTCCTGTACAGTTCAGACCAGCATGGTGACCATGTGCTGTATGGTTCAGACCAGCATGGTGACCATGTGCTGTATGGTTCAGACCAGCAGGGTGACCATGTGCTGTACGGTTCAGACCAGCAGGGTGACCATGTGCTATATGGTTCTGACCAGCATGGTGACCATGGTCTTGGTCCAAACTGTCAGTCTCCAGGAGAGCACCACATCTTTGCTAGCAGGAAGCTGGGGGGAAGAGGAGTGATAGAAGTGAAGCTATGGTTCCCTAGTATGAAAAACTGAGGGGGAGCTGTCGGCTGGTGCAATACAGTAAGGTGCCCAAAAATTACATAAAAATAACATTGCTATAAAGTATCAAAATAACAGTGGCCACTTAAGTGGGTTGTCCAGTAAAAACAAGTTATTACCTATCCACACCAAAGGTGATAACTTGCTGATCAGTGGGTGTCCGACTTTTGTGACCCACTGGAACCCGCGAACCCTATCAGATGTCCAGGCCATCAGTGCCGGTAGCCCTCCATTTCAAAGTGACAGCAATGCCAAGAAATGAGCTTCAATATATTGGATTTATCAGATGAACTTGGCAAAAAAAAGTGCATTCGAAAGCATCTCCTTCCACTGTGTGTAGAAGATGGCTGCAGTTTCCAGCCCGTTCCTCTCGTGCTATTCATAAAATGAATATAAAATGTGATTAAATCATTTCGCGAATCTCTTTGACTTCCGTTGAACCATTTTAACTTTGTCACTTTAAATCAATTAACCCGGTACTTGACTTTATATTGGAAAGGGCGATCTGCCTAGTAGAGCAAATGAGTTCCTGCAACGTGGAGGCCTCTGCCAAAAATAACATCTTAGCTTCATGGCTTGAATAGCGTTTTATGACTGTTACCTGTTCAGAGTCATATCTGCCAAGTGAAGTGAATCCTTTCTTGCGCGCAGTAACCCGCAGAGGATTATTGACTATGGAAAAGATAATATGAGCCAGAAGAAATATTACAATGCCGAATTGACCCCAGGTTTATAACGTGAGCTTTATATTGGATGATCAATACCTTTTGGCATTCAAGTCAATTTTACGTGTTAGCCAACGACTTGGGTCATATGACCGGCATGCTAAGCAGCCTAAATTGTATTACCCTTTTTATTAGGACTCACTTGTATTTTTTTAATGCCAAGCAATTAAAGTAGATCTGTCGCCGGATTTCACAATCCAAACTGTACATTAGTAAGAAGATCTCTGACACCTGATGGGACTGGTGTACTTTAGAGATAAGGGGAAAAAAATTGTATCAACTTTTTAGAAAGTCGCTAAAATCGAAAAATTTGAATTTACAATTTGATTTGTGCTAATTGCCAAAAAAAAGACATTTTACGCATTGCAGAAGATTGAGTCAGCCAGACATTTATTACATGATCTCATGCATGGCCGGCACACTTCCCCATAATGTCCTGCAGCTATTGCATCACATGGTATCACATTGCCAATCAAGAGGGACAATTATAGCCTGTATAAAGCAGAAGTAGGGAATGCAGCAGCCATTTTTAGGGTGAATCTGGATAAGGAGAAGACGTCACAACTTAGCAGTAGAGATACAGAGAGAAAGCAATAAAACACTGAATAAAGTGTAGAGGTAGTGTGTGGGAAAGCACCGAATCAAATTTTCTCGAAAAATTAGTCGAAACTGGTGAATCTGAGTTTCAAATGATACGCTCATCTCTCGTGTACTTACTTAGAAAATTCTTGTCCAAATGTATATGACTGTGTAAGAGGACCTTTCCTCAAAGTGTTCATGCTAAATTGGACACACAATGTAATAGTGGCTGCAGAGCGGAATAAAATGTTTTGTTCTGTTTTTTTTTACATTCTTTTTTCTGCGTTGAGGAGATGAAAGTATTTAGCATCTAATGAGTTAACTTTTGTTAAGTCAAAGTGGGTGTTATCAGATAAAGTGAACACCCCCCCTCCCCCTGGAAACTATCTTGGACTTAATTAAAGTTAACTAATTAAGTGCCAAATACTTTGCTAATATCTCTGCATTAACACAGAAAAAAAGGGGAAGCAGTATTCACATGCCCAGTTGTCAGAACTAATGCACTCTAGGGATGCAGCAATCCCCTGTAGTAAAGATGGCGGCAACAATACAGGTGCAAAATACTGATGAGACAGCCAATCACAGCCTACCAAATCATGGAGGGGGTGATTGCTTAGTATTAAATTGCAGAAAAGCGGCTTGTATAGGGTGCTGATCACACACAGTGTCTGGCTTACAGCCTATTAGTGGCGCCCATACTATTACATTAGGCGTCTAAGTGTACCCCATGAGAACAGACACCCTAATTTACAAGGCCAAAAGTGCTGGGCCTGGCTGCACCCTAAAAAATAAAGTGCATAAAAAAATATATAATATGTGAGTTATTGGTCAATATGTTGGCCAAGGGATGCAAGATCGAAACCTGCATCAAGGGTCCTCGCACTTACAAGTCCTGAAGCTAAAACACGACCAATTCTGAAAATGAGTGGCCAGAGGCGCCTTACCTACACAATAGCTCCACTCGCGAATACCCCGCTGCCCGTAATCCACCATCGGTGATCGGATACACTATTTACCGCCGCTACATAATGGAGATGTGAGATGAGCTGGTTCCAATGCGCTGAGGACCCTTCAATCAGCTGATCATTGGGGGTGCCAGGAGTCAGACCCTCACCATCTGATATTGACGATTGATGCTAATGCTAAGTCAACCAATTAAAGTTTAGAAAATAACCTTTATTTCGTTAAAAAGTTTTGTAACTTTGTAAATAAATTGCATGGGGAGCAGTTACTAGGTTAATCAATCCGAGGAGGAATTATAGGAGTTCAGAGAAGTCTTATAAAAATACAAAAGTAACATGACACAAATACTGATAAATCCCTGGAAGGATCCCATGACCCCTGATCTACAGAGCTGCATAGCCAATCGGTTTGCCCTTTACATTTTGGGAGTCATGTGTCAAAATATAATACATTAGTAGAATTTGTCCTACAACCTTGGATGTAGATTGATGAACTCAAGCCCAAGGACATGGCCATCAGTATCTCTCTGTAAGGTTGATCTAACCTCGTTTTCTGGTTCAGCCTTTTCATGGCTTTTCTATTAGCCCTTCATGTGAACGTTCACCTTTTAACATCATGTTATGTATCTATATATATAGATAAAGAAACCTGCATTGATAAAATTAATATAACTAAATAAATTAACTAATTAGTTAATAACGAAATTCAATTTATAACTTATATAATCTGTTTTCTGATGTACTGCTCCAAATATTATAAATGAAACAATTGATGTCTTCTGCCACCACTAGGGGGAGCTTATGAGCTTTCTGCATACAGTTTAAACGCTACTCAGCTCCCCCTAGTGGTGGATGGTAGCATTGAGAAGTTTATTACTTATTTGTAGGACTTTTTGAGGTTTGTATCAGTTCTAGCTGCATAAAGATATAGCAAAGGGTTATTCCCAACACTAAAAGTTTATAGGATAAGTGATAACTTGCTGGTCTGTGGGAATTCAACCAGTAAGACCCCACACTAATCCTGAAAATGGAGCTCTGAAATGTCTTCTGTAATGAATGGAGCATTGACACATATATATAGCCACCCCACTGTGTATTTCAGAGCTTCAATGTTTGGATTCGTAGTGGTCCCAGCAGTCATACTTTCTCTGATCAGCAACTTATCACCTATCTTATATTTCTAAATAACATTTATAATAAATTATGATAAAAATTTGAACTATACTAAATACAGCAATAATCAATGTGAATATTTACCCTTGAACACCATCTTTTTAATATTTACTGATATAGCGCTCCAAAACGTTCGCATATCAATAGAATAAAGTAACAATTTTGCCACCACCAGAGGGAGCTGTAGCGCTCACTACATAATGCATACACTGTATTCAGTAAGCTCCTGAGTGCCCTCTAGTGGTGGCATTAAACGCTGCATAATATACAAGAGATTTGCTGCTCTATAATAGAAAAACAGAACTGTAAAAAGCGAAAAAGAAAATGTAATAGGGAATCATTTAACGCAGTAATTAAAAATGACATAGTTGGCATTTTCTTGGGGTTCAAACACTAAGTGGGTCAAACTTGGATTTATATTGCAAATAGGAGGCTGTTTTATTTCACTATCTAAGCTTAAATCTTAAAATCTAAAATATCTGTTGACACTTCAGAAAGCGAGGCGGCTGCTTGTATGTAAAATAGAGCAAACTACCTTCTTGTGTTCGAGCTCTTGCAATATTGAAAGACTACCTGGAATCCCTTTCACTTCTCCCTTGTGGGTATCCTAATGTGTCAGGATTCCCTGCTGCATGAAGCTTTTAACCTTACTCCTACAACAGATCTTCTTTTCATCTTCCTTATTCTTTCAGGTTTTTTCTCATCTCCCCTCTAGGGATGATAATGAACTGCAAGCATCTACTGGAGAAAGCGGCGTCCTCAGACAGAGGTTGTGGCGCTTGTTAGATACCTGCACTAAATGGCAGCTTTTCATCTGTTCCTCGGATGTTGATTGTGCGCTTTACAACTGCCGCTCAGAACCGCCACCGCCGAGCTCTGTTCATTCATTTCATCAGCAAAAACTCAGTTTTTTATCTGTGGCTTATTATTGCCTAATCCGCGCATTGCAGAATGGCTTATTATTGAAAACTAATATTTAGATTTTTAGCAAAAGAATAAATTGCAGTTTTACTGTTTCTCCTAAGTTACTATACACCAAGGTTCTACTTAGTACTATTGTCTATAGCAGCAGCCCCAAATCTCTGTTTATTAGGGGTCTCCAGGTTTGTTATGTAGTGGAGGGGTAAAGTACGGGACCCCCAGTCTGATGTCAGCTATTGGGAGAAGGAGATGACTTTTATAAATAATTATATGTATCATAATAGTGTAGTGTTATAAGAATGTTATATAAGATAGAAAACTAACATTCTACATTTAAATAATATTTACAAATCTAAATATCTGCAAGACGAATTAGATATATAAATATATATATAGCTATAGACATTATCTAAGAGAGAGACAGAGAGAGAGAAAGAGACAGAGAGAGTGAGATAAAGAGAGAGACAGAGAGACACAGAGAAAGAGACAGAGAGAGATGAAGAGAGACACAGATATAGAGAGACACACAGAGAGACAGAGAGAGTGAGATGAAGTGAGAGACAGAGAGATAGAGAGACACACAGAGAAAGATAGCTGAAGAGAGAGACAGAGAGAAACACAGATATAGAAGACACACACAGAGAAAGAGACAGAGAGAGATGAAGAGAGAGACAGAGACATAGAGAAGGAGACAGAGAGAGAGAGATGAAGAGAGAGACAGAGAGAGACATAGAGAAGGAGACAGAGAGAGAGATGAAGAGAGAGACAAAGACATAGAGAAGGAGACAGAGAGAGAGAGATGAAGAGAGAGACAGAGAGAGAGACATAGAGAAGGAGACAGAGAGAGATGAAGAGAGAGACACAGAGATAGAGAGACACACAGAGAGACAGAGAGAGTGAGATAAAGAGAGAGACAGAAAAGCAATGAGAGAGACATAGAGAGAAAAAGAGTGATATAGAAAATGAGAGGGAGACAAAGAGAGACAGAGAGAGCGTAACAGAGAAAAAGAGGGAAACATAGAGAGAAAGAGAAAGGTAGAGAGAGATGCAAAGAGAAACAGAGGCAGAGGGAGGAAGAGAGAGACACACAGAGAAAGAGGCAGAAAAACATGTGGCGCCCCTGAGGGTTCAGTCGCCACAGAGGTACTACACCTCAGCAAGAGGTGTGGTAGCCCACTTTCAGGTAAGGACGGGGCACTACCCAGGACTCTAACACCAGCATCCAACACCTCACCACTCCAGTCAGGGCGGCATAGAGTGTGAATATTTACAGTAGTAACATTATAATATAATCTAACACAACTACAATGTGTTTGAGCGTGAGGACAGGAAGGGAAAAGTTCTCCTAAAAAGACGATCTCCGAGCTCCTCGGCCCAATGCATTTCTATACTTGTATGGTATTACTATTTTAATTATAGGAAAGATATATATCTTGGTACCGTGTTAGCCAATGGATAGAAATATATTTAGAATTGAGAGACCTCAGTGGTTGATACCTTTTAATGGCTAACTGAAAAGATGGTAACAAATTGCAGCTTTCGAGACTACACAGGTCTCTTCATCAGGTATAGACTAATACAATATCTGAAGAGTCACATATTTATACACAACACAGCACAGAAATAATGCCATAGATAAGACAGGTGACGTGAAGCAGAACTATCATTATGGGAGAGGGATAAACAGTTGTGGCCATAAATATTGCTTCATGGATAAGGAGTGTGAAAGTTTTATTGTTTTCTGATTGGGGTCTGGTTCTGTGTTGTTCTGTTCGAAGAGCCGTGGCGTATGTGCACTGCAGTACTCTACTCTGTCTTAGGGCAGAAAAGTACACCTGCACAGGAGCGCGATGCCGGGGAGACTGCGTGGATGATGCAGGGATGTGTCACCCACATGATGCACAGAAGGAGGACGGCATCGCAAGAAGATGGGAGGCACCGGATCAAGAAGAGCGACACCCATCGGACCGGACCGCCCCGCAGGTGAGTGTAATAGAAGCCCTTTTTCTTCTCTTACAGGTCGGGTTGGGGGCAGATGTACACATTATAGATTGCTGAATATCAGCCCTGAAAGATGATGACCGTATCTCATATCGGCCAAGCTTGGTGACAGGTTCCCTTTGAAGGTCTCCTCCACAAAGCAAACTCTGCACCTTCGCTCCTGTCCGCTATTTGGTCTATAATCCTGCGTCTTCTTCCACTGAGCAGAATTATTAGACAATGACTTAGACACCATCGAGGTGGAGGTGGGCACTGCTTTGGGCTAGAATTATTAAAGAGGAGCTCGTTGGACCTTTTCGGGTTGAAGATGTTCTCAAACTCATCTCCAACCTCCTGCCGGTGTTTAGAAGACAGCAGTGTTTCTTCCAGCAGTGAAACAGGAAAGAGTCTTTCAAGAAAACCCTGATTTTTCTGCAGAACAAAGGTTTATTAACCTTTTGGAATGACCGACAGCACTGGAGTTTTTTTAATCACAAAAAATTAATCATCAAAAATACGAATTGCCTAAAAATTGCACACACAATGTATATGAGAGGGGGATCTAGGGACCCCGTGACTTACCAGGTGTGACTGCAACATCTGCACCGGCTGCAGCAACACACATGACTGCAAAGGGCGATGGTAGCGGGAAATAATACAAGGCGCTGATTTGAGGGATATTTTGAACCTGGTGTCATATCTATAAAATCAATCTTCAGTGTAAGGCCGGTTAGTGGAACACGACTAGTTAATTGCATATGTAAATAAACCGAAATGTCATTCTAATTCATCATATGTCACTTTCTATACACAGACTTCGGCACATGCAAGAAGTGACAGCATTATCATTGTCAGCCTTCCTTCATACACATTTTGTAATTTTTCACATAATTAAAGAACTCTTTAAAAAAAAAGTTTTCCATAAAAACTATGCAATAAATCAATCATTCAGTGGCTACTTTGAGATTCTCAAGCATCACAGAAAAGAAAAAATGTTATCTAAAGCAAAAGTTGTCACTTGCCATAAATATCGTATATACTCGAGTATAAGTCGACCCGAGTATAAGCTGAGGCACCTAATTATTTTCACAAAAAACTGGGTAAACTTACTGATTCGAGTATAAGTCGGGTATGCATTGTCCCCTCATCCCTATCCTGGTATGCATGGTTCCCCATCCCATCCTTGCATGCATGGCTCCCCCGTGCCTGTCCTTGTATGCATAGCTCCCCATCCCTTTTCTTTAATGCATGGTTCCCCCGTCCCTGTTCTTGTATGCATGGTTCCTTATCCCCTATCCTTGTATGCATGACTTCCCGTCCCCGTCCTTGTACGCATGGTTCCTTATCCCCTATCCTTGTATGCATGGTTCCTATAAAAAAAAACGTCCTACTTACCTTCCCTGCACGTCCATGCTGCATCTATTTCTGGCACCAGCAGCTCCTTCGGCCGAACGATCACATGTCGCCACTCATTAAGGTAATGAATATTCACTCCACGACTATGGGAGTGGAGAGGTGTAAATATTCATTACCTTAATCTGCAGGGCCATGTGATAGCTTGGCAGGAAGAGCTGCTAGTGCCAGAACCAATGAGATGCAGCGAGGACGCGCAGGGAAGGTAAGTAGGATGTGTGCTGGAAGCCGGCAGCTGCAGCTGTAACTGTGAGCTATAAGAGAAATGAATATTCACTGCCAGTGCAGTGAATATTAATTTCTCTTTAACAGCGGGCACAGTTACAGCCGCAGCCGCCGGCTTCTGCCTCCTTGACCGCCGCTCCCCTCCCCCGCCGTCTTTCTGGGACAATGACTCTTGTATAAGCCGAGGGGGGCGTTTTCAGCACAAACCCAAAAAATGTGCTGAAAAACTCAGCTTATACACAAGTATATACGGTAGGTATTTTTTTAATCTTGTGTAAATGCCACCGCTCCCCAAAATCCAGCAAACTTTTTATTTTGTTCCTGTGTCTCTCTGTTCCTGAAATATGGCCAAATCTTCACTTCATATAAATCTGGGGGGCAGGGGGATTAGCTAAATGGGTTTGACACTCAACTCTTTTCTTGCAGCATTAACCAAAAAACCACGCCCAGTTGGCTAAAAGATTTACAGTAGGCCATATCTCTAGAATGAAGAAGCACAGGAAGAACAGAGAAACATCACCGGAATCAGAAGAACAGCGCCATTAACATCAGATTTTAAAAATACATATTTATGTCAAATGACAGGTGAACTTTAATGGAGGGAACAGTATGGTCGCTTCCGTCACCAAACAGCTCCACACCTAATCATAAGTTGTGCCTGGTATTGCTGCCTAGCGCCACTGAAGAAAAATTGCAGTGCCGCACACAACCTGTGGACATGTGTGGTGCTGTTTGTAGGGAAAAAGTCATTCGTTTCTATTCCTCAATATCCTTTTTAAACAAGTACTTGGCTACTGCAAAGCATTGGATGTCATAGGAGATCATTTGATTCTGCAAATTTGACTAAAGGGTGTAGAATTTGTTCAGATGTTCCTTTAATGCAGCCATTTTTTCGGGGGCCCCTTTTAAAAAAATGAAATGTGTACATACATGGGGGGACACAAGCAACAACTCTGGCCAGGGGCAGAACTGAAAAGTAGCAGCTCTGGGGCCATTGGAAAAAAATCCTTGGTTGTTCTTATACCTTTGGTTCTTGGGTGATAGGACTCTCCACTCTACAAGTATTTGAAAAAGATAAGCCAAGCCAAATCTGCAAGGATCGGGACAGCCGGGTTTGCAGGACAGCAGACAGACAAGCCAAGAGGCAGAGCCTGGAGAGTAGACATATACAGGAATAGTAGATGTATAGCCAGTCTAGGACTTACAGCAACCAATAGGTAACAGTCAGAGCTGTATGCTATAAACAAACAGATGGTCTTTGGCAGAAACTTAGGAGAGCAGTGATGACCAGGCAAACGGAATACTTGCTTATAGTGAAGATAAACCATGTTGCAGATGTGCTGTAGTGTGAACAGCACCAGAGAAGAGTTTGTTACGCTTACAGATGATGAAGGGTTAACTGCAGGTCTGAGCCAGGAAGTAAATGCAGAAAGCTGAGAAACAAACAGATGTTTATAGAGATTAATAGCCAGCTGGGAGAAATGGTTTGTGAGGAAAACTTCAGAACGTGGACAGCACGGTGGCTCAGTGGATAGCATTGCAGCGCTGGAGTCCTGGGTTCTATGCCCACCTTGGACAACATCTACAAGGAGTTTGCATGTTCTCCCCATGTTTGCGTGGGTTTCCTCCGGGTTCTCTGGTTTCCTCCCACATTCCAAAGACATACTGATAGGGAATTTAGATTGTGAGCCCCATCGGGGACAGCGATAATAATGTGTGCAAACTGTAAAGCGCTGCGGAATATGTTAGCGGTATATAAAAATAAAGATTATTATTATTATTATTAGAACGTGATATCTGAATACAAAGCTTCCTGAATACTCAGTCTGCACATGGCTATCTGAGTCAGCCTTAAAAGGCTTGATGATGATGTCACAGGAGTTTGCCCGGCTTCTTGAGAAATCCAGCTAAGAGAGGCTGCAGTAGGAGAAAGGAAGCAAGGTCCAGGTAATACCCAGTAGAAGGCAATTAGCCCAGGGGTCAATCACAAATTCCTTGAGTCCTCGTGATGGGGGCACATTTTGCTTTTTTTGCTATATAAACGGATATAACATAATTTCCCCTTAAAGTTTTAGACCACAGAATAAAGCTATTTGCTCTCAGGTTTTGCAGGGTGCATCTTCCCAGAGCTCCATTTATCAGAATGAAATATTTTAGTGTTTAATGGCCCATAAATACATTTTCAATAAGGATATCAAGAGCAAGGTTGTTTGTAATAAGTCACGGCCAAATCTCCGAGTCTTACACGTCGCTTTCCGAAACACATTTGCAAACCTAAATGAAAATGTTTTAATGCTCTTACGATTTTTCTTGCGGAGAAGACATAAAATATCCGGAAATGATTCTAGATTTCGTAGTAATTCTTCTTCTTTGGTGCAGAATATGAATTATGACCGACACAGACGCGTTCTGACTTTTTTTTTTTTTTTTTTTTTTTTTTTAACTTAAATGAACACAACGCTGAAGCCATTGTAAGCGTAAATTGACCTACAAGAAATCTGACAGCTTTATAGACTCATGCCTCTGATTGAAATGTGGAGAAATCTTTTGGCAATTTTCCCAGACATCCAGGTAGAACAGTGAGTTCACTGATTATGCTAACGAAAACAATCTGGCTTTACACAAACGCACCTCAGGCCTACCCAAGTGTGAAGACCCCATCAATGTGCCAGATGAAGAGAGAGACCTACTTACCGCCGAACAGCTAAGTGACAAGACTTCATGAGATACCGCAGCCATATTAATAAAGTGCGCCAACAAATCACTCTGCAAAGAGAACTGCATCGGGGGTATATATACTGTATATACTGTATATATATTTATTTAAGTTTATAATTAGGCAAAAGTCATTGTTATATCAGGAGGTGTAAAATATCAAGAGCAGGAGCTACTCAAATGTATCAAACCTTTCTATTACATTCCAATACATATCTATCTATCTATCTATCTATCTATCTATCTATCTATCTATCTATCTATCTATCTATCTATCTATTATTATCTATCAGATGTTATCTGCCCTTTATATTTGTAGCTTTTAGCCCAGGAGACGAGGCATGTTTGATAAATATTAGGTTTAGGGTCCCATCTGAGAAAGGTCGCCTTGTCATGGCTGGTGGGCTCTTATAAATTAGCTAATTTGTGAGATAAGTGCCTTCATTTTTATAAGTTCAATCTATAGAGCAGTAATGCACCCTAATGTCATATAATTAATGTTTGCACATCTCAGCGCTTACAGAAGCTGCTCTATTATTTTGTTAGTGTATTATGCAGTCATAGCAATTTACACCTGTTCACATTTGCTTTATTCCGTTCAGAGAGGTGCTGTGTAAGCAGGTCACCTTATGCAACACACAGACAAGGACAAGGCGGAAATATCAAGAATATGGGAGATACAATTTCATGAAAATCATTTGTATCCTGTCTGATATGGGATTATAAACCCACCTTCAGTGTGCAGCTGTATGAGAACACATAGCTCAGCATGGGAGTCAAGCCTCAAAAGGCTGTGAGTAATAGATCTCACACCTTGAGCCAGCCTGCTCAGAGCAGGACAAATGCTTGCTTGCAATATAGAGTCATGCAAAAGCTGCCAAAGAGCATTCTAGAAACATAATTCCTTCAGGCATTATGGAGATACTATATGTCTTAGCCATACCGTGTGTACATTTTTGAGATCTATCAAACAGACTGAACACTTCCCTGGGTCTCAATCTGTTCTAACAGGTCTTTGGAGCTTGACCAGTGGCAGATTCCCCTCATGCCCAGTGAGGTGAGGGATGGGCCCTGGCTTTTGATTGGTATCAATTGAGCTCCGGGTCTTGACTGGCACAGGTCTGGTATTCAGGCCTTGGCCAGAGTCGTCTGGGCTCTCGTCTGGGGCTGCCTAGGTTCTGCTTCCAGGCGGGCCACAACCAACTGTCTCACACTTATAGCCAGTCACCCTGGCCTCAGTGTCTTCTCCCACACATGTCCAGACTGCCCTTCATCTTGGCACCATGGTCCAAGGAAAAAAATCAAACACATGAACGGCCTCACTAAATAACATGGGCACGAGTGCTATCTGTTTTTTTCCCTAAATGCAGATCAAAAATTTCCAGAATCCAGAAATGTAAAACCAGCTTATGCTCCAGCTCATTTCTTTGTTTTGCTTTAGTTTCTTGTACTCTGTACAAACAGGGGTGTGGTCCTCTTTCTGAGCTAGTCATTTCATCTATATAGCTTCGCATGGATGGTATTCTCAACATGCGGGCCCCTGTCCTGCTCTGCCCCATCTACATTGAGGTCAGCTGACACATGGTAAGGTTTTAATACTAGAAGAAAGTACCGTCCCGATTGGGTCACCTTGTCGTGGTGGGATGGCTTTTGCCCATTTTATTAAATCAAAATAGTGTTAACTAAGTACCCTATGTTATTTACAAGTGTTATTACTGTTTACTTTCTTACTACAGGGTATATGCTCATTTTGTTTTTATCTTAGGTTTTATTTGTTAAATGTCCAAAGTGTGAACGTGTTCTTACACATTGCACGCATACCAACATATGCTCCGGCTCATTTATTTGGTTTTGATGTAGTTTCTTGTGCTATTACTACTTACTTTCTTACTACAGGATATATGCTCATTTTTTTATCGTAGGTTTTGAGTATTAAAATCTGTGACAAATTTATTTGCAGTAGAACAAAGTAAGGGCATCTGTTGTTCTTCTTTTAATAAGTCGGCCTGGAGCAATATCATATATATCTCGCTGCAACAATGAAATCCAAGGAAAAGCCACGGAATCAGCCTCCTGCACTCACTCTCCCATCCAGCGACCACAGACCCCTATTGTGGCCAATGGGTTTGGACGTGTGAATCGATTCGGACTAACTCTGATCTCAAGTGATAAGTTTAGATGTCGGGAGAAAAGTTTTAGCTTTATACAAGCATTAAAAACTACCAGCCATATTGAGAGTGTACAGGCAGGGACTTTCTTCCCTAAGCATCATGGACATGTAACGTTATATAACCAGTAGATAGGATGGATGTCCCTTTAAAACTGAAGGCGGGTTGGCGGTCCTACCAGCATCCATGAGAATATGTTCTGGAAACGCGCAGTCCTGACGACCGCACTGTAATTAGTTGCACATGTGGAATTGATTATTAACAAGTACATAAAACGGCGTCCAAGTGTGGAGCTTTAAATAAGATTTAATGGAATTTTCAGGACAAACGCTTTTCCTAAATATGACTCCTCTGTTATTGAATCCAGTCCATCACCATGTGGTACCTTACTGGGACTTATAGTTCCCCAGCAGCTGGCAAAGCTTAAAGGAGTACTGCATACACCATAATGTTGGGGATTCAACCTCGTGACCCCTACTAGCTGCAAAGAGACAGATTTTCACTCCACAACTCGTCAGGTAGCGTCAGCACAGTCACATTTGTTACTTTATATGGGGAAAAAACTGTTAAAGGCTACGTCTGAGATAAGAAATAGCATCTGTTTTGGCTTCTTAGTAGATGAGGACGATATCACGTAGAACAGGTTGCGCTGCGGTGAAAGAGAAGCGTTTTTCATTACAAAATGGTTCTATCTTTATTGTCCCAACGCGTTTCGGCACCGATAGGCGCCCTTTTCAAGGTAGAAAAACAAATATGCAAATGTTTGATTCTTGAAATAGCGCCACTCTTGTGTGTGGGCAAAGTCTGGTATTGCAACTCATTCACTTGAATGGGCCAATGAGTTGTACACTAATATGTGGAAGTGGTGGCTCCTGGAAAATAATAATCAGATCTGTTTTTTGCGCTCTTCAGACAACGCCTTTAAAGGGGCTTTCAGCTTTGCACAAACTCCACATTTATAAGGGTGCTGTGACAAAGACTTAATGTTCCCCATTTTTATCCCTAGTGATAATTTTTGGGGATATCTTGTAGTATTGGGTTTCCCTGCAGAGCCACCATAGGGAAAAATTAGGTATTACACAATGTCCTTTCACATTATGGGTTGTCTATGTAATGCTGGACAGGACACGTTCTCCAGAGCGAGAGACGCTCTTCGTCATTGCTCTACTCTTCAGCGGAAAGATGAGGAACCACAATTGGGAATGACAAAGTGAACTCGGAATTCAATAAAAGGCTATATGAAAATGGGTTTTCTCTTAACAAAAGCTAATGGAATATCTATCCCTAAGATATCAAGATTGTGGCAAAAATGGCAAAAATGACGGACAATAATTTAAGGAATGTCTAAATCCTAAAAGTCCATGAGTATTTAACATCAAAATTACCATTTAGGAATATGAAAAAGATTGGTGGCAATTTCTATAAAAAGTATAAAAAGTAGCTGTAGCCATCAACTCTCCCAAAAATATATCCAGCCAAATGCATTTTTTGTCTTGTGAGGGGTAGATGCCCTTTGGGGCTTCCTATCCTAATTATTCAACAATGTATAGTATATCAAATGTTTAATATAATCCCCATTGCATGAAATTTCCATTTGCAGGTAACCTGTCATTGTCGGACTCGAGGGGTTCCCTCCTTTGGTGGTCACTGGTGTAATGTGATATTGTGGGGGTTACACCAAACGCTAAATCGTCACTCACTCCGCATGTTGGAGAATTCTTTAAATTACCATGACATCAATTTCAGCGAATGCTTTAATTATTTCTCTTTGGAATGTTTTCAGATGTGACTCACTCCACCGTAGGGGTTTCATTGGAAAAATTGTAACACGGATGTTTTAAAAAGAGGCTGGGGTGGGGTGACGATCGGTTCTGAAGCGCTGCTATTAAACCAATTAAATGCAATGTTAGGGGGACGCTTTGCTTAGCAACTAACGCTGAAATCATCTCCAGCCAAGCATGGGTTAATGAGTCAGCATCCAGCTTTATAGGGGCAGGAAGTGATTTCATTTAGGACCAATACTACTGGGCTTCAGGATACATCCGCATGGAGGGTTGGGCTCCACCGCTTGCAAGTTTTTTGCATTATTATTTTGGCATGGTTACCAAACTAGTCATCAGTCGAAGGATTATGTCATGGACCCGAAATATCGTAATGTTATCGACACGTCCTCTTCGTAAACTGACCGCATGACATGGGTAATATTGTAGTGAGTCAAACTCGAGGCCATTCATGGCAGCAAACGCTTTTCATTAAGAAATGTCTGCTGATGGACTACAAAATGAAGAAATTGTGGGTCCGGTGGCCAAGTTTGCACATTTAGAAGGGGGATTCCAAAATGAAAGCTGGAATTCTTGTCCTCCTTCCCTTGGCAGCATTGCCCTATGGCTCCAGGTTTACACCAGCCCATGGGGGACTGACGACCAGTGGCCCCCGTTTCGCTCTTTGATCTCTCTTTACCTTGCAACAGCTGTAACTTTTTTTTATTTTTCTATCGATAGAGTTGGATAAAGGCTTGTTTTCTTGGTACTTAGTAAACCACTTTTTGGGAGGCAAAATTACCTAAAAAAAAGTGATTGTGACTTTTTGCTTTCCATAAAGCAGTGTTGGCCCCACATGTGCCACAGACCCCGAAACATGCCCAGGTTAACCAGGTGCTGATACTGGCTCTCCTTGATACACTTTATCGGCTTGATCTTTGTCTTGCTCCTCATATAATTCCTGACCGACCATTATCGTGCTGAAAGAGGTCACTGTCATTAATGATACAAGTGCCATGAAGGTGGGTATGTAAAGTGATGGCAGGCCATAGCCATGGCCGAGCTGCAGCTTCATATCACCCCGGCACTTTACAGGGAAATTGTGTACTAGTCCCAATGTGTTGTCAGGTGTGGGATGGATCACACTCAATTGTAGGCCGCAGGCCTTCACCTCCTCCAGGCCTCCATCTTCAGGAGCCACCGCACATACAGTAGATCAAAGGACACCTGGTTCGATTCAACACGTAAAAGTTTACTGGACGGTTCATATTCATCAGATTTATAACTCGCAGTATTGGGCACCACGCTTCCCATTCCTTGTTTCCTTAACACAGCACGTCCTCAGCATTGATATCTGTTCCTTCTGGACTATCCCCATGTTCACTGGCTCTCTCAGCCCCTGGGATTTCACGTCCAGTCCCGCAGTCAATCCGGGATCCTTCATCTTCCCTTTTCACAGTTCCACGTCCATCATCATCTTTACGCCAGAGGATAAGGCACTTTCCATAGTATCTTCACTGAGTATTGAGCTCCTGACGTTGCAGGAATGTCCGCCAGGGATTCTAATAAGGCCTCCTACTGCCATGCATGAAAGATACTTGCTGGTATTAGCAGCTCAATGCTCTTGAACTTGACTTTGGTTACTTCACTTCCCTTTCGGAGTCACTACCAGGAAACAATCCCTTTTTACTAAGACATGTCCCTCCAACTATGGGCTGGTCCCAACCTTTAACTATGTCTGTCTCGACAGTACGTAGCTGGCAGAACTTCCCCAACCATTATACACTAAATATGCTACACCTATAATGCTCACCCTATAGTTACTCTCTTATAACAGTATGTACTAACCCTATTGCCCTTATGTCCTAGATCCTAATCTATATCTCTACCCTATGCTGTACACTACCATATCACAGTCTATTCACAATATACACTAAGACCACATTACCTAGTTCACATTTCACACAACACAATATATGTATAAAACGCATGACATTATATACATGACGCGATTGGGGTCTCCAGGAGAAGGAACGTGCCAGTATAGTCCACCACTCTTACAGGTACTTGGCCTGCACAATGTTTTGGTAGGTGGTGCGTGTCACATCCACAAAATTCCAGGACCTGAGGTTTCCCAGAAGAACATTACCCAAAGTATCACATTGTCTCTTTGCATAATACATCCTGGTGTCATCGCTTTGCTTCTCCTGTAAATGACATAAGTACAAGATGGAACATAATTCATCAGACCAGGCCGCCTTCCTCCATTGCTCAAGGATCTAGTTCTGATGCTCACGTACCCATTGTGGGCACTTGGTGGTGGACAGTGGTCAATAAGGATACACTAAACACTGCATACCAGGACAAACGCATGAAAAAATGGGTGGGTCAGGGTCAGCCCTGGAGGAGTGGGCGAGGTAGGGAGTGGGACTTAAACATCCATGGAAATGTTGTCAACTATGCTCTTATCTAGTGGTTAATCATGTCTTACAAGAAATACTTAATTTCCCTACAGCACTCTATTAAGGATGGAATAATATATTTTTTTAGCGCCTCGAAATGTTTCACTCCTCTCTAGTCCATAGGTGGCTGATTGATTTCTTCAACATTTAAAGTCAAACTTACAATAAGGTATTGCTAGTCGAGCACTTCCCTAATCAAATATTTAAAGGGATATACACAGGTGATGGTAGGAGAGGTAGTTGGGTGTAGTTATATATATTTTTTTCTTGCCAGTGACTTTCCCAGTGATCGGCTCCTCTCTGAAGACTGACATTTCGCCTGCGCGGTGAAAGCTGCTTGCTCAACGTTGCATCTGCTCGCTGTTACGAGTGACAAGTAACAGAGGATGAGGCAGGGCTTTCATTGTGTTTTCAGATCCCTCTCCCCTATTTACTGGCTCACAGGCGGCTGTCAGCGAGCGCCGAGCCAAATAGGAGTTGTACGCTTCAAAAACTACTGGCAGCTGACAAAATCCTTGCTCAATTTCTGCACAGGAATGATCTGGCAGATTTGCTCAATGGGTAAGGAATGGAAAAACCAAGGCTACGGGCCAAACATTTGAAAAGGTTATATCGTTGCTTAATTGCTTTCTATCGCGTTCTACTTGGAAATCCGAGTTGTTCTCCTGTTCTATTTGCTACATACTTTGGTACATTGATATAATCACGTTTTACGTTTGCTTGGTCTCTAATAATTCACATGGTGCAGCACAGCATCAAACTCCTTCCCGTTCATCCTGTGCGCTCTGCTTCATGAATAGAATTCCAGAACTGCGGTGAAGACCGACACTTGAGCTTCATTACCACCAATTGAATGGCAAAGGTTTATGAAAATAGTTCCAAACTAGGTATCATTAAAGGATTTTGTTGTCATTCTTGGGTGTTGATTGAAATTATTGGGTAGACGGGGCGGAGGGTGAAGAATCTGTCAGTTCTGCCCTCAGTTAGATCAAAACTTCCCAGGCATTTTATACAGTATGACTATTTCACCGTATGATTGTGGTACATCATAGACCGACCACATGAAATCACATCTGTACCTGCTGTTTCAGGTGTATGATTAGGCGCAAGACACTTGCCAATCCTAAAAATAAGCTGTAGACAGATATGAGTCGCCCGCCAGGTCTGTGGGGTACTCGGTATGGGGTCCAGTACTGACAGGGGGATGTCATGGTGGCGGCGACCTGGTCCCTGGCCCTGGGCGCCCATGTTAAAGGGAAAGTTCTTAAAGGGATTTTGAATAAAGTTTGTGTTCGTGACGCCACCTATGGTATTCAGTCAGAGCGGTCCGACGCTGCTTAAAGGGGTCCACTGGGGTGATGTTATGGCAGCTAGATGGTATAACTTCCCACAGGTGAAGTATATCCCCAGGGCTCCCAGTGTGTAGGTGAAGATGGTGAATAGTGCAGTAAGGAACGAGGATGCAGGTTTGCAGTCTCTTTACCTGGTTTATTGGAGACTTCAGGTATCCACAGTCCAGGGCACCAGATCACAGGTACAGGCAGGGTCCGCCCGGCTTGGAGGCAAGTTAGGAGTCCCCTTTACCAGGTGGAGATGAAAGCCTTCCTCATAACGCGGTGGTAATGTAGTTCCTTACTGGCTATGGCTTCTGGCAAGGTCCTCACAGTTCTCTCTGTCCTCCATAAAGGTGGGACACAAACCCGTATGACAGGTGGCTCGAGCCTTTTAACAGGGTCTCTATCACGACCCGGGCTCTATGCGCCACTGTGTCTCCTGGGTATTAGGGCGGACAGGTTACGTGTAGTTCAGTTGTCCTGCCGATTTCTGCTGTAAGTCTGGGAGTCCCTTACAACCTCGGTCTTCCGGCTACCTGTATCTGCGCTTCACAGGGAGATAGCTCAATCGCAGCTGTCCTCCCCTGGTGTCACTTGCCTGTGCTTCGTTCTCCTTCACGCTCACTAAACGCTGTTCTTCCTTCCGTACTCTCTCAATCCTGGAGCTTCAGCACCTCAGGCTGCAAGGCCCCTCACACGTCTCTCTGCCTCAGAATGCTCCAGTCTGCTGTCTGCCACGAACTAACTCACTTTCCCTCCAGACCAGAATTTATATATAGGGGAGCCACCCATAGCAGGATCAGAGCTCCCCCTTCTGGCCTGGTGTGTGAACATGTTGTGTGCTTTGTGATTACCTGATAAAAAGAATCCTTCATCGCTTCCAGGCGTGACATCACTCTCCCCGTGAGGAAAGCAATGCCACTGTGACAACCAGGAACCTGGGGCGTCACAGACAGATAGATACATAGATAATAGATAGATAGAGAGATAGATAGATAGATAGATAATAGATAGAGAGATAGATAAATAATAGATAGATAGATAGATTGATTGATAGATAGATAGATAGATAGATAGATAGATATGGGATAGCTAGATAATTAGATATTATATATATTATATATATATTTATATATATTATTATTTAGATATAGATACATAGATTGCTAGAAGACACAGATACACATTACTGATAGATACAGCAGACTAGAAGATTGATATAGGCAACGATAAAATAAAAATAGCTTGATAGATAATAGATTATATTTTTTTGAACTAAAAATAATGACATTGTATCTATATTATACAGGACATGTATTTACTATATTAACGTGCTATTTATTAAATTTTAATTAAAAAAATAGTTTTCATTTTCGTGATAATGGAACAACACAATAAATAAAAATCCAATTGTTGCAATTTATGAGAAAACAGAGGCAGCACTCCAAAAATGCAAAGAAAAAGTGAACCTTAATTTGCTCATGTAGAAATGTTTCAGTTTACAGAACCGTTCTAAAGATACATAGACAGATTTTATTTTTATAATTAAAAATAATGACATTATATCTATATTATACAGGACATGAGTTTATTACATTAATATATTAATTATTAAATTTTAATAAAAATTGTTTGTTTTTTTCTTTTTGCAGTGGTGACATTATTATTAAAAATGTAGGTTATTCAATATATCGCCATCGATATGCCTGCAGGACATTGTACGCCTGGATGAAGACAACACCTTGTGTCAGTACACACTGCCGGAGCTGCGAGCTGCATTCTGTTGCCCTGAGCCTGAATTACCTGGCAGTGTGATCACAGAGGTGATCCCTGGCCTCGGGATCCGCCATTCTTGAATATTATGGTGGTAAATCGGAGCCCTGCGCGATATGTTAATGTAAATATGTGTAAATATCTCTCACCTGCCGGATAATAACCGCTCTCACATCCTCTCCATAATGGTGGAGGAATATTAATCACCGCTAATGACTGAAGTCTATATGCACTGAGGGAGTCATGTATAGGGAGGAATTAAAATAAATTATCGACTTCAATGTCATTTCTGTTCACAGTACGTTGAAACATTTTCCGGGACTCGCGTTAAACGTATTCACAATTGAAGTCTATTGTGAAAACTAGTGTAAAAGTTAAAAAAAAATGGTATTTATCAGGAAAAACCTGGATTGAAAGCGTGGATTTGTGGATCTATCACTGCATACTAGTGATAATAGAAGTAAAAAATTATTACAATTTTTGTGTTCTCCCTCAGTTATCTATACAGAATAATAATAAATAATAAATAATAATAATAGTAATCACTGGGGTGGATTTAGGAAAACTGTTTTACAGAAGAATTGCCCTTTTCTTATATATAACATCCAATCACAATGCAGCTTTTATATTTCTAGAGCAGGATAAGAAATGAAAGCTGCGCTGTGATTGGTTGCCATCGGCTGATATCCTCAGGCTTCTCATAATCCTCTCCTGGATGTCTGTATCAATAATATGGTTATCTATTTTTCGGGCATTTTTACTAAAATGGAAGGTCTGAAAATTGCCCAGCAGAACAGTGGTGTGTTTCTGTGAATGATCCCGTATGTATATTGGTGTTCAATATCACAATATGCCATGTTGGACTCACACACACAACACTGCCGCCCCCCGCAGAGGACCGCCTGACTGGCAGGGAAAGATATGATGGACCTAATTTATATCTTAAACTGTTCTGGTGAAATTAAAGCAGCACTCTGATTGGTTGCTATGGTAAAATAAAAACTGAGCTTTGATTGTTATGGTAAAATGAAAGCTGAGTTTTGGTTACTATGGTAAAATCAAAGCTGAGCCATGGTTGCTATGGTAAAATCAAAGCTGTGCTTTCGTTGCTATGGTAAAATGAAAGCTGAAACTTGGTTGCTAAGGTAAAATGAAAACTGTGCTTTGGTCTATGGTAAAATAAAAGCTGAGCTTTGGTTACTATGGTAAAATGAAAGCTGAGCTTTGGTTGCTATGGTAAAATGAAAACTGAGCTTTGGTTATATGGTAAAATGAAAGCTGTGCTTTGTTTGCTATTGTAAAATGAAAACTGAGCTTTGGTTGCTATGGTAAAATGAAAGCTGAGCTTTGGTTGCTATAGTAAAATGAAAGCTGAGTTTTGGTTGCTATGGTAAAATGAAAGCTGAGCTTTGGTTGCTATGGTAAAATGAAAGCTGAGCTGTAGTTGTTATGGTAAAATGAAAGCTGAGCTGTGGTTCCTATGGTAAAATGAAAGCTGAGCTTTGGTTGTTATGGTAAAATGAAAGCTTTGCTTTGGTCATTATGGTAAAATAAAGCTGCGCTTTGGTTGCTACGGTAAAAAGAATGAGCTTTGGTTGCTATGGTAAAATGAAAGCTGAGCTTTGGTTGCTATGGTAAAATGAAAGCTGAACTTTGGTTGTTATGGTAAAATGAAAGCTGAACTTTGGTTGTTATGGTAAAATGAAAGCTGAACTATGGTTGCTATGGTAAAATAAAAGCTGAGCTTTGGTTGTTATGGTAAAATGAAAGCTGAGCTATGGTTCCTATGGTAAAATAAAAGCTGAACTTTGGTTGTTATGGTAAAATGAAAGCTGAACTTCGGTTGTTATGGTAAAATGAAAGCTGAGCTTTGGTTGCTATGGTAAAATGAAAGCTGAGCTTTGGTTGCTATGGTAAAATGAAAGCTGAACTTTGGTTGTTATGGTAAAATGAAAGCTGAGCTTTGGTTGCTATGGTAAAATGAAAGCTGAGCTTTGGTTGCTATGGTAAAATGAAAGCTGAACTTTGGTTGTTATGGTAAAATGAAAGCTGAGCTTTGGGTGCTATGGTAAAATGAAAGCTGAGCTTTGGTTGCTATGGTAAAATGAAAGCTGAGCTTTGGTTGCTATGGTAAAATGAAAGCTGAACTTTGGTTGTTATGGTAAAATGAAAGCTGAGCTATGGTTCCTATGGTAAAATAAAAGCTGAACTTTGGTTGTTATGGTAAAATAAAATCTGAACTTTGGTTGTTATGATAAAATGAAAGCTTTGTTTTGGTTGCTATGGTAAAATGAAAGCTTTGTTTTGGTTGCTATGGTAAAATGAAGGCTTTGTTTTGGTTGCTATGGTAAAATGAAAGCTGAGCTTTGGTTGTTATGGTAAAATGAAAGCTGAGCTTTGGTTGCTATGGTAAACTAAAAGCCACTAAAGAAGTGTAAATCTTCCACAATTTGCTGAAATCAAACTGCAGATTCATCTTGTCGGAAATAAAATTTGTCCAGAAATCAAAAGTGCCCAGAAAAGACATTTATTGTCCTCTGATGTCTTAACAGGTGTCAGCAGACCCCAAAGCAATCAATGGAGGGAACACGTGACTACAAAAGGCCTAGTCAGTGGCGGAGGGAGCAGAAGACCGGACGAAGAGCCGGGGTGGCGCAACAGGTGAGGGGGAGACAAGAACACGTAAGAAGAGTCCATTATTATTTTAACCCCTTCCCTGCTCTTCAAAGAATTTAGACAAATGGCGGCCGTTTTTTGATGGAATTGTGAGAAATGAACCCCTCAAAATTTTAGAAAATGTTGGGAAATTTTGTAAAGCATTTGATCAGTTCAGTATTATGTTGCAGGTCTCTCTCGGCCACCCCTGCTCTCAGCACCATCGTCCTCTCGTGTGGCTGCTATAGGAGAGAAGAGCAGAATGGAAACTCAACAAGAAGGTCCTCATGAGAAGAGATCGTCGTCCAGATGGGACCTGACGGAGGGAAATGTTCTTTACATCGTAATTTATGGGATGTAATGTCGTAATCTGACGGCTCGATTTCCTAAATGTCTCCGATGTAAAAGTTTTGCAGCTAAATCTCTCCGGCGTGTATCAGCTATGAAAACATGATCTCCAGGTGCCTGACATATCTCAATACTCCGGTGAGGGAACCGGAATCTGCCGGCCGTCTCTTCTGCTCACCTTCTTGTTCCAGCATTCATGGAGCTCGGAGAACAGCTGGTTGTAATACAAATTACACACATTTATAAAGGTTAAACGTCAAGGTTATTCCCCCAAGAGTTTTCCCTGTGGTTACAGTATAGCCCCTAATACAGCCGGGCCGGGCTGAAACCTTGTAAATAGTAAGTCATTTCCTGATAGATTAATGGATATGAAGCTGACTATGGAGGCAAAGGGATTTATACCTATATTAAAGGGGGTGACCACTTTTGGGCATATATTTTTTAACGTAAATGCGTGTATTTGGTGCTAGATCATAATAAATGCTAAAACCATTTTTACAATTGAATTTTCCTAACATTTTGGCAGCATTTGCCTTCTATAGTCTGTGTCGCGCTGACTGCAGAATGAGTTAACGGAGGATCCATCAGTGAGCTCTTGCTGATAGTCTTACACCCTTTATCTGCCTTTTTTTCTGGGAAACTGCTGGTTTATGACCACAGACCACATCAAAGTTCAATGTGCAGGGAAACAAAGAGGCTGTAAAGGCCAAACAGTGCAACATTTTTAATCCAATTATGAATTTATTTATTTTTTAACCCTGTTTTTTCGCATTTTTTTCGCGTCTTTTCAAGATAAAAACACTATAAAAACTCATTAAAAACGCATGCATTATGCATTCTATCATTTAGAATGCATTCTGCATGTTTTGTGCACGTGGTGCGTTTTTTTCCGCAAAAAAAAACGCATCGCGATAAAAAAAGCAGCATGTTCATTAATTTTGCGGATTTTCCGTGTTTTTCACGACAATTCTATGCATTTGGAAAAAACGCATGAAAAAACGCACAAAAAACGAGTCAAAAACGTGTCAAAAAACGCGGAAAAAAACGCATGCGGATTTCTGGCAGAAATGTCCTTTTTTTGTCAGGAAAATTTCTGCTAGAATCCTGACGTGTGCACATAGCCTCAAATACATGTATTTAACTAAAACTAAGGGAACCAGAGGTGAACAACCCCTTTAAGTGCTCATCATTTTAATATAGGTGTACAGAGGTGGATCTTTTGTATAAGTCTCATGCAGTCAGCTGTATGCCCTCTACATTAAATCCAGCCAGTGTCGAACTGGGGTGCCAAGGGCCCACCAGTAGCCAACTCCAGGACCCCACTTTTCAGCTACATGCAAATGTGACATTTTCCTCAATCACAAATTTAGATAACAATGAACTGGGAAGATTGATAAATGAATAAGATGCTGCTTTTGTCTGTACATAGTGATTCATGTATATTGTGCCAAGTACTGCTCATATAAGAGGGTGCTGGCCCAACCCTGCACAGGGGCCCACCGGAGGGTTCTCCTGCTCTCCCGAGGGCCAGTCCAAGCCTGGATCCAGCTTTAACTCCAATATTGACTGTCAGCCTTGTCTCTTGTGCACATGGATTTCTCCAAGATCTCTGAATCTTTTGATAATATTATGTAATGTAAATGGTGGAATATTCAAAGTCTTTGTAATTTTACATTTTTGGGGAAATTGTTCCAAATTTTTAGACTCACAAATTGGTGTCCTCTAACCATCTTTGCTTTTGAGAGACTCTGCCTCTCTAACATGCTCTTTCTAGACACAGTCATGTGACTTAGTTGAAAATTGACCTTTCGGCTGATTTCCATTAGCACCACTTACTTTTTCAGCCTTTTGTCAACCCTGCCCCAACTTTTTTCAGTCTGTTGCTGTCATCAATTTCTAAATTAGTTTTTTTTTTTTTTTAAATCAAATGGGAAAATGTCTGTTGTGAATAAAATTGAGCTCTAAGAGATTTCCATATAATTCTTGTTTTATTTACATTTTACACACCCGCACTCCCTCCTCATTCTCCTGCTGCTGCTGCCCAGAGGCTTCACGTGGCTCACAGATCCCCGGGCACTATGCTTAGGGCACACGAGAGAATGGTCCTGCCCTCTTAAAGGGACAGCACACAGTCATAAAGTGACCCAGTCAATGTCTGGGAGACACTTATTATTTAAGGCACCTTCACCTGATGGGAGGTGCATGTGCAACGTTGTTAGTCTGTTTCTTAAAAACGCTTGCTAGTTCTCAGGTTCCAATGCTCGTATCTCAGCATACCTGTCTTATACATCAGCTGTGCCCGCCTGTCAGCCTGTTTATCAGCTGTGCCCACCTGCCTGTCTATAAACTATGCCACCTTGCCTATATATCAGTCTTGCCCACCACTACCTGCATGCCTGTGTACCTGTTCTGCCAGTCACTACACCAGTCGTGCCAGCCAATACTTGCTAAATCTACCATTCCTGGCCATCCCTGCCTCCTGACCCTTGGTTGTCAGCTGCCATCCACCAGAGGTCGCACCTGGTCTCTTCCCCCTCGTCCATTCTCGGATCACGGTACCGTCAGCCACCGGGCATCCGATGTCGGACTTGGTAAGGCACCTAGGCTCTCCTCGGATCACAGCACAGTGGTTCCACCACCCAGTCCCTTACAGCTCAACATCTTCTCATACAGTCTTTCCTTTGTTGGGTGGGAAATATCTAGAACAAGTCTGTGCGTCATTGAGAGGCAGTGTTTTGTGCAGCAGATAATGTTATACTTCCTGTGACTACATCTACTAAATTAGTCTCAGGTTAGCCTGATCTAAAGAATAAGACTAAATAGCATCATGTAAAGTCTTCTTTCTGTGAAGTGGGCAGAACCTAAAGAAGTCTGTGTATCATGGAGAGGTTGCCCAAAGCTTCAGGTGTCGAATACGTCCACGTCACCACTTTCAATTTTATCTAGATAATTGGTGTCGGGGTAACCTGGGAATTTTGCAGCTGCTTCGAGTCACAGGATGGTGACCACTGCCTTAGAAAGTGATTATGATGATATAAGACATAAGATTTTTAGCATACCGTATTAAAACAATTGCACTATCGGCGCTGCACAGTGTATCCGTGTGACGGATATCCTATAAAGCCGCCCTCCACATGAATATGCTTAGTTTATTACAATCAACAATCAATGATAAACTTCGGCAGACAAGAATATATTGTTGGTTAGCGAAACTCACCAAATGGAGATTTCACCTTTCTCCTCTATAATAAAAATGACACTTCTCGGAGAAGGAATTATTTTTACATTGCTGGGGATTTCAGCAGCTTCTGCCAGTAACAGTGATTTACTCCTTGGGTATTTTCCGCTTTTAACAAGCTTGAGATGCAAATATCTTCATTTTTGTCACTCATGAGACGCCTAAGCCTGAAAGTAAAGTGTTAGACTTATTAACCTGCGGGGGCTCCTGCACCTATAACACAATTACATTATTATAAAAAGAGTGGGCTGCAATGCCTGGATGGATGCACATCTGACATAAAAGTAAAATCGGCATGTAAAATATACACAAGCACTATGTAGCCCTATGGAATAGGAAAGCTGGTTGTATAGGCTGAGCAGCAATAGCATATAAATCAGGAAATATACTAAGAAAATAAGTAATTATGGACATATGTAAGGAGATGGACATATTGCTCACGTTCCCCTTTGAAGACACATGTATCGTTGCAGTGTGTTTTAATGTGTAGTGTGTATTTGTGACATGCATTATTAGTGATAGTGTTGTGTTCTGACAGACAGTAGGGAAAGTTACCATTAATATTTGAGACTTGCCCATAGTGGGGTGGGGGGCGAAGGTGAAGGGACAGGAACAGTTACTTGTCAGGAAGTCAGATAGGGCTCAGTGTGCAGTAGAAACTGACCTATTGTCTTGCTAGTGAGCAGAGCCACATGATGCCGGTGTCCCTCATGTGAGTGGAGACCAAGGCTGTGGATAGCGTGATCCTGAGTAGAAAAAGAGAAATGTGACGGAGGACAGGAGAGGAGTCCTGGGACACCTAGCTGGGTTTATAACTCAGAGAGATAGCTGCCCAAGATGACACAGAGAACGTGAGACGAGGAGAGCGCCCCAGGCGGGAGTTCCAAGGCATCAGAAGCAGAGGAGCTAAGTACTGGCCATGTTGGCAAATTAGTTCCCTCGAGAGGAAAGAGGATGAGGAACCGCAGGTTGGGAAAAGGACTCTCACTTACTGGACTGTAGTAATGTGTTGGGTAGTGGTGGAGAAATAGGACTTAGCGAGGCAGAACCGAGTCATTTTGAGACAGACACGGATAATGCATGTGAAGATGTTGAAGATGCTCCATGTGTTACAGGAAACGTTCCTGAAGTATTGAACCCGCTATCTACTGTACATAGTTCTCACCAAGTTGAACTTGAAAACACCTGAACACCTGGTCCTGGCCATCCAAAGTCATCGGCATCATACGGCCTGCAATGGCGTATCGCCCACATAGCACAAGTCCACACACCCAGCTAAGATGTCCACCTTCATGTAAAGTGCCAGGGCGTAAGAGACAAGTACTTCACCCATGGCTACTACACCATACCACATTACACATACATTCCAATCTTTACCTTCCACAGAGTTTTAATTTGCATTTTACTCCAGAGCTGCATTCACAATTCTGCTGTTTTTGGCTGGATACAGTTGACAAGCTTCTTAAGAAACCCGACCCTAAGTATCTGTGCTGCAGATTATATCGTTATGACAAAAAATATAGTTCTTCAATAGCACAGTAGACCCTGTGAAAGCCCAACAGATCCCATTATAAGGCAGTGGGATCCTAAGCACACCAATTTGTCCATTGTGTACCAGATCCATGATGTACAGTGTTCAGAAGTTAATAGTTAAAAGCGATATTTCCACCTTAAATATTTATGACATACTGTATATACGGGATATATCATAAATGTCTGATAGATGTACTGTAGGTCCCACCACTTGTTCCCTCAGTAATATCAAAAACTGGTATCCCAAACCCTCATATTGCCTGGTGGGATGATTGCTGTCCACCACATCCAGGCAGGAGAATAAATGGAGAGGTGGCCAGAATCACTCAGCTGTTTTTGTAAACTCCATAGAAGTTAATGTAGAGAGTTGCCAACACGCGCACCCACTTCTCATCTACATTCACTTACCCACCTACATGGATGCCTTGGCATGCAGTCATCCCACCAGATGGATCAGGGGACCCCTGTTGTGGAAATAGGTGCAGATCCCAAAAGGTGGAAGCAGCATTTATCAGCCATTTATGGCATATCCTATTCATTTGCCCTAAGTGCCCGAGGCTGAAAAAACCTCTGTAACTGAGCCCCCATAATGCAATGCAACCATATATCCTACATTAGATTGCTATACATTTCCAGGTATAAAGATGACAATGCAAATCACCACAGCCGGCTCAATCCCATCCATTTCTACGGAAAGTGACAGCCACTCCACCAGCGTGAGAGAAAGCCAAAGTGGTCGTCAAATGTCAACTCCTTCTTTATCCTGAGGAACAGCTAATAAGACATTACGTGGGGGTATGATCTCTGTATTCCAAAGCATTGCCAATATTATTATTGTTATTATTTATTTATATAGCACCATTGATTCTATGGTGATGTACATGAGAAGGGGTTACATACAAGTTACAGATATCACTTACAGTAAACAAACTAACAATGACAGACTGGTACAGAGGGGCGAGGACCCTGCCCTTGGGGGCTTACATTCTACAGGATAATGGGGAAGGAGACAGTAGGTTGCGGGTTGCAGGAGCTCCGGTGTTGGTGAGGCGGTAGCTCCAGTAGTGGGGAGGAGGCAGCAGGGTCAGTGCAGGCTGTAGGCTTTCCTGAAGAGATGGGTTCTCAGGTTCCATCTGAAGGATCCAAATGTGGTTGATAGTCCACGTGTTGGGGCAAAGGATGGGGGATATTCGTGAGAAGTCTTGGAGGCGGTTGGATGACGAGCGAATAAGTGTGGAGGAGAGAAGGAGGTCTTGGGAGGACCGGAGATTACGTGAGGGAAGATATCGGGAGATTAGTTCAGAGATATATGGAGGAGACAGGTTATGGATGGCTTTGTAGGTCAGTGTTAGTAGTTTGAACTGGATACGCTGAGGGAATGGGAGCCAGTGAAGAGATTTACAGAGGAGGGAAGCGGAGGAGTAGCAATAAGATAGATGAATTAGTCGGGCAGCAGAGTTAAGGATGGACTGGAGAGGTGCAAGGGTGTTAGCAGGGAGGCCGCAGAAAAGGATGTTGCAGTAGTCAAGGCGGGAGATGATGAGGGCATGCACAAGCATTTTAGTAGATTGAAGGTTGAGGAAAGGACGGATTCTGGAGATATTTTTGAGCTGGAGGCGACAGGAGGTGGAGAGAGCTCCAATAAGGGGGTCGCCAAACTCTAATCTTGACTACAGAGAAGGATGAACTGCATTTTAGCCTCCTTAGAAGTGAATGGAAACATCTCAAAAAGTCGAGTGAGCAGAGCACCCTTCGCTTTTGGAAAACTTTGGGTTTCTCAAAGGTCAGACCACTGCCTAACCCCTTTTATAACCCATCCAATTGATGGTTCAAAAACACTTGAGGATCCTTTTAACCAAGGTTCTCTAATAAGGGACAAAAATATATTGCAAGTTCATGAGCTTTTTACAAGAAAGACTTAGTGAGCTTCAGACTTTGGTAGGACATTGAAGGAGTCATCCTATAAACTACATACCTACTCACAGGATCTTCCCTCGCTCATGAATAAGGGGGTCCAAAAGTAGCATGGATATACAGTAATTTTACCGTAATGTGTATGTGCAATCTCACCTTAGTGAATGGAGCAATGGTCGCACATGCTCACTATTGCCCCAATTACACAAGGGGACTTTGAAGACCTTATTCTCTTGAACAGTGTGGCTTCCAGAAGTCAAACCCCCAATAATCATACATTTGTTGTTCATGGGGCAATCCTCTAAGGGTCCTACGGGGGTGCTGTGGAACTTGGGCCATTTTGTCTCAGGGGCACCAATTCTGCTATGGACGTAGACACTGGTATTCTCAATGGAATATAGTAGGTGAGGATTTTTGCATTGAGGCTCAGGAGCTTTTGGTTAACCCTCTGAGGACACTTAGATTGTCAGTGCCACCGGAGCAAAGACTGATGTGAGTGCAGCACCATCGTCAGTGCAGGGCTACAGGAAGGATTGATGCACCCTGCGGCAAGTACATTTACGTTTCCAAACAGTGACAAATCCAGACAATTAAGTGCCCATTCTAAACATTTTTATTGGAACCATGCACTCTTTAAATATTAGGATGTCCGCCATACTATGTGAGGACATAAGTGGGAACTGTTCTTTTAATACCTGATTACAATTCCAGTCCCAACAGATTTGGTTTTAATTTGTAAAATAGAAACCTCATGTTCGGCTTCACTTCCATCGCTTGGTTTCCCGCAGTGGATGAACAGGAATCATGAGATGTGCTTATGAGTCGGAGCTTTAACCCTTTCAGGACAGAGGTGACTACATCGTTTCGTGCCTTTTTTCCTAAAGCCGGGTTAGGACGGAGCCGACGAGGCCTGCCAAGTTCAATATGAAAAATGAAGTTTGCTGAAATAATAAACTAAAATCTGAAATTAAATGAAAGAAATAGAAATTGTGCTATTAAATTTTTTAAAGGGACTTTGTGATTTCCAAATTTCACATCTACGCAATTAAAGGGAAAGGCAGTTTAAATTGAAAATATATATTGGCACCATGTCAAAACTAACGAGCTCTTAAAGTACATGGTCAGTTGGTAAAGTATATTATCATAATTAGGTACCATAGGAGCATTGTATCTCATTCCCCAGCATATGGATTAAAGCCAAACTGCACCAATCAAGGTCCGGGTCTTAGTATCTTCTTCCTCTTGAATTATTTTTAAAATGGAAGTGTGGAGCGCCCCCGCACCGACGCAGGGCCGAGGGATACCCGGAGCCGGGCCTCTGAGTCTCAGTCCTGGGGTTGTCACGGTGGCTAGGCCCGGTCCGTGGCCCTGTCTGTCAGTGGGGGACGTCCGATGCAATAGGTGGGGTTAATGGTGGTGTAGCGGTGCAGGTCGCGGCGAATAACGAGGACACCAGGTTGCAGTCTCTTTACCTCTTTACTGGAGATCTCTGAGTCCTCAGTCCAGAATACGGTTCACCAGGCTGCGCAAGTCCGACCGGTCCAATGGCACCTCCAGAGTTCTCCTCACAGGTGGAAATCAGTGCCCTCCTTCTAGCGCTGTGTGTTGTAGTCCTTCCCTGCTGTGCTCACGGAAAGTACCCCACAACGGTTGTGTCTGTTTCTTAAGTTCCCTCACAACTCGATTACTTGATGTTCTTCTCGTATTCCATCCCACCCTGTTATTCAGGTTGGAACGGCACCCGTTTGTCAGGTAGGCCTGGAGTTCTTCCGGGACCCTAGAGACGCCCCTCTCCCGCAATTGCCCCCCAAGACTTCATAGGTGATATGTGTTAGACAGCCCGCCTTAAACTGACTGCCCTGCCGCTGTTTGGAGTATGGCTTGAAGCTGTATGCTATTCCACTCCCTCGGCGTTCCGGCTACCGGTAGTGCGCCTCAGTAGGATGTTGCTCCGGTCTTACAGCATGACCCCTACTGGTATTCTCCTTTCGCTTGATCTCGTTTCTCACTCAGCACAATCTATCTCGCTTCTAGTCCTTTCTTAGGGCACCGCCGCTATGCTGAGCAGGCACGGTCCCGTTACGTTCTTTCCAATGCCAAGCCTCTGTCAGGATCCCACCCCTGACAGAGGCCCTACTGTCTCTTCCTCCACAACACCCTCTGCCACAAGGTGTTGCTTCGCTCAATCCAGTCAGCTTTCTCCTCTAACTTCCTGCCTGACCCCCAGTTTACCCACTATGGTGGGGAGTGGCCTAATGAATAGAACCCTTAGCTCCCCCCGGAGGCCCAGCTGTGAAACATATTGGTGTCTGTGATACCTGCTCAGAGGAACTCCTTCAGTGCCATCGAACGCACCATGGCTCCCCATAGTGGCGGATCCACAGTACTGCAACGACCAGGACTCTGGGGCGCTGCACTCCCCCCTGGTTAAACACAGTACTCCGGGACTGGGAAGAAAACAACAATACAGGTTAGCAAAAAGACATACAATTTTGTTGAGTGCAAAACAATAAGTATACTTGAACAGGCTTCCCTTTATGGGAGGTGAGGACACTTTTAACGTTACAAACATAATTAAATATCATAGCAACAGGCTCCAATTAACTCTCATTACCCAACCGGGTATTCTACTAAGTGCAAATTTTGTGAACAATAATTTAACATTGCCTTTAAGGATTCACACTCTAAATCCACTAAAGACCTTCCTATAATCACATTATAAGGTATTCTAACTTTTCATTCGCCTTCTTTGGAATCTGCAGGACCGCCTGTCCTATCGGCGCCAGACCTACTGCCTCTCCTTTCTGTTACAGGACCGCCCCGTTCAGCCAGGGCCTACTGCCTTTTCAACTACTATACATAGTATAGAACATAACTTTACTTTCAATTTGAGAACACTGAGCCGGCTCTACTTGGCTCCTATAAGGACTCGCTCCCTAACCCCTACGGGTTCACTCTCTGTCCTTAGTAACGAACTAACTTTCTATGGGGACTCAGGGTTTACCTTCTATCCTCACCTTCGTCATTACTTCCTTTCTTTCAACTATGCAGGACTCTAATTCTTCCCCTACGGGTTCTCTGCATCTTTCCTTTTAAAGAACATTATCTAGGTTTCACATTTCAAACAGATTAAACACACATAACTTTTCTTTATGCATAACAGTTACATTTCTTCCAGAGCATCATCATATTACGGTTCTAAAACAGTATCACTTTCAAGTTTAGGTCACACATCCCCCTTAAGAGGGGATCAAGTCTTTCTGAGGTAGCTCGTCTTCTCAGCCTACCAGTCTTTGCTCAGCAAAGGTTCCAGAACGGTATCTTCGCAAAGAGTCTTTAAGTAAAACCAGTAGAAAGTGCCTTTAAGAAGGTGCAAACTATTTACACGAAGGTTTGGATCATGCACTGTTCATGATTTCTCAGTTTGTAAAACTTATGCAAAAACTGGTAGGAAAAACAAACAATAGGGATCCCGGGTCAACTAAGGGATCCATAAAGAGTTAACCCTGAACGGGTTTAGCAGCAAAACAGCAAGGAAATAAACAGTTAACTATTTACAGTTTCAGGTTTCCGAGGCTTAGTTGGATGGCTTCCAGGGCTGCACCTGGCACTTAACCCTTCTCGGCCTGGGAAAAGTGAGGTCCAGGGTTACACCCAGTGCTGGACAAACGCCGTTAATCCGTCTCTCATGTACGGTTAGGTCATGCACAGCGATGGAGGTCTGCG